>NW_005054300.1:11048852-11061956 GCF_000277835.1 Geospiza fortis
GGAGAAAAGGAAGAGACTTTTTAAAATTGTTTTTGTTTGATTCATCTCCATATCCCATCAAAGGTGTGTGATTTCTCTGTGAGTGTTTACAGGAAACACGAGCTGCTGCCCCATCTGGGTCTGGCAGAGGGAGCAGTTCCCACCTCCTGCACAGATTGCTGCACCAAGAAAGGCAGATCCTACAGAAAAGAACATCAGATTGCATATGAGTCCCTATTAACAAAGTGCACAGCTTGGCTGAAATGGCTGAGAGGGGGAAGAGGAAAGTAGAGGACACTGGTGCGAAACAATAGTCTCTGCACAGAGACTCTGAACTTCCCAAATGGCAAGCCAAGCAGAATTTCTTGGAAGGAGCCACATCAGCTGCCCTTCGAGCTATTAGACCACACAAACAGGACAGAGCAAAACCTTCCATAAGGTGAGTGTAAAGAGAGGAGGAAAAACTATTTTAAGTGGCTGTTATCCCTTCCCCTTCTCTTCCCAGCAGTTGGAGCTGCCAAAACCCTGCACAACCCTGTGGTGCCCCCCACCCTGTAACACACACACACACACACACACACCCCATCCATAGGGGTAGTGCAATTACTATTCAGGCTGGGGGCTGAAGATAGTCTCCTGGCCCTTCTTCTAATGTAAGGTTATTGTAATTGATATGAAGGTAATTGATAATGTGTTACGGTGAATAATGTCTTCAATTTTCTGCTAAATCCCATTTTTGTAGCCATCTGGGCTCCTCCAACTGCCCCCCTGGGACGCAGAGTAATAGATAGTAATTATTCTCAAGTCATTTACTTTTTCAAAGTGTTTAGTGCTTATCTGTTTTACAATTAAAATGGAAACGACCCTGATTCACTTCCTTTCTTTTTTATTTAAATAGCATTCACACACACACACACACACACACACACACTCTCTCCTACACGCCCTGAAGGCTGGAGGGTGTGTGCATATTATTGTGTAAGTGCATGTGTGCATGCATATAATTGTCATGCAGAAACACAACAGAGGTATGTACTTCATCATGCACCTTCACTCTGAGGCACTGTGAAAGCACAATCACAGCACCAAGAAATACAAACTGTATTCTTCTCCACCGCCCCCCTTGTCCCCATGGTGACGCAGAGTGAATGCCTCAAAACACCCCACAGAAACACCCCCAGGGAGTGATGCATCCAGCACACAATGCACACCTCAACACACCCAGAAACTGCACACAACACTACACACTTACCTGACCTAATCTGGGAACAAGATATTTCTACAGGACCAGCCAGTGAACAAGAAATCAACTGTAAGTTCATCAAAGTGATAGCATTTTACCCCAATACGGGGAATCTGTATGAAGTTTTAACACAGACACAGTTATACGTAGAAGAATACAGCTAATTGTATAAATGCAGTAGATTCCAGAATATACACATAGTAAGATAATACAAGCTATTAAGGGCACCACCACTGAAAACTCTACTCTGCACAGCAACTAAACCTATTTCAGTATATGATCCAAACCTCCCCAGTGAGTTCTGCCTCAGCTCATGGTGCACCAGGTGAGACATAAACGAGCAAATTCACAATGTTCACGGGGATCCACTGTGCTAGATTGAAGGAATTTTGCAACAGTTGTAGCCTAAGCCTTGGTAACTGATGCACAGGAACATCTGCAGCTACAAACTACCTCAGTGAGAGTCTACCAAGGAGGGCTAATAGGAAAATGGTCCAGGAGCTTTCCTGTGGCCAATCTTTGGGTGAGAAAATCCAACTCATCTGAAGCATGCAGAAATAAACCCATGGGAAATGCTCCTGTTTGTGTGATGGTTTGAGAAGGAACCTGAACCAGTGACTGTGTCAGACCCAGGCAAATGTGTGGCCTGTAGGGCTTCAGAATGAGATTCTTCAACTAATCTCTGCCAGCCTCTCCCATTGCCATCTCTGTCCCCAGCCTACAGGCCGCTCTCACTGCAGCAAAAATTACCTCACTGCTATCGGAAAGTTTCTGCCTTTGCCCCAGAGTCCTAAAAGGACATGCTCACGCAGGTACAGACTGCCACTGAAGCAGAAGCTGAGGGAAATGACGATAGTGAATATCTTGGGACAGCCCTCCACAGAATTTTACAGGCTCCAGGTTGCAAGCACACATCCAGAAGTCAAATATCAAGCCTTTTAAAAGTGATTGACTATGTCCAGTCATTATTCAGAACAAATGAGTGGCTGGCCTCTGAAAGAGTCTAGATTTCTGTATCTCAATACAGATTCAAAATTTAGGCAACTATTTGGGAAAAACATTTATGGTACTGAATTTGGATTATAAACCAGATCTTCCCAGACCAATCACAACTCCATAACCGCGGAAGGCAAATCCTCCTGGGAGACAGGACAGGAGGAACCAGGTGCTTCATCCCATGCCTTTACTTCCCAGAACAGTTGCTAACAGAGGCTGATACTTTCTCACAGCAAAACAGAGGGCAGACACTGCCCCCAGGATGGTATCTTACATATTATTCCCTCTCCAAAAGCCAGGATATCAAGCCATTGCCAATTTCAGCAGATGGATGAGTCAACCATGTGTAATTAATTTAATTCTGCATATATATATATAATTTTTTTTCTGCATCTGAACAATCAGATGACAGCTTTCACAACCAGCCCTGCAACCCATCTCACCACCATCCCAGCAGAAATACGGCCGAGGCTTTCTCCCATTCTCCCAGTAAGTGGCTGGAGCACTGGGGTCCTTCGCAGTCAATGTGAGGGTGGCCCAGGGTTTTGAGCAGAAAGATCCTGTTGTTCTTTTGTTCAAGTTTATAACTGTTTGGGGCTGTGTAGGGTTTTTTTGCCCTCTTCCGTCTCTTTCTGTTTCCTTTTTAATTCTTTTTAATGACTTTCCTGATGCAATCGGCAGAGGACCACGCAGAGACTGCTTCCCCCTGCTGAGAGGGAAACAAGAGTGAGGGAAAAGGGCACCAAGGGAACTGTTCACATCCTCTATTCATCTCTGCCAGCCTCTTTTCCCTGGTGACTAGCCCCACACAGCCCAGCTGTGTGGAGTTAGCATGGAACAAAGCAGAACCTGAACAAGGAAAATCTCATCCAGCACCACAGGATCTGGCTGTGCCAGCCATGTGAAAGAAATCCAGGGTATCTGACCCATGAGTGTGGCCCATATGGTCCGACCACAAGGGCAGCAGTGTGGGCTGAGGAGAGGAAAAATGCATTGTGGTTTCCATGAGTCCAGCACAAGTCCCCCAGACAGGAGAGTGGCTGGAGCCCACTGCTCAGCTATCAGAGAACACACATGAGAGCTGCAGCTTGGGAAACCTGCTGCTGGGAAGCCAAAGAGCATAAAAGAAGCAAGTTTAGGACTCCTACAGTACTCACAAACTCTCTAGTCCAGGCACTCCCAAGCAATGCCATCCTTTGTTCCAGCAGCTCCCCCAGCTCCAGCCTGGGAATGAGCTTGGTAGAAGCCAGATGGCACTTCCTCCATCTGCTCCCTGGCACTTGGCTGCAGGAACATCAGGGAGCAGGGTGACTAGCTGGACAGGCAGGACTGCAAGGTGGAAGCACTTTCCAAGAAGGCAAAGTTTGCTCCAGCTGGTTGCTTTTGGGGAGGACCTACCCCTTCTCCCACAGGCTCCATCTCAGCCTGCAGGGAGTGCCTCACCTTGGCCAAGAGCCCCTGGGCTGCCCTGTGCCTGGGACAGCTCTGGAAAAGCAGCTGCTGCCATAGCAGGCTCTCTGGATTGCCAGGCTGCTGCTAACGAGCCGTGCCCATTCCAGGGTTGCAGGGAGAGGGGGAGAGCTCTGAGCTGCCACTGGCCTGGGCTGGAACATCAGGAGCTGGTGGCTGCTGAAAACATCACATGTTTACTGTACTACCTCTCTGCAAGGGACACCTGTCCCAAAGCGTCCCTCCTCTAGGAGGTGCAGGTTTAATCCTTAGATTTTCCAGCACCAAAGGGGAGCTATGATCTCTGTTGCACAGTATAACTGTTGTTTGATAATCAATTACCTTCCAACCAGGAGATTTCAAAGCATTTTGTATCCAAAAGCTTGCTGCATTGCTTTCTCTTGGGGGAATCCATACCATATGCTATATGTTTTCATTGATTCTGGAGGTTTTCCATGGGGAAAAAGGAAAAACCTCAAAGTAAAAATTCCTTTGAAGTTCCTACTGCCCTGCCAGCTTTCAGGTAGATGAAATGGATGAAGAGAAATGTATAAATGTAGGCTGGGAAAAGCGATGCAACGACCCAGGTACATCCCTGTTGAGACAAGACACATCCAGCCCATCCCTGTCTGAGGTATCTACTGCAGCACCTCCAGCCAAGATCCCAGCATCTGCATGGTGATGTCTGCTGGTGCTTCTGTGCTCCATGAGGTAGCAAAGACTTTTACTACATCACCTCCCTCCATTCCAGTGATACTTGCTTCTTTCTGTTTGTTAGCAGGTGGGCACAGAAAATGGCTGTTTACCTGCTTCTTGGTACCATTTGTTTGTACTCTG
Organism: Geospiza fortis; assembly: GCF_000277835.1. Lineage (NCBI taxonomy): Eukaryota > Metazoa > Chordata > Aves > Passeriformes > Thraupidae > Geospiza > Geospiza fortis. Next base: position 11,053,357 of record NW_005054300.1, read on the forward strand.
AGAAATGGAGCATTTTTGCACCCATAGTGCTCTCTACTTGCACATAAACCAGTTCCTCAACCTTTCCTCACAGGCCATGGTTTCCAGCTCCATGGGAGCCTTCAGCCCTACACAAGACTCCACTGCAGTAGGCCTGAGAGCTGCTGGGACCTCTCGAGTCTCAGCAGTGACCCTGGCATCGATAAAAAGCAGACCCAAACATTTTCTTACTGCAAGGGTGTGACATTACTGACTCCCACTCAGTTTGAGATCTGCCCTCCCCTTAGGCATTGCACTAGTTCCTCCATTCCTTAGTCACAGTGAGCCTTTGCATCAACTGATTATTACTCACCTAAATTTAGTTTATTTCTCCAGAATACCAACTTAAATGTTTTGAGCAGCAACCTTGATCTCCAAAGGACTTGCAACCTTCTTCCAGTTTGCTACCTCTCAGGTTGTTTTTCATTTTATTGTCAAAATCTCTAAAATATTGATCAGAAGCAGTTTAAGGCAAACTCTCTGCAAAAACTCCTCCCTTTCCAAGCAATAACTGTATCATAGTTTAGAGCCATGTTGTGTCCAGGCAGCAGTAACCAGCAGAAGTGGGAACATCTCCTGACACAACTACACCCCAAATGCAAAGGAGGCATTATAAGGGGAGCAGGCAGTGGAAATAAAGCTCTGAAAAATCAGAATATAAGTTCAGTCAAGAATGACTGAGAGCTGAAAACTGGTCTTAAGCTCAAGCTGGGGTAAAATTCTAGGGAAATCCCAGGGCTACATTTCCAGATGAAACACTTGTTGATAGCCATTCTCTTTCTGACCTAATGGACTGGAAGAGAGGAACAGAGAATCTGAAACTCTCAGCAGATTGCTTCCAGGTCTTGCTTTTCTCTTGCACTACACAGTATGTGTGGATGCCAAGCAGCAGCAGGGGAGAATCAGGGTAGTTAGATGATGTGCTTTCCTTCTGCTCTGCCATCCTACAGCAACTCATCCTGGTGAAAGAAACCAAGAAGGAAAAATCTGAGGTTGACAAATGAAAACAAAATAGAAATGGGATATAGCAAAAGCTATATTTCTTGAAATAATCTTGAATAGAAGTTTTCTTAACACTTGAAAAAGACATTGGCTTTATCAGAAGCTCTCTTCACAATATCTTAATTAATAAATCACATTTTTAATTTTTAAAAGTATTGGAAATTTCAGAGGAATCCTCCATAAAAGCAATTCAGGAACTGCCAGATGTACAGCAAGGAAGTACCTTGAAAAAAAAATTAAAGTGCAGAAGCCTCTCTGCAGAGATAGTTACACAACTGGGTTGAAATAGCAGCACCACAACAAAACACAGAAGAGTATTTACAGCAAGTGACCATTTTCTGCTTACTGCAATATATTTATCAGTCAGTCTTTTCCTTGATATGTGATGCAATCTCCTGCTCTCCTGCAGGAGTTTTGGGGTTGGAGATTGACAGACTGTTCTAGGTGCAAAGCCAAAACAATTACATCCAGGTGGACGCTGCACAGACTCAGAGTTGCACAACCCCACGGGCCTGTCCAAAGGGAGCAGAGACAATGGCAGTGCAAATGTCCCATGAACAAAGCAGCAGGGAGATCTGGCAGATACTGGGGCAGTGACATGCTGGCTGTTAGCCATGAGCCTGGCAGCTCTGCTCTGTGCAGCACAGCAGCGACCACTCACACCTACAGAAATTCTGAGGCCTTTGAGCCAGGACAAGGCTCTTAGCATAACTGTTGCTCTCAGTGCCCACAAGCAGAATGTAACACCAAAACTTGAGTGTTCTTAGCACTGCACCATGGGACAGGCCCACCAGGACTGCTGCAGACTGCTGCACAGCAATCTGCCACTTCCAGGCACTCCAGACCCATCCTAAGCAAAAACATCCTACATCTTGGCTATCCTTTCCACTGGAAATTCCTCTAGTGAGTAAAAACTGAAAACTGAAAACTTCTGTTTTCAGCATGTCACAGACCACAAGGCAGAACCAAGGTCAAGCTGAGAAGTCAGAGCATACCTTGGCACCTGGATTAGCAAGACCCATAGTGAGTACAACAGTGGCTGATCCACCAAAGGCCACTCGTCCAACATTACACTGTCAGAGGCTGAAGGCCCATGGACAAGCTTAAATAAGCCTTGGGTACATGGGTGGAGGTTGCAGGACAGACTGCCCAGGCTGGTTAAGGCCTATAAATGTACAAAAAGTGTTACCAAGGGTAGATACCTTTGCTGAACTTTACCAGGAATTCAGGTGAAACTCAAAAAGGACCAAGAAACCTAAGATTGTTTCTTTGCTTTCTAGTGTCAAGAGCTGGACCAACAGATATCCACCTTTGAAAGCATAGGGAACTTTCAGAAGCTGTGAAATCACAAAAAAAAGTGGCAGTCTCCAAGATGCCTAAGTTTTGGGCACAGTCCCATCCTTTTACCTGTTCTTTGGTTTCCACAGCCTAGCAAATAGACTGCTAACAATGACTTTAGGGGATGCTGTTGGAGTTACAGTTCCCCAGTACTGCTTCAGAGAGAAATGACTGGTAATGCCATTCCAATGAATGGAATGTGCCAAACAGAACCCATATGGCCTAGGAGGGATGAAAGTCTTGGCAATGCCCCCTGCTCCATTCTGGTGGGAGGGCTGAGGCATAAGGAAAGCTGAGACAAACTGCAGCAGTGAATTTGTGTCTCATTCCACCCAGGACATCCCCTTTCCATGCTCCCTGAGAGATGGGCTGTCCACTGAAGTACCTTCCTGATGAAGGGATGGCAGCATGGACACAGTCGTGGTCTCTCTTGTCACTTGTTAAGAGCAATGCATTCCTCAGAGTTATGTCCAGCTCTGGAGCATTATTCAGAGTATGATTCCAACTCTCTCCCTCAGGAGTCTAATGAAGCTCATATTGATCCTGGGAGCACATCCCAGATCCAGCTGAAGGCCACACCTTCAGCCCAGCATCACTTGATGGAGCAGGGCAGCCGTGGCCAAGAGTCAGGGCGCTGCACTGAGGTCAGCCGAGGTGAGGCAGGAACAGAGACAGAGCGGGGCCCCTCCCCTGCCAAGGTCTGCTCGTGTCTCTGCTCTCCTCCTGGCAGGGCAGACCCAGAGGTCAAGGTGCTCTCTCTCAATCCCTTCTCCCTGACCTCCATCCTCCTCCACAGGCGGCCGGCCCTGGACACGCCGGGGGCAGCGCAGGGTGGGATCTGTCCCGCTCCCGCAGCCCGCTCCAGCCTGCCCAGCCGTGGATCACCCGGGGCGGGGGCTGAGGCGTGTCCCCCGAAGATGACTTCAGATGCATTCCAGCGAGCCTGGCAACCTCCCGCACACACAAATAAAAGGAAATGAGAAACTTGGCAACAAAGAAACTGGCAGGGAAGCCACAGAGGCACACAGGAACGGGAAAAGAGATTAAACACAGGCTCAAGAGCCCCAGCGTGCTGAGCCTTCCTCTCTAAAGCCTCCCTTTAACTTTGATGGGGGGGGCACAGGAGTCTTCTTTTCACTTGAAAGGGCAAGAGGAGGGGCTGGATAAAAGGGGTCCAGCATTATCCGGAATTGAGAGCACAAGAACGCGCTACAAAGCTTAGAAAAAGAAAAGTGCAGGCACACAGCTTCCCTGTATACTTTCCTTGGTGGAAATCAGGAGCTGAGATCTGAATCTGGCCAGAGAAGAGATCAAAGTGGAGACATTACATGAGGAAGTTTAATAATGCAAAGTAGTTTGCTGAATGCTCTTCCCAAGTTCTTGCCTTTTTTCCTTTTTTTCCAACAATACAATAACATGTATTTGAGGCCCTCCAATTTATAATGGCAGACACTGACTTGTATTGATACTACCCACTATCTAAGAGTCCATCCTAATATATTAGACCACATAACTGTGTTTCTTTGTATTATGATAACTCATAAACCTGCTGTGGTGCTTAGACTTTTGTCTGGCAATGGAACTATTTAAATCAATCCACTGCAATACTGAGACAGAATTCACCTGCAGGTTGTACCCCATACAGCATACTTTGACATCTGCGTTAAGACCAAGGGAAAAGCCCGTGCTTTGTACTTCATGAGCTGTGTGGTTTCCTGCATGGAGTGTATATGTTGTGGAGCTGACTTACCACAGATGTAACATCTACCTTGTTCTTCATGTATCATTAAACTTCAGGCACTTATCTGGATCTGGAGTGGGGAAGAAGACAACCCTTGCTATCAAACAGATAGAACCTTTCAGAAAGTAACACATATTCCACATAACCCACCATATTCCACCAGAACCCATGTGCAGGGCTGAGTTCACCTTCATGTGGTGCCACCCTCCATACCTATGTTTACCTGTGTTCAGGAAACCTGAGCAAAGAGGTGGGAGCCTAGGACAGAAAAGAGGAGGAGCTGGGCCTTACCTCTGGCTTAGATTTTCTACGAGACGTAGGGACAGAGCTCCACAATGCTTAGTTTTCCTTTCTGTGAAACAGATGAGCTGTATTCTGAGCCTCCTTTTGCCAAGGAGTAATGCTTCCTCTCCCACCATCTCAGTACCCATGGCATGCACCAGCAGCCAGAGAAGTTGAGAACTGCGATCACCTTGTTCCTGGCTTCTGGCCCTCTTCACATCTTACTTAATCTGAAAAAAATACCGACCTAAAACTGAGCTCCCTGGCCTGGAAAAATGAGGCTATTGGAGCTGCCCTGGCAAGGCTGTGTGGCATCACATCTCTGTCCTCATAGGATGTGGGCTGCAAGCTGACTCCGCTTAGAGAGAACATTAACTACACCTCTTTATTATTGAGAAGAAATTTATTGGAGACATCCTTCCCTCTCTCCAGCTTCTCCTTTACCTTCGCAGAAAAGTAAACATTTAATTTTTTTTGTTGTTAATAGATTTAATGTTCATTTGTCGGTAGCCTAGGGGCAGGAACGCATGACATTTCAAATAATTGTTGTTTCGGGGGTATCCTCTGGAGGAAAATGCTGCAAAAGTGTGGAGAAGATTTAAGTAAATTACTGTGTCAGCTTCTATTTATTCCTTACATGATTGCCAGAGGCAGGGCTGCGAGATAACCATTAGACGCCCAGCCATAAAACAGGGAAGCAGAATTTCAAAAAGCCAGAGTGCCATTACTGGAAAGTTAGTGTGTAACATGTTAAATTATCCCCAAAGTAGGGGGATAGAGGAGGGGGGAGCCACGTGTCTAAGAGTGAGAGAAAAGAAAAAGAGAAGAAGAGAGACTGTGTAACTGCAGGGAAGGAGTTTCTCCATGAGAAAGGCGTGAAAGAGCAGATGGATGGATGGATGGATGGATGGATGGATGGATGGATGGATGGATGGATGGATGGATGGATGGATGGACAGATAGATAAGGAGGGGATGAAGACTCTGAAAATTCCTAAGTCCAGTTCTGAGGGCCTGCCATGGTGCCTCAGGACCCTTGAAGCAGGTGAAACCACTCCTTTTCCAACAGCCAGGATAGGCTGCAGTCAAGCGAGGTGATTGTCTCCCTGTGCTCTGCACTGGTGCAGCCTCACCTCGAATACTGTGGGCAGTTTTGGTCACTGCAATATAAGATAGACATTAAGCTATTCAAAAGTGTCCAAAGGAAAGAAACAAAGCTGGTGAAGGGTCTTGAGGTGAAGCCATGTGAGGAGTAGCTGAGGTCACTTGGGCTGTTCAGCCTGGAGGAGAGGAGACTGAGGACAGACCTCACTGAAATTACAACTTCCTCTGAGGGGAAGAGAATGGGCAGACATTGATCTCTGCCTTAGGATCTTGTCCGGCCAGAGGGTGCCCAGCCCTGGAGAGGAGAGTGTTGGAAATGTCTGGAGCATGCCGGGGTGAGCAGGCCAATGTCCACACACTGGGGGCAATGAACAGGCATGGGGCTGAGGGGCTGTGGGTCTGGCCCAATTGATCTCTGCTCTGTGGTGACCAGTGGCAGGATCCAGGGTAATTGCCTGCAGTTGAGTCAGGGGAGGTTTAGGTTGGACACTAGGAAAAGGTTCTTCCCCCAGAGGGTGGTCAGGCACCGAAACAGGCTCCCCAGGGAAGTGGTCACAGCACCAGCCTGACAGAGTTCAGAAGTGCTCGAACAACACTCTCGAGCACATGGTGTCACTCTTGGGGTCTCCTGTGCAGGGCCAGGAGTTGGACTTGATGATCCTTGTTGATCCCTTCCAGCTCAGCATATTCTGTGATTCTGTGACAGGTCCCTCTACCCAGAACAATCAACTTCAAGCTTTCCCTTATCAGATACTTTTCACCTCCCTCCTCTCAGCTATGGGACAGTATATCACCCAAAGTACTGGTGAGGACCAGAGGCAGCCCCAGCTCTGCTCAAGGCCATGAACACTGCTGCATGATGCTCAGGCTGAAAATTAAGCAAGACATGGAAACAAAAGGAAGAAAGTCTGTCTGGGAGGAAGGGGGAATGCTCAGGTTCTGACATGGAAGTTAACAGAAAGGGGCTCGCCCCCCATACCTAACGTAGTCTGTTGTGTCCATTTGTGCTGTTCTGGATAGATCCTGCTTGTCCTGCACAAGCTTCTTCATCACCCTCCCTCCACTCCTGTTTATTACTCACACTCTACAGCTCAGCTCTGCCCTCTGACTCATTGCCCAGAAGCTGATGGTTCTCCTTTACTTTCATTGTAATTTATTTACATCATGAAAAACATTAAGTTCCAAACAGTCTCATTTATCCCAGAGATCTGGTTTTATGTTCCCAGAATCACTCTTCCTTTTTTTCCTGCCACAGCTTTATTTTTCCTCACATTTTTGTCCAAGGAAAGCTCAGCTGTGTGGGAGTTAGGGGCTAACAAACTTCAGACTCAGGCCCTGTGGCCCCAGCCTCTCCAAGCCAGTGTCTCTGCTCCCAACTCTCACATATGAGGGTGGGAGTCCAACCACACACCGAACAATAAATAACCAGAGAGATTCTTTTTTCTTTTTACTTTTTTTTTAATGACTCACAAGGAAGACTTGCTGGTTAAATCATTGCTAACTCTCAACCTCCTCAATATTTCTTTGCTAATAGACTTCAGGTTTAATTGAAGGATCTTCTCTGGACTCTGTCTAAGGCACCATTTTCTCTTTAACCCCACCGCTCACAGCCTCACAAAAGCCAATCCATTAAGGGTCTTCATTAGTTTGAGCACCAGCCAACCACCCAAGCGGCAAAGGTCAAACACAGTCACCTGTCACAACATGGCAGTAAAACTACTAATTGTATGGGAACAAATGAGATAAAAAGATGGTACTATTATGCTATTTGATTTATTTTGTTTCCAAAGAGTCATTTAAGACTAATTTACTTTGCAAGCTATAGAGTGGGCCTGTGTGGATACAGCTTCTTCTGTGGCCAGCGTGGGTATGTGCACATGCACACGTGTGTGTCTCTCTCATGGATGTACACACATGTGTGCACATACAGGGGTCTGAAATGCAAGTCTAGGGAACCATAAAGTCATGGCACCATAAAGACTTACATTTAACCCTTCACACAGGCAGAAGCCCATGTCACACCAAAACAGCTCTGCACACTGCAGTAGTGGCTCAGTCACTGCTGGCAGCTCCGTTGCCCAAACACCACTGCTCAACATTCCAAGTGCAATGGCAAGGGCCCAGGCAGCCAGTGCAGGATCCCTTTTCGGAAGGGCACTTGCTTTGGAACCGTTCTTTACCTTTTTGTGCCTGGGAGGAGAAAATGTCCCACATGCCCTCTGGTGGACGCGTGTCACGTAGCAGCTCTAGGATCAAACTGGGAAGCTGGAAGAGGCCATATTTGTAGGCAAAGAAAGACATCGTCTTTAAGGGGTGTTTAAAAGTTTGCTTTCTCCCAGCTTCTCCTAGGAATCATGTTCCCAGTACATGTCTGTGATTGCCAACTGAAAAAATCTGGGCTTTCTTAAACACAAAAAACATAGCCCAGCCTCACCTCTGTTGTAGGTGCCAAAACAACATGGCCATCTTCACTACGAGCTCCCCATTACCACATGAGGGTATCATTTTTCCTGGAAGAATAGTACTTCTCCTGGAATAAAGGCCTTGTTACTCAAACACAGGACCCAACCTCAGGCTGTGCAGCCACCCTTCAGCACAGCAGACCAAACATCACCCAGGATCAGAATAAAATCTTCTATGGCTTTTAAAAGACACATAATGCTGATTACGGCTTTGATATTGAATACAAAATCACCAAGAATTCTCTAAGTAGAGATGAAGTATACAGGTACTTTTAAAAGAACAGATAATACATGCTCATGCCTTAGGGACACTGCCTTGACTACTTTGTGGTTCAGATCAACTGTTTCAGGGCAATGTAGGGATGAAAGCAAGCTCTTGCAACATCCAAACATGGGGAGATATGATGTCCTCACAGGAATGAGGTAGCTCTCTCCTGTGCAACCAGCTGTGTGGTGTGATACAAGTCCAGACTCCATGAATACAGTTGGCAGAGTGGGAGTATTTCCATGAAGGCAGAATTGTAATTTCTGCTTTTCTTTGAAGGTTTATGACCAACTCTGTTCATCAGGTCGTCACGTAGATCACCACAATCAATACATGCCATCCCTCTCCTGTTCTGGGTCTCTCAGAGTCCAGAGTTGATCTTGTCCTAT
>NW_005054300.1:11061991-11082305 GCF_000277835.1 Geospiza fortis
TGTGCCTTTGGTGAGCATTTACATTAGCCAATACTATCACTAGGGATCTGAACTGCATGTCAGCTCCCTCTCCTCCTCATCTTTTTTCAGGTTCACCCCAACCCCTTCCTCTTTGCTCTTTTACTTCACAGCTCTCCCAGAGCTGAGATAGCCATACCAGATTGCTTGTCTTCAGCAGCCACCAACAAGTAACAGAGGATCCCACCAGCCCAAACTCATCTGCCCCTAGTTAACAAAGGGCTCATGAGAAAGATAATTCCCTGAGCCTGTATTTAGATACAGACATTGCCTATTGTGGGCGAGAAACAGGCTCCACCAAGCTTGTGATGCATCATCACAGCTACCAGCAGGACCCCACAGTGGAGCTGATTTCTGTGTCGAAGGGAAAATCAGAATTTTTTGCTGGCAGTGGGTCATTTGCACCTTTTAAATGAATCCAACCAACTCTAAATTTGCTCCAGAACTGGAAGAAGAGAAGGGAGGAGGATGACAAGAGCATAAAAAATGTATCCCTTCTTTGTTGTTGAAAGATTACATTTCAATTCACCTTTTCTTCCGTCAAAATTTGAAAAATAATAAACCATATAGAGCTTATTGAGACTTTTTCTTCCCATTCTCCAGATATTCCCATAACATGCGAGGGTAAGCAGCATTTAACAGCTCCAGTGGAGTCCAAATTAGTTTTTCTGGCAACCAAATGCAGTGACTTCTCCACTATGCACACAAACACACACACACACACACACACACACATAACTGCCTAAAGCATTAATAGATCCTGCCCAAAGCTAAGGAACCAAAAGGATGCAATGCCTCGTAGTGTTAAAGCCCCTAAATACACATTACATTGTGTTATCAGCTTCAATTACGCAATTTCAACTGTATTTCCAAGGAAATGGCTCCTTAATCTAGGGCTTAGGATGGTATTTCCTTAATAAGTGGCTCCGCCCTCATTTTATTTTCTCTTTGCTCACTTAGGAGCTAGGCACTGCACAAACCCTTTTCTAGAGACTAAACTGAACCTTTATTTCTTCTGTGCCATTTTTTACTGGTGTTCATGACCAAAGTGGCCAACTGCCTTTCTGAGTTGAACCCACTTTATCTTCCAGAAATGGGATTTGTTCTTTTCATTCTAGAGACAAGAACTGAAGCACACAGGAATTAAGATCCAAAGGCATCTGATGCATTTTGGAAACCCTTTATGTGTTAAGTGCACTTAACTCACTCTGCAAGCTCCACAGCTTCCATTATATTCAGCAAGGACATCTGTGACTCAAAGCCACACCTCAAGACAAAGCAGGGGAAAGCACGACCCTAAAAATTAGTGAATTATTACTGGGGCAAAGTGACTCATCCAACAGCTCTTTGGAACTCCCCTTTCAATAACCATGCAATGAGCATTTCTTCACTGGCCCCTGACTCATTGCAGGTTCAGTAAGTAAAGAGGCAAAGGCCATACAGATAAATGTCTTTCACTCAGCTCTGCTCCTGAGCATGTCCAGGTTGAGAAGTGTAGAGGATGGGAGAGTTATTTAAAACGCTTGTAACAAAAGACTTATCTCCAAGGAATAGACTTTTGTGCCAGACGGAAGTAGCCAGATCTTCACCACACTGATGCTAACCACAGTGGAAAAAAAACATGCTGTTTTGCTGCTACTGCAACTATTTGGGGGGGGGAAGAAAATATTATTAGCTAGTTTTTCCAACACACATGAAAACTACATACTGTCTCTCCTCAAATCAAACCAAAAGAGAAAAGACCAGGCACCACACTGTCAAGAATAATTGGCTATGCAAACACAATTTAGGAAGCAGCAGATTTGCAGAAAAGTATCTTGGAGTGATGATGAATCACATCCATGAGTCAACTACCAAGTTTTTCAGGGGAAAAAAAAGCAGTCACCACACCAGGAATATGAACAGGAGAGTCCTTTGCCAGATATCTGAGTTACTCTTCCCACTATGATCTATCCCAGAAAGGCCTCCTTAGGTGGGCTGCTTCCATAAAGGGCAACCTAAGCAACATGTAAATTTACTCAGGACTCCAAGTCCTCCGAGTGGGGAACATATGATCAGACATCTGTGAAGATGAGATGGATGACTGAAAGAACAGGAATTGTTTAGTGCGAAGAAAAAGACTGAGCAGAGACATGGCAGCAGTTTACTAATAGGTGAAAGAGGGAAGGAATAATTTTTTTCCATGTCACTTCCAGATACAAAGAGAATTTATAGATTTAAACTGCAATGAAAAGAGATTTACTCTGGACATTGGCAAAAATGTTAGAGGAGTAAGTACTGCAATAGATTTGCCTGGAAAGAGGAGGATTACTTCACTGGAGGTTTCCAAGGATGGATTAGACAAACATCTGTCAGAATTGCTTACATAACTGTGATCTCTCCTTGGGAGCAAAGATAGGAGGCTAAAGATTTCCTAAATAAAGCTCAGCCCTTATAAAATTCCAGCACTTTTTGATCCAGAGCATGGCATGCTAGCTCTGCCCAGAGAAACATATAATATGAAATTATTTAAAATTATATTTTATCAGAAGATATAAATTAGTTAATAAATGTAAAACTTCAACTAAGCACCTAATTTGCAAGATCTGAGACCTTTGGGTTAGTGATTGACAACATCATAAGGAACAGAAAATAAGGGTAGACAATAAGAAGACTGAGCAGATCCTACCAAAAGCTGGTACTTTCAGTCTCCATTGTAGCTCAAGAGACTTGTACTGATTGAAGAAGCAGTGCTTTGGGGAGCTGATGAGAAAATCCTGGAAATATTTCTCACAAAAAGCTGGGATGGGTGAGAACTGGAGTTCGGGGCCAGTCCGTCCCAACGATCCCGTGAATTCTAATCTGATTTTTCCCATGTATCAGTGGCCTGTCTGCAGCCAGCGGGCCTCTCCAGACCACGGGCTCTTTTGTGCGGTGATGTTCCGGACCACCGGAGAGCTGACAGGGCCCCGCTCCGGTGCGGCGGGACGGGAGCGCTCCTTCAGCACCGCGGAGAGCGGCCCCGCCACGGCCGGAGCCCAGCGCCTGCAGCCTCCGGGAAAGGGACCGGCCTCTTCCTCGGGGGCACCTTCATCCTAAACCGCCTTCCAGGCACTTTGTTACGGGGTAAAAAACCCTCTTGATATATTCAGGCTTACTCCGTGTGGGCTGAAATCGGTTCCAAGGAGACAAATCTGAAGAATGGCCAATTCCAAAACAGAACTCTAAATTGTAGTTTAACCTTGCAACAATTCTGGATCGAGAATTATTATATTGAATAAAATTGTTCCGACCATTCATTATCTTAGGAAAAAAAAAAGGTGGGGGGGAACCAACAAACCCAAAACAAACCACAAAGCTCCATACTGCTGAGCAGAAATGTCCTAGTATGATTTGGCTCCCATTGTAAATGGGACCAGGTCATTAACCCAGCTACTTAAGTAACTCACCAATTTTCTAGCCATCCTGCCAACCAGAAAACCAGCCTGTTACTTGGGCAATCAGATAATTGCATTTTATATTTTCAAATAATCCTTAACAATCAGGAACTAATTAATGTCCATAGCACCCCAATGAGCTATGAATGTTTACTTCCAACTTACTGATAGGGAAACTGAGGCAAAGATCTTTGTCCCAGACTGCAAAACCCATCCAGGCAAAGAAGTAGGTAGAAAAACTTCTGTCTTCCACCCTTGTATCTGCTACATTCCCTTGGAAACACGTGAAGGATGCTTTTATCCATATGATGAAGCTACCAGCCACCACTGAATCATCAACTAAACCATCAGTCAGCCTAATAATTAGCCAACTAATTAGCAACCACACAAAGCAGATTCATTTACTCGGGATGCCATCAATGCTGCACTAGCAGGAAAGTTGGATGGCAGATCTGAAGAAGGAGTGGAATGGCAGAGCTTTCCCTCACACGAGGCCCTGGCCAGCCTGCTGACAGGGAGTCATGCTCAGCTTTAGGCTCTAGCATGGCACCAGAGCTTCTTGGAGGCTGATGCATAGAGGTCCACATTCCCAAGTCTTGCTGGAGGAGAAAAGGATCCTCTGGCTAGGGAAAGGGAAGACTGAAAAGCCAGTTTTGAGTCCCAACATTGTTTCCAGGGGGCCAGAGGCAACACACACCCTTTGATGCTTATGGGGAGAAGGCAGAATTTCAGCTGTACCTTCACAAACTACATCCAAGTGGTAAACTTCCAGTGTAGTGCAGTGTTGAGAGACTGGTTAAAAATGTATCTGTCTTTATCACACAGAGCTCAGTGTATTAGCCATCTTCCTGTTCAAGTGCTTCCTACTAAATCCATTTTCCCACATGGAAACTACCAGATCTATACTGAACTGAGAGGGATATAAGAATATTGAGAGCAGGGAGGGAACCTCCCAATAGAAAATGTGGCAAACAGGAAAAGTTGAGCACTTGAATTCAGAGTGGCTGGGGAATACCAAGTGCCCAGGATTAGTCATTCAAGCAATCTGGAGTCAGAAAGCAGCTGCAGTGAAAAATCAAAATGTCTACATCAAAAAGGAAGGTTTTCTTTGCAGGTAAAGTCTTCAGTGTGAAGCACCTAGAGATATTTTAAATTTTTGAGGACACAAGACTGTTATTTTAATTCTTATTACAATTACTAACCTCTGAACTTACAGAGAAACCAAATTTGTATTTTCAAGACCACTCTATCCATTAGGCAAGAGACGTCAAATGTCCAGCTAAAATTGTTTGGGTTTAGCATGGCGTGAAAAGAAAATAGAAGTTCAATTTATATTTAAAGCCATTTTAGATCCTTAACTCACATCATCAAGGAGTGAAAGACCAATTGGTAGCACTAGGAAAGAAGTTGTTAACCCTGAAAAAAAGTGGGTGAAAGCCAGAATCTTGTCATCACCTTCATGTAAACTTTTCCTCGGCATTTGAGGGATTTCAGTATAAATTTCCTCCAATAGGGAAAAAAAAACCCTTAAATCACATGGACTCCTGAAAGACCAAGGCCACACTAGCAATAAGTCTGCAGGACAGAGCAAGGTATGTGATGTATATTTTCTGCTTCCTCCTCCTGAAAATCAGTGAACTTTTCCAAGTGTTTAATGCAAAAAGATTTTTACTGTGCTAATCAGCTGAATCAAATAATTATTTTCCTCCTTTCAAAGCAAGATATTTTATTAAAGTATTTTGATCAGGCTTGAAGATGTAAATCCTGGCTCATAAAAGATGTTGTAACTATGCCTTGATCATTTGAAATGTGTTAGCTCGGCTCTGCAACCCACTTTTAACTCCTGTGAATTGCAGAGTGCAGAGACTAAAGGTGGGGTAAGCTGGTTCATTTTGCCTCCTAGCTGAGGCAGGCTGCAAGTGGAGCTCGGAGCAGCTATGTAGGTTTAGCTAATGGGAGACGACTTCTTATCTTGTGATGCACTTGCAATAGTGACTCCAAGTATTTGCTTTAGGCTTACCCTCATTCTAATACCATTAAAATGGTGTGGCTCAGCAGTTCCCAAAGGGATTATCATGAGCCTCCATTTGAGGAGCTCCTCATTTGACCAGCCTCTGAGAATGGGTGTTAGGCTCACCAAGTGCCTGGTGGACTCATCCCCACTCTCCCAACTCCTTCAGCCTGTTTTGCAAGAGAGAGTGAAAGAAATATTGACACAGATTCTCTCCCCTTTTCAGCATGCATAACTGCCAGGACTCTCTCAGGAAGTCCAGCAATCTCCCTGCACCTCCAAGGCCCATAGAGCTGTTTGTCCATAGTGCATGAGGAGCAGGCTTGTAGGGAGGCCGAGAACCATAAAGTGGGCTCCTGCAGCAGGGAAACCTGTATGAGGATATGTGAAAAATAACCCTGACTTGCTAATCCTAGCTGTGAGCAAACAATTAGCAGGAAGCAGAGGCAAACAGGAAAGCTGATTTAATTATGTGACACTGATACAGCCAGTGAACTGGAGGGAAGGGAAGGGGGGAGGCAAGGGGGGGCACCGGGGATGTGGGGTCAAAACAGTTTGTAAAAATCTGTTTCACAAAAGCTGTTGTTCCCCTCGGGGCAGAGAGAGATTACCGTGGCTCAGTGTCTATCAAACATGGGAAGAGAATAGGGCCAGGGGCAATGAGACAGCTTCCGAGTATGAAGGGCCCTTCTTCTTCTCCGCAGCAACCAGCAGCCTGCCAAAGAATTCCTGTAAGCTCTCGGCGGCTTTGTGTGCCTGCCTGGGCTGTGGGCAGCTCTGCAGCAGGCCTGCCTATTGTCGGCAGGGCTCAAAGGGAGCAGGGGAGAGAAAAGGGGAGCTGGGGGAGGAAGAGGGTTTAAGGGGGCTTGTTGTTATCGAAGCTGCAGAGGTTATTGTGCTGGAGCAAACCCACGCTGCTTCTGAGCCCCTTCAGTGGGGCTGTTAATGGAGGCGCTGCAGGGACACAGAGGCTGGGATTTGCTCCGTGTAAACTCGCTAGAGTCTTCCTCTGCATGCACTGTCCTGGATCCCACTTTTGGCCAGAGCAGGCATGGGTGGACATAGGTGAATGGCCGTGCACCCTCCTATCCACACCCAGCAGCACCCAGAGACACCTGCCAAGGGAGCTGGGCTCCCATACACTCCCACTGACACACCTGTGACAGGCACACACCGGGCACAGAGCAAACACCCCTGCTCAGCACAGATGCACCCACTGGCCCCTCTTGGCTTCAGAGGTAAATGAACGCCTGTCCACATGTGCAAAGGCAACAGTTCATCGCTGGAGGCAGCTACAGCTGGACATCCAGATACACCTGAGGGCTCATATACATACCCTCAACATCTGGGTCCTTAACCCAAACACACAGTCACATAAAGGCACACACAAAAATATGAAGGCACGATTTTCCTGGCAGGCACAAACAACAGAGTCTCAGGGCACTGCCTCAGAGATCATGAGCACATGGCAGAGTTAGCACAAGGGATGCTAAGCCAGGTTGTTTTCAAAGCTCCATCTGCATTGCAGGAAGAGAAGCTGAAGGCCCTTGGGGAGCAAAAGCCTCAAGAAGGAGCATGTGAGCAGGGGTCTGTTGTCAGCAAGTTTGCAAACACTGATGCCTTGTGTAACCGAATCTCCCAAAACACTGTGCTTGACACAGCCAACAAATACCATGACCAAACAGAGGAAGGACATGATCCTGAAAGTGGGACATGCCCCAAGATACCACAGAGTCAGGGTGAGCAGGATGGAAGAGCTGGATCCCTGCTGGAACTCTAAGTTTGACTTGGATCAGGACAACTGAGCCTGGCACAACAGTGCAACAGAATCTGTGACAGACCCAAACTCCTGCTGAGGGAACCAAGCCATCCAATATGAAATCACAAAAGAAACTTTTAATGGTAACTAGAGTCTCTATCTCCTTATCCCCTTAAACTTTCACTGGAGAAGTAGCAAGCAAAGTCCTTCTAAGGCACAGAGGGAGGTTTCATATGGGTATCAGACCCACAAGTCAAGACCTTGATTAAAATGGGAAATCACAGAGGTCTGGCCCTTTTCTTAATGTAAGTTTGGCTGTCAAAAGCTTATCACTCTGAAAAAAAAATTAACAAAATTTTCTTTTTGGATCAGGAAAGCTTCTTCATGCTCGTGTCAACCGGGTTGGTAGAAGCTTTACTCCACAGGAGCCAAGTCCACACCTGATCACAGCTAAGGTCCAAACAGCCTTCACCTGATAAGCATAGATGGTGGAGAGTTGGTGCATTACACAGCAGCCAGACCCTCTCCTACTCCCAGGGTGGCCCCGCTCATCAGTCCCAGAGAGAGGATTTGTCCCAGGGCTGATTCACCACATCAGCGCTACCGTGCCCGCCCAGGCTCACGGAACACCCCCAGGTAAGAGACCCATGCACACAAACCCTCACATGCATGTGGGGGGCGAGGGTAATTCAGTTGCATCCAGAACCTCCTTCTTCCCTTCTCCTACCACTTCCACCCCATTGCCCAGCAGATGCTGCTGAGCCAGCCCAGAGAGGCAGGAGGGAAGATGGGAAGAGGGATGAAGAGGTACCCCAAGAGGGAGAGCAGCAGCCTCCAACAACCATGGTAGGAAAAGTAGGGGGGCTGAGACTGTGGGGGAGGGGATGGAGGCAAGGCAGGGAGGGCTTCTCATTGTGAGGGAAATTTTATTTTTAACAGATGCTAAGGCAGATGGCACAGAATTAACAGAAAATGGGAGAGGAAAAAAGAGGAAGAACATTACTGGCTCCAGAGAGAGTGGACATTAAAAAAATAAAGAATAAGGGAATGAAAACAAGTTTAAGTACTCTCTCCAGAGGAGGGGGGGAGGGAAAGCGCGAGGCAGAGCAGGGACGAAGCAGCGTGATAATAACCAAAGGCGTGAAATTGCAAAAGTAAAATTTGTGGCACTCGGGAGGGGCTGATAAGGCCCCAGCTTCATTGCAAAACTCACTCAGAAATTACTGATGTGATGTTTTAGCCTTTATCATTAATAATAATCGAGAGTGGGGAGCGGGGTGGGGGTGACTGAAACAAAGAGGGAGAGAGATTGCATGAGCATCTGAAACCTGGGGAAGGAGGAAGAGGACACAAGAGGAGAGCTGGGGGAGAGGAGAGGTAGTGGGGGGGAGAAAAAGGAGTCCAAATGAGGGGGAAAATGGATGAGAAAGGAAAGTTGAAAAGGAAGCAATACTGTCCAAGAAAAAAAAGGAGGAGGAAAGAGCAAGGTTAAAGGACACAAGGAGAACAAAGGGAGAAGGCAGACAAACAGGAGTTGGGGAAGAAAACACCAAAAAGTGAGAGGGGGAAAAAAGCAGTCAGGGGGCGAGAAGAGGATGAATGAATGGAGAAGTGACAGCAGAGATGAAATAGTGGGAGAAGACAGACTGTAGGACAGGGATTAAGAGAGGGGGAGACAAAGAGATATGGCCCTGCCGCTCTCCTCCCAAATTAATCGAGGATACATCAACCCAAGCCACTAAAACAGAGCTATTATGAATGGGTTAGTCACAGGTGGAGTTAAAGGCCTACAGAGGGATATTAGCCAAAATTGAGTGGCTTTTAATTTCTTTCTAACGAGAGATTGTGGCTGGGGAGCCAGACACTGCCTCGGCTTAGCTAGGCCTGAAGGCAGCTAAACACAGGAGCCGGCAGCTTCCCACAGCCACACTAAACCACAGGCGAGCTGACCTGTGCCGTGCACGCAGCGAGCTGGAAAAGGCACACACAGCTGACCTGCCTGCTCCGTGTGAGCAAACAGCACAGCCACACACACGGGCACGGGACACTCACAGCCAGCCTGGCACGGACCCACAGACCGCTCTGCTGACAGATAGACAGACAGACAGACAAAGTTATGGTGCTTCACAACCCATCAGCGAGCTGAGGTGATTCACCATGCCCACCAGGGCTTGGCTTTTTACTGGAAGATCCCCCGGCACTGCAGCCTCCTCATTGCCCTCCTGGAGAGACCAGGGAGCTTCAACACAAGACCAGGACATCTGGGTTCTATTTCTGGCTCTGCTGCTGGCAATTCACCACATTTCTCCATTTTCCCCATCTGCTATCTGGGAATAATGCAGTATTGTTAAAACTAAGCACTTAAAAATGATGAATCACACCATCTCCTCATTCCAAAATCATGAGATTGGTTTAAAAAAATCATGACGTCTTCTAGAAGGATACAACCATGTATAGAAGGACTCACACACCTTTGGACAACTCACTCTGTTGCACTCTAGTTTCATAAAAGATTTAGAGAGAGTTTATTTTTTTTCCCCTGAGCTTAGAGAGCTCACAATTCATTAGGGGAATTGTTGGGGGAAAAAATATTCAGAAATGCTGACACTATGTAAAATAATTTTTCCGCCTATAGCTGTGTTCAGATTTTCCATTAAAACCTTGTACTTCTCAAAGTATAAGTTCATTAAAACAAAAGGGAGGGGTCAATTTCTAACAACTCTCTCTCTGTGAAGCAATTTCAGGAGGGACCACAAAAAAAAAAGAGCTGTGGAATCATTGCAACATCCAGCTCTAACATTTTATAAACAAAAACATTTGTTTTATGATTGAAAATTACTTTCATTTTTAAGTTCTAGACCATTTAGGCTTAAAAGTGACTTTCAAATAGTAACAAGTTGCACTGGGAACAAAATATTTCATTTTATCCAGTACAAAATTTTGGGACTAGGGTATAGGAAAAGGGAGATAGGTTCAGGATGAGAATCAAATTATTCCTTTGTGAAAGCATTATCTTTTTTTAGTTCTTATCCCATTTTGGAGCAGAAGTAACTGCAGTTTACAAATTCTCATGGAAAAAAAAATATTTCCTGCCTAGATGCAATTTCCATCTATATGGAGGTGTTTTAAGGCAGCAGATAGAATATGCTAAGTATTCCTAATTTATGTATTTATTTCATTCATTGCCAATATGTCCCAGCCTAAATAATCCACATGCACACCTTTGTCTCAGTGCTGTTCAAATATTCACACATCTTCCCCTTTTTTCAATCTGAAACCAGGCTTGCTCATGATGGCTGTGGAATTTACTCAGAAATGGATGTGCTTTCAGGTGAAAGACACAAATCAGATGAGCTGGAAAGTGTGTGTGACCTCTAAGCCAACAAAAACACTTCTGCAGAAATATACATGAAGGCATCCCCACAAATCAAGGTGAACTCACATGACACTGGCTTAGGAGCGCAGTAGTACATGCTATGATACAGGGGTGCTGTTCATGGAACAGCATCACATATGTGCTAAGTCACAAAACACCAGAGAAAGTGCTCTTAGTGCATGGAGCATCACATGAAACCTGATAACAACAGCCATGTCTAACGAGCAGAAGTCACATCTGGAAATCACCTGCTAATGCATCTGAGAATAATTCATAAACTTAAGAGGCAAACAATCTTAGTGCTGAGGTAAATCTGTATCTTCCCTGGACCTTACCAACACTTGAATGAAGCAATGTTACCCTTCTAATGAAAGAGCCTGAGAAGAGATGGGACAATGTTCACATGAGGATGTCACTCTCTGCTGGGCCACAGAACCCAGAGGCAAGGTTGCTGTGTTCTGTGCTTAGCTCATCTTCAGCACTTTCTCTCCAGCTCCACCAGAAAACAGGAGTACAGCCAGGTGCCTCTGGTTTGGGCTTTCATTCATTTGAAATTTTGCAAGCTGTTTTTCTTTCAAAGACACAAGAGAAGGATCCTGCACATTCTTCTTTTACTCAAATATGAGTTCAACTGGGAGAAGTCAGCAGTGCTGGAGTCTGGCTTGTCCATCACATCCTCCTTCACATCTCCAGCTGGAGAATCTCTTACCTGCCCATCAGGGAAACAGTCTTGCGGCACAAAGTTCAGTCTTCTAGAATAATTTACTTTCTCACTGAGACTGAGGGACCTCAATAAATATCTTTATAGTGGACAAAAGAAAAATACCCTGGAGTGAGAATGTCCCATGCGACAAAGACAAGCAGACACAAGTGAACAGACCACATGGCAAGTGCACATGAAACAGAGAGGAGGGGGATAGGGCTGCAGAAATCAAACATCAAATAATGCCAGCGTACATTCTTATTCAGAGACCTCAGACTTCCACGTGAAAGTTTTCCAGCTTGCTCACTCACACAGGAGCACTGGCTGAGTTCAGAGTTTCCTGTTGATGATTTTTCTGCCTCGTCTGTCGGCACGGAGCTGAGACCATTCCCCGCTGTTGCAAAAGCCTTTTTCAATAGGCACCGTCCCCTCTGGGCTGCCAGCTGAGGCTGCTCCCTGGAGAGTTACACCCCTCTCAGAGTCTATTAAAGCTCAATTACCCAGGGCTGACTGGCCTCGTTGTCTGGCAAAGGGAGGTAGGATGTTCCTCTCCCTCCCAGGGTCGGGGCTGCTTTACTATGGCCCAGCCAGATCACATCTATGTATCAATTTAATAAGATCAAATCAAGTACAAGATATGAGGGGAGGAAGGCAGTGAAAGGAAAAGCTGGGAGAAGGCAGCTCAGAAAGCCACCAGTGCCTGCCTAGGCAGGACTGGCCAACCCAGTGATGACAAAGGGCACATTGCTGATTTACGCTGTGGGCACAATGGAACACCTTGATTTACATCAGCATGGACCTCCTGGCCTCACACACCCTGTCCACCAGCATCTTCTTGTGCCAACCCAGCACAGCATCTGAGTCACTGGTGCTTTCTCAGGGATCATAATCACTCTCTCCATGTCCCACTTCCATTCTGTTGCCACACTGCTCCCAAGGAGGTTTCACATCTTCAGCAGTCAAGTCCTGGCCTTCCACACATGCTGGGAAAGAGCTGTCATCAACTCCAGCACAGAAGTTTCTGTCAGTGATAGATACCTCCCACCTACACCCTCCCTCTTTGGATGTGTCTTCTGGGGTCTGAGTCCACAGACAGAATTATACAAGTAGATCAGTCATACAGATAGCAGTCGTGTTTCATTTATTACTCAGAATCCTTATGGGCAAAGAAAATAAGAAAGCTGAGAAAATGTAAACCCATTTATTTTGTTCCTCATCCCTTAAGGACCCTTATCTTCAAAAGCTGCCTCGCTGCAGAGAAGGTGGGGGTGAGGGAAAGGAGGACACACTGACACACACAAGGTCTAACTTTGGGCTAGCACGTCTCCACCATGGTCCACAGGACTCTGAACATCACACAGAGATCAAGAGGTAAAGTCTCAGGTGCCTCTGGAAAGAATCCTTTATCCTCATCACATAGGCAAGAAAACTGAGGCAGGGGAGAAGCCTGGCAGCCACTTACAAAACCTCTCAGAGATGTGCCTGAGAAGCGGAGACAGGAAAAGCAGGGTCCCCCAAGCACCAGGCTGCCTGTCTTCCTTGGTTCACTGTGACACATGCCACCAGCTGAGGAATGGGGCAACAGAGGAGAGGAAACTCACCAAATGCAAACTATTCACAAGTGTCAGACATGCAGTCCAGAAGAGTCAACACATTATCCCTTCTCCAAACTGCAAATCACCACTCACCTCCAAGACAAAGCTGAGACCTCTGGTAGAAGGCATATACCAAGCACACTGAATCACAGGGCAAGAGTAGGCCCTGCTAGAACCTCCCCTATTCCCTGTTTCTGGTAGAAGTCAGAATCTGTGGGAATGGACTCCAGAGCTCCTTATGAAAACTCATTTCAAATACTGAGCAGGCAGAGCACGATGTAGCAGTGCATGGAAACTCAGATAGTCCAGCCTCTCCAGCCCAGAGTCTCACAGAACAGCAAGGTTGGTGCATTCACAACAAAAGAGCTCTCTTGGGTGCAAAGATGAGCTGACAAGAAAATGCCTGAACCCCAAATCTTTTTCTCTTGCCTTGAGTTAATCCACCTGCACAAACAGCACGAAAAATCTTGTCTGTGCTGAGGCCAGGAACAGTGGAAACATCTTGTCCTCTTCCCATTCAGAACAAGCCCAAAGTGAATCCCTGTAGACCAAGCTCAGGCTCAGATACTTCAGTTAAGAAGAATTGTACCAGTCTGGTGATTCAAAGAGAGATAAACCTTCATTTAAAAGGATTTTTTGCTTTGTGCTGTCTATGGTTTAAAAACTTCAGAGCCTCAGAGGTGAAGATGTTCTTGCTGATAAAAGAGAAGAGTCCGGCCTGCCATACAGGGATGAGGGAGAATTCCAAGGGGACAACACGTACCAACAGAGCTGCCCAGCTTGATCAGCCCCATGCTTGGTGTATTGAAACCCTGCTGAAGAGTGCCTTGACCTGCAGTGGACTTGAGCAGTGGCGGGGAAAGTCCAGCAGTATAAGAACACTCTGCCCCACAGTGTAAGAGGCAGTGAAAGGCAGATGAAGTGAGGTGAGGTGGCTTAGGCTACCCAACAGGCTGGTGGAAAAGAAGGACTGAATATTCCCTCGTGCTGCCCAAACCCATTGCTCCAGCCACCTCCCACTGAGGAAGCAGGATCTGATGCCACCAAGCACCTTATCCCTGGCATTGACACCTGACACAGGCAAAATGGGCATCATATTTTTACTCAGCTAAAACCATGGCACAGTGCAGTGCACAGGAAGCCCTGGGTGCCACACTCCTAGATGGAGCCTTTAGGCAGCCTCTTTCCTAGAGTACCAAGCAAAATTACCCTCCACGCCCCCATCCCCAGACATCACTCCCTGAAGCTTTACAGCAGGACCACAGGCACATGAGGGAGGGATGGGGACACAGAGAGACAATCTCCCACCAGAAACTGTGTGGGGAGGATTAAAAAAAAAAAAGGAAAAATATGGAAGAGAGGCTGTGAGCAGAGACAGAGAAAGAAAAAAAGGAGTGGGAAGGGAGAAAGTGAGAAAAAGAGAGAGTGAGAAAAATGACAGGAGCTGAATTTTCGGCGCCCTCACTTTAAATCAAGATAAAAGACTGAAATGGAAAATAACAGTCCAGAGAAACCCCTGGACGGCTTTGGGCGTTAATGGAAACACATGGCTGAAGGCTGTAGTGTTGTCAGCTTCCCCGTGCTCTGACATTCCTTTCTGATAATCCGGCCTGCCATAAAATTAGAATAGCAAATACCTCCTGACAAAGATGCATGTTTCCCTCTATTGTGCCATCATAAAAAAAACTCCGCTGGTGACTCGAGGAGCCGCAAACTTCAATTTAAATTTACAGTGCGGCGGAAGGAAAGTGATATGCACTCAAAAATTTTAATAACCTATTAAGTTACGACTTCAATTTCATTTTATGAATATTTTCCTTGGGGAGCAGTGCTATCACAGAGAAAGATAGAAATTTAAAAAAGATAAATAGTGCCATTAATCTCCAACATTTCTCTTCCATTATCCTTGAAAATTAGGAGTTATTTTTGTTCAGATCTTCATGTAATTAGCTCCCTACACTTGATTCACTAGCCAGAAAATGACCATGTTCAGAAAATTAAAAATTTGTCATTAAGTGGAATTTAACATAATATCATTTATCTTTATCTATTCCCCAGCTGACAGCAGGAGCCTTGGAAGTGATACAGGCTTCTGTGTCAGAGAGTAGAGGCAAGTCCTCAACATGAGAGGGAGAGTGCAGGAGTGTGGGGGGAGGCTATAAGGATGTGGGAGAAGGGGAGCATGTGAGACAAAAAGGAAGCAGGAGCTGGAGTCACAGGAAGAGGGGGAGAAAAGGAGGAGTGGGCCATGGGAGGAGAGGGAAAATGCAGCAACCAGGCAGAGGAGCAGGGCAGACAGCCAGGCAGGGTGAAGGGTGGAGGAAGGAACAGGAGGGATGAGGAAGAAGAGGGCAGGAAAAGCAAGGTAGAGCTATCTGCTGAGCTCAGTGGCAGAGCTCAGGAAGTGCCACCATGAAGCCAGCTGGGTGTCACTATGAAAGCAGAATCAGTGGCCTGGTGAAATCCTGACCTGGCATGATCCCTGTGTGTGTGCACTGGATGAATACCAAGGCACTGGTTCCTGTTGATGTCTTTATCTACTTTTTCCCCTGTCCAAGCTCACCAGTCCTCCACGAAACATGGGGTAAGACCCAGAAGAAATCCTCATCAAGGTCAGAGGAAGGCTTTTGCTGCCTATTAAAGACCTAAAGCCTATACTAGCAACAAGATCCAAATGAACATTGGCTGTTAGAAGACCTCATCCTCTTCAGGTGCATCAGAGTGATGCACTGAGTACCCTCCACCATGTCACTATCACCTTGTAGAGGAGGCAAACTGAGGCATAAGAACAGGTTTTTGACTTGCCCAAAGTGGTGAGATTAGAAGCAGAGCTGGGATCAGACCTTCTGCTCCAACTCTTACTTTCCACTCCCTCCTCTCAACTAATCCTGTGTGCACACCAGAAGTGCAACAAGACTAGCTCTCCAGCATGGGCTGAACTACAACAAGAAGCCTCTTCAGCTTCTGAATCTCTCTCATTGACTGAAAACCATTAGCCTCCTAACCATCTCATTTAATCTGTCTCTCCTACTCTCAGTGGCGAGATCTGATAAAATATCTCTCTGGAGAAAATGAAAGAGAGTAGGTGGAAGGAAGGAGAAGAACACCATAAAGCAAACACTATGGGCAGGAGCTATTTTAAATAACTGGCTAGCTAAAAAAACCAAGGACATTAGCTACTCAGCAGTTCCATCACAAGAGCTTGTGCTATTTTAAGCAAATCTCTTTGCCTCTCTATTCTGGGTTAAAGTTTGGGGATTTTTCCACTCTCAAAGAAGTTCTGGAGAGTTTTATTTAGCTGGGCTCCCTTGTCCTATACCTTAATTTTCAAACTTGGTGCATAATTTTGTTCTTATTTTGTCTTAAAAGTACAATGAAGTGTATTGGGGAAAAGCCATAAAGATTGGCATTTCACCAAAAACAAACTTAATGACCTTGTGCTGTACCATGTACTCTTCTGTGCTAAACATAACACAAAATTTTGCACAAATGTCTACTGGACAGTGCATGGTATGTCACAGATCTGTACAAGACCACATAAAACAGCAGAGGAACCTTCCAGTTCAGACACTTATCACCATGCTCCATGGTTGTGATTTTTTAATGCAACCTAGGGAGTTATATATAAAAAACTCTCCTCACAGCTTCCTGCAAGCCACTGTTGGCAGCTACAAAGTACCTGTCCGTGTGCATCAACCTATTCCTTTCTACCTATAAAAGGACAAGATAGGTCAGGATGATTGTGCTCATCCTGTAGCAGGACACAGAGGCACTGAAAGTACCCTGGGTGCTACAGCAAGCCAACAGCAGATCCAGGCATGGGACCCAACCATCCTGCCTTGTTTCTACACGCAACCACACGCTGGCAGCTCTGAAGTTTTCCACCCCCAGCTAAAGCAACTTCTGTATTCTGGTGCATGTGTAACTGGAGTCAAGAGCAGGGCTGGATAAGCATAGGTCTGTGTACTGAGTTCTGCAAGGTACTGGGTGTGGCTCTAGACTGGATCTTAGCTCAAGTAAAGGAAAATAGCAGCTACTACAGCACTTGCCCCAGTGGAGTGGAGTGCTGTCTCTAGGGATCTGTTCTGGGACCCATTTAGTCATCTTAAGTGTATTGCACACATGTCTCTGGTCTAAGCACCAACTGTAAGTACCCAACACTCATCACCTGCCACATCAACATCACTGCAGAGCAAACAACTCTTTCCAATCAGTGATTTGAAATGTCAAGAATCACCTCATTCCTTCAGCAGGCCATGTCCAGACAGTTAGCTGGGACAGTCACCAGGGTGGAGGGCCCAGGGTGAAAAGCAAGGTTGAGTATATTAGCATGGGAGGGAAAAGTTGATCTTTGATCTTTGTGGAGCTCCTCTCCATGGCAACACAGATCTGACCCACAGGAAGACCCATGAAGCATTTCCTTCTGTCCATGTTGGGATGGGTTTCTGACTGATGCAGAAATCAGGAAAGTGGTTTCCTCTCACTGCCATGGTGCCCAAACCATTTTGTTGTGCATCCCAGGGCATGTTCTTTGCACCCTGACTCTCAAACAGCCCTTTCTCTCAGGTCTCCCTCCCACCCTCCCACTCAGACTCATGCTCCTCCTCTCCCATCCTTCCATATACTCTTTCTTTTGCAGTTCCCCTTCATTTTCTGCCTTTGCTCTGTTTCTGCCCTCTCTTCTCCACTGCTAGAGCTGTTTGATTCATGGTGCTCTCCAAGCAGAGGAGAAGGCTGCTTCTTCTCTTATCCACTTATAATGCAATTTACCAAAGTGCCTTCAATTTGTTTCCCCACTCCTTGACTTAGTGGTTATCCTTGCTCACCTTAAAATCAGTTCTCTTCTTTCCCCCCCACTGTCTTCCTCTATCCACTTCAACCCTTTTTTATGCCTTTACAGGCTCAGCCAGACTGTTCTCCTCCTTTCTCCACACACAGACTCTGGCCCATCCCCTCCTACTTCTCCCATTCCTTTCTCATGCTCCCCCTCCTCACCAGAGCTTCAGCACTGCAGCCTTAAAGCAGGATAAATGGATATGGATATCGTACAATAAAACCTTCAGAATGGAGAGTTTTGTGCAAGTGAACAGCAGCCAAGCCTGAGAGACTGAAAATTGGATAAAGGGATTAAAACAGTAGCACATTAACAGGAGATTTAGAGTGTAATAAACTCATTTCATAATAATATGTGCGTTGGGGCTGGTAATAAATCATCGCGGGATCCCTGCCTTCCGCAGTGCCGGAACGAGGCAGTGACCCGAAAGCGGGGTAGGATTTCAGCGAGATGTGGATTAATTTCACAGGGTTCTTGGCCAGGAATAGAGCGGCTGTGCCATTCCCGTACAGCTGCTGCTGTTACTGCTGGCTTTTGGAAAAAAAAATCCACAAAAAGCAAACAAATGAAACCAAACAAGAGGACTTGCCAACACTGCCTGGCACACATTTGTGGAGAAGGGTACTCAAGTGGCCTTCACTAGCATCACCCCGGAGGCCAAAATACTTCTCAGTCACCTCCCTGGACAATGTCCCACACCCGTTCCACACAAACCTATGGGTTGAAGATGATAAAACAGGAACAGGAAAGAAGCCAGCTAGACAGAAATGCTAGGCTAAGTTACCACATTAATGGCCCAAATAACCTTGTCTAAGGCACTGAACTCAAAAAAATCTAATGGCCACATGCAGTAGATATTTAAGCCTGGTGGGCAGCCCAAGATGCAACCTTAGGACAGGTAGGGATGGGGAAAAGCTTAGACTCTAACTCACCTCTGCTGCACAAAGCTCACGAGAAGTAACAAAAGCAGTGAAGCCTCAAAGCAAGAAAGGGAGGAGAGCAGCATGCTGGAATGTTCCCAGAGAAAGAATATAGATGGATCCAAGCCATATTGCAATTAGGTGAGGCAAGGACTTTGCAGCAAGAGGTAATATAGAAATAAAGAGCAGGAAAATGCAGTACAAGCACCCTGAAACAAAGGACTTGAGGAGGGAACCATTTGATGGTATCTTAAGAGCAGTTGGGGAGCAAAAAAATCCTCCCCAAAAGAGAGGTATAGAGAAGCACATAACAATCAAGGCACTGGATCAGATGACATGGAATCTGGGCTCTACTTCTTGCCTCTGCAGCCATGGAGATTGCTTAGGACAGAGAGCACTGAGGGAAAGTCCTGCCTTGCCTTACCATAAGCAATAGGATAAGCAATGTGGCCCACTGTGTCTGAGAAAAATATGTGTTGGTTGACATCTAATACAGCGTTGATTCAATTTAATACCAATGGACATGGAAACAATTATCTGTATTGAATAAAAGGATGGGCCAATCTCCAAGGAAATTCTCTAAACATAAGCAAAGAGCAGACTGGCATGAAGAAGGGGAGGGTAAATTTAGGTGAGTGATATGGAACACTGTGAAGGCTGAGGAAGAAGTGAATCACCAGCAGTGCAAATTTCAAATCTCAAAAGCAGACTTAAGAGCTTGGAGACCTGCAGATTCACAGAGATTTGTCTTTGCTGATATTGCTATGGTGAGAACCACACTGCTTATTTAATCAAGGCCAAAGTCACAACTCTGTACTTGAGTGAAAATATTAACCTCTATGCTGTACTATCCAAAGGCAGTGGTAACAAAAGTCATCAGTTCACAAATCAGCCATCCACCTGCACGAGCAGATGGAGGATGTTCAAACCAAACAAGCCATGTAACTGTTCCTCTAATGGAAGCTTAAGCCTTGCAAGAGGCCTGGATCTGAGGAAGAATGCTACCTTTGTATACAAGTTTTCCAGCTCAGCAACACCACACAGTAAAATTATCGGAGCCCCAAGACCACCCAATGAGGTCAAACAATGCACACAAAGGTGCCAGGGGTACATCAGTGTCACAGGTACTCACTGAGAGGTGACAGTGCTGGAGAGAAGAGCACAGAGCCTGATGCACCACAACAGCGTGTGGCCTTCATGGCATTTGAGCCAGCTGGGAGGGTGTCACAGTGGCAGTGGCAGCAGCAGCACTTCTGTTCACCTAAGCTGGCTTTCCCTCATTACTATAGCTCTCGCCACACCACTGAAGTGTAAATTCACTCAGTAAATCACACCAGCTTCACCGTTGCAAGACAGTACTCAAGAAGCACTAATAAAGAGGGAAAATTGGATTTGCATTGAAGTCAACCTTAAACTTCATCTGTCAGTCACTGCCAATCAAGGCCTGTAAGCTCCAGCCAGACTTCCCTGGTAGTAAACTGGCCAGGGAGACTTGGGAAGCCAAGGCACAAAAGGGAATACACTCAGCACAGGGCCTTCATATTCCTTCACCCCACAAGAACCAAGAAGACAAAACCCTCTGTAATAAAAGCTGGTGGACAGTGAACCACAACAGGAAGTTACTCTGACAAGTGAACTAGAGAGCCAAGGGGCCGTAAAGTGCCTTGATTTCTCTCCTGCTG
>NW_005054300.1:11082438-11095019 GCF_000277835.1 Geospiza fortis
CTGCTGAATTCAAGGGAGGTATTTCTTCCTGCTACCCCTACTAGGTGATATTTAAGAATAAGAAGAAAATTCCATAAACCCTCCAATCAATTTGACAGACCATTTCAGCTGGAAAATACAGGTAGGTCTGAAATAGCTCTGAAAATGCTGGAGGACCCAAGTTCAGTGTCCTCCAAACACTACATCACAGCTATCAGTCAAAACTATTTCTTTTGTGTAAAAAAGGACTAATACTACCAAAAGGGCTGAACATAGCTAAAACAAAATATGTCATTTTTTTTTGTTAATATAAAGACTTGGGTTGTGCCAAAGTGACATTTTCATGAGAAAGGAAAAGAATGAGAGAGATAATAACAGAAGAAAATTCTTTAAGTTTTTTTCCTCATTTAATAAAAAACTTTTTAAAAAAGGAACAGCGAAGAAGAGCATAAGGGATTTTTCTACATGAAAGATTGTGTCTGTTTCACAACATCCCCCTTCTTTACTAAGATGAAAAATTAAATTAAAGCTATCTGATTCATTTCCCCACAACTGGTGCATAGTTGCACTGACCTGCAGTAGTTTTAGGTCTGCATTGCTGCAAAGGGTCACCACCTCCCAAGGCACACTGCAGGTATACGGCTGGTGATTAAGGCATGCCATTGATTTACATGCTGTTGATTTTTTATTTGTCACAAAATATCATTGCAATGCAGTTGTATGATACTTTGTTGGCCAAAAATCACCTTCAAGACAGTTAAGTGGTATGACATGGTACCTTGTCAACAGTAAATCTGGGCTGGAAGGCAACAGCCCATTCCAATGCTGATCATTGAAGACACCAGAAACAATTAAATACCTACTGTTAATCATGCTACCTGCGTTACAGGCAAACCACCTTGTTCTGTAACCTTCTATGATTTTATTAGCTCAAGAGGCCCATATTAGGTCGCTTTTTTGACAGGAGACCTGCAAAGACCATACAATGTTGGCAGAAATGGCATGGCTGCAGTGAAGTGCTGACACTATTCATGATAGATGGACCCTGGACAGTTCTAGGGAGTGCTGATCAGGTGAGCCCTAAGCTCAAATATAATTTTTTACAGTCATAACACTTTGTATTGGAAGGACAAGTCACACTTACCAACATTTCCAAGTTCCTGCACAGACAGTTCCTCCCTATTTAAATTCCAGCTGGGCAGCAGAAGTGTCTTCTTCAATTCTATTGCAAAGGAATTATTTAAGATTTCCTTGGGTGTAAATAAATGCAGACACAAACATGTTGCCTTGCTCTTGCAGAATAATTGATGGCACAAATATGAGATTGAGAACAGTAACTGAGGCAGAAATTTTGCAGAAAAAGTTCAAGTTGAATCCGAGTCATCAGTTAAAGTAAACCGAGTTCACTCATGGACACTTTCAAAGAGAAGCACAGATCATCAGGTATGTCAGACCTCTCTGTGTTGGTGGGGTTTCAGCTGGAAAATTAAATTTAGGCCTGGATCCCAAATCCAAGAGAGATGGTGGCAAATAAGAGCCCTTTGTGAAGAGAAGTACAACTGGTCCAAGAACTAGAAAGCATGACCTGTAAAGGTGAAAAGAAATTAAAATGTTCCATCTAGAAGTGTGAAGGCTTGGGAAAGACATCTTTCTAGTGGGTAAAATACTGAACAAAAAGGAATGTAATTATCCATTTTCCATGCCAACATGGAAGAGAGAGGAAGATTAAACTGCAGCAAGATCCAGATTAGACATGAGGACCAGGTGTCTAGTGCTGTGAACTAGTGCTACAGGCTAGTGAAGTACTGAAGCAGATTGCTGAAGGGAAGCTGTGATATCTCCATCACTGAAAGCTCTTAAAGGCAGAAAATTAGCTAGAAAGTTATAAAATACTCATCTGAGGTAGAATGGGCCTTGCCCTAGGGTAGGGAGATGGACTGGATCATCTCACAATGCTAATTCAAGGCTTAATTTTTCTGATAATCATATTCAAATTAAAGAAATTAATTCACAGTGAAGCTGATTGATATGTCCAATGCCATGTATTAGACCAGTAGCAAGCGAGTATTAAGACCACCAGTGACTGGTATATGCACATCAGTGACATTTGCTTCAATACTAGCTTTAAAAAAATTTGAGAAGCAAATGGGGAGAAGGGTCATTTACTGTGACTTCCCTTCCTTAGTGTCCAAAAATATTACCAAAATAGCCTAATGAAAAGGCTGTAATATGTATATCTATATTATTTCCAAAAGTAGAAAATTTCTCAATTAAAATTGAAATATTTTTTCTTCTTTAAGTTTGGGGGCAGACTAATGTTAAGCATTAAAATTATCATACTTTTAATTAAGTAATACAGGCATTTTGTTAAAAAATAAGAGAAATACAGTATTTAGACTTGTTCAGAACTTTTTCCCCTGAGAAAATGCAATGAAAGGCAAATGTTTTTCAGGTCATTCTATATCTACCTTCTCTTCAGAAAGTAAAAGAATGTTTTAAGCAAATTACTTCCCCATTTTGGCATTTTTGACTCCAGATTTCATAATCAATTGAAGCACATTTGTGTTGCTGTCTTGTGGAAGGTTGCAGCAAGAATGTGGGGTTCCTCAGATATGTAGAGAGACACAGTGTCAATGGTCTTGATGACTTTTTGGTCAAGGAGCAGCAACACTGGTGATTAGCAAGTTTGGTTAGCCTGGGGTTTGTCTCTGATACTTTCTCAAAGCAGGTCCCTGTGCTGCCTTCCTGTAACAACACAACTCCTGAACTGCTTTGTTGCTACCATCACCAAATAAGAGTCTGTTCATCACATGGTCTGTCTTGTATTTTTGTCAAAACACAAATACATCAATTACTCTCATTTCTCTCAAAGGTCCTGTGCCTACAGTTCTTGCTGTGAAGTAGGGAATATCATTTGTCTGAACTTCACTTGAATATCATTTTCAATATGCTTCTGTTGCATTAATGGAAAAATATGGGAGCCCACTCAATGGTAAAAATAATACCTTTAATTTCCCATAGATGATAACCAGAGTCTGGAACCTAGCAGACGAAGTGCCAACTTCAGCTTTTAA
The DNA here is from genome assembly GCF_000277835.1 of Geospiza fortis. Classification (NCBI taxonomy): domain Eukaryota; kingdom Metazoa; phylum Chordata; class Aves; order Passeriformes; family Thraupidae; genus Geospiza; species Geospiza fortis. Next base: position 11,085,492 of record NW_005054300.1, read on the forward strand.
AGTGAGTTCAGAACTGTATTTTCAGTGCCTTTTCTGTTCACTTTGTTCTACTCATGCAGTTTTAACTTAATTAATACCCATTGATTAGGCAGAACCATAAAAATCATAACAACAGCTACCATCACCAATGGGTCAAATTCAGACATGCAGTAGGGTGTGCAAGTGCTGTAGGAGGAAGGGCACATGAAAGGATGAGAACTTGGGGCTTTTGTTAAAGAAGAAGAATCATGGTATCAATACACTGATTTTCACCAGAGGTCAAGCATACCTGATCACATTCAGCTGACATAATGAAACCCTCAACTTCAAAGAAAAGCTTTATTCCTCATAGGAACAGTTTTAAAAGCTATGAATGTCCAACACTGAACTTCTATCAGCTGTGAGGACAGGAATGTAAAGAAACACCTCATTAAATTCACTCAGATCTACTTCTTAATGGTACTGGCTGTCTCCCTCCATAAGTTTCAACAGTAAAACCCCAAAAAATAGCATCCTCGAAATGGGGAGAAAAAGGAAGAAGGATCAGTCTGACAAGTTTTGTCTTGGCAAAATGAAAAAAATAAAGTGTTTCACAGCAACCAGAATGCACAGTTTCACTCCAAGCTAGTCCTTGTGATACAGTATTAGATATTTGTTTCTACTACTCTTTAGAGTTGCATTTAAATTTCAAAATAGTCAGTGTAATGAGAAAAAATGAAAGCTTATTTTGCTTCCAAATGTTAGGGGGAAAAAAGCATCTTGAGTTTCCCTGCATCATTGTTTTTGGCTAAAAATTTAGTTTTCAACCAGAACACAATTCACCAATGATGACAGTCATAGAGTCAGTGGTAAGAGGCAAAAGAAGCAATCATACAGCACAGCTGTAAAACCAGCAATGGGAATTACTGCTTTATTTTGCTACATATGTGGAATTGAGTGTGAAACACTCACAGAGCTGTCTCAAAACCCTTTCTCTGATGCTCATGATTGCACCTGAAAAGAACACAGAGATCTCTGTGATACCAACATGTCATTTCCTCATTTGGGAGATAAACCAGCTGTCTTCTTTCGTTGCCCAAAATAAAGCAGAGGCAGGGATGTTGACAGTGGGGAATTCGCCAGAACTGGCCAACCCACCCTGCAGGTAGCTGTAGTAAAGGGTGTGGTAGAAGCTCAAGGTGGTGGCTTGCCCAGGTCACATCACAGTCCCACGGACCTGCAGAGCTGGAGCTCAGCCTTTCCTGCTCCTTCCTGGCAGATGTCAGTCCATAACTCCATGGAGCATGGTACGTAACACAGCCTATGGTCAGGTGATCATCCATCACATTTATGTGTCGCATTTCTGATCACAAGGACCAAGGTCTCTGAGCTAAGACCCAGCCTCACATCACGCAGCAGATCTTCCTCGCTGGTTTCACTTTCAATTTAGTTATAGTTACTACTACAAGCGACAGCTGTAGCTCAGAAATCCTTTAGTGCTTTGTCTTGTGCAATGCAGGAAAAGAAAAAGTAGTTTTCTAGAGTAACCCAAGAGTAAGAGATGCTCTGGAATATACTACTGGTAAAAATAAGAAGCTCATCTAAAGCACACAAGGGTTAAAGAATTTCTTCACCCAGCATAGAAGCTCACAGTTCAGAAGGCATGCTCTGGGAGACAGACCTGCCCCCTCAGACATGCAAGGACCTCTCATCAGGAAAGCAGTAGGCAAGATCCACAGTGCAGATCTGAGAGCCGAAAACAGCAGTGGCCCTGTGCAGCAGCTGCTCTCCCTGCTAGTAAATAGGCTCAGCTCACCCTGACTATCTTCAGAGCCAGTTGCCTGATGCAAACACCGTAATGTTTTGCATCAAGGTCTCTCTTCTGTACTGTTCACAGTGCTGGAAAAGGATAGTCTTTTCTATCTGTGCATTAAGCACAGAAGAAAACAGAGTAAAAGATGCTGAGAGAACTTTTGGGATGCATACCCCACTTTATGAATTTCCTTTTAAATACTTCCTTTGTCACGTGACATCTTGGATGGGAAGGTCAGGCTTTCCACCTGTCCAGACAACACCTGTTAGTTGTCTGAGATAAAAATTGTCTTCTTTAGACTTCAGAATTAATGTGTTGTTAAGATGAAAACAATTCACAGCTATATAATACATTAGAAATCATCATTCTACTTTTGTGTCATTCTGGATCTACAAGCCTGGAAAAAAAATATTTTTGACATCAATAGAAGAGGGCTCTCCAAGAGTAAAATACATATAAATGGCCTCGAGTTAACAGCCAATTTTAAAACATCATCTTGCATAATCAAGAGTGTAGCCTAGGAACTAAGGCAAGGTAAAGCAAAGAGGATATTTGCCGTACATACTATTACAATGTAGATAGTCTTATTTATGGGAAATGCTCCCAGAGTCAGTCATGAATTGGAAAATCACATCCAGTCTTGGTTTGACTCCCCATGGATGGTACACAGCTGTGAATTTGGTATCGTCAATCTTAAACCACATGCAAAATGTTTCAGAAATAATCTGGACTTCCCTCTTTCAATTTCAAAGAGAGACTTCCTCAAAACTGGCATCAGTGTTGACCAAAAGGCAACAGCATAAAAGGAAAATATTTCTGAGAAAGCAATCTGCCAGATCTCTAGCTCACACCAAAAAAAAATCTTGTGTTGATTTCATCTTCCTCAGATCCAGCCCCACATTTGGAAAGCCACTTTTAATAGCACTGCTTTTTAGCTAATTAGATAAACACTATGCATGCTGCTGCTTAAAAGCAGTTGAGCATAGCATGAACTTCAGCACTTCAGAGTTTTGTGCTGCATCTATCCTGGACCATCACCTGCTAACACTAGGCAAACAGAGAGAGAGTGCCTGTCCACAGGGAAGACCCTTGACACTCACTGTGCATGGACTTGGGTTCTCTCCGCTGCTGCTCCTGGTGCTTGAGGAAAATGTGACCAAACTATAAGCACAATGCCAAGCATAAGCAGAACTTCTTGTGAGCAGATTAGCTGTCTCCCCTTCAGAAGTTCAGATCTCTCAAAATCCTTATTTACTAGAATTCAAGCAAAAAAAATCAGAAGCAAACTAGTGTCTGTGTCACCTCTTGGCACTGGAAATGGGAAGACTAACTACAAGTGTTCCTCTCCACCATATTTCTTACTGTGACTGTCAGGCCAATGATACCTAAATCAAATGTCCCTGGTTCCATCATTTCTGTCATTCTACAACCATGCTTATCATTGGGGTCCTTTCCTTCTATTATGACCACATAGTGGCCTTTACCCATTTGGAAGATCTCTATGGCCAGCTGTGTAGATTTGAGATTATTTGCCAGTAATAGAATAATGTCCAGCTTCCAGTGCTTGTCCCAAACTTCATCTTTAAAGCCCCATAGAAAGAGCAGAAGGCCACCAGGAAGCAGATGTGTTTTTCAAAGACTGTCCTCTATTGTTTCCTAAAGGCTTCCAGCAAACAAACTCTTCTGGATCTCCCAAACAGGCTAGAAGATTATCATCCATGTTTGTAACGACCCAGTATTCCAGCTAGGGATTTATTTTGTTCTCCCATCTCCCTTCTGTGTTTTTTTTAAAAAACAGCATCACAGCATAGCAGCCACCACTGCTGCAGCAGCTCTGTGCAAGTCACATCAATTCCATTCCCAGGGGTGCAAACCAATTTCTCTTGTTTTTCCGCCCGTCTCTCTGGCTGAACCTCCAGCAGCCTTCAATCCCATTAATCCAAGCACTGCTGGCGATGACGAAGACTGATTTCACCGGCAAACGATCAATTTGTATCTCCCCCCCTTTTTTCTTTTTTCCCCTTTTTTTTTTTTGGTGCGATGTACAAAATATCATGAAAAAGGCGTTAGTGGTGATAGTTCCACAACAGTGAAATAATAGAGTAATAAGGCAATCCACTTTTGACCTTGCAGGACAGCTAATTCATCTACCCATCTATCTTAATTATTCCCTGGGTTACAAAAGAGAAACTGTACAATTCATTCATTCCACGGTGACAATTCCATTTTCCACCCCCAGTAAAGCACCATCCTTTCTCTGCAGCGATCCTGCCATAGACCACATCCCTTCTCAGCCTACTCACACCAGCCCTCATGCAAACAGTCACTGAAGGCCTGATCCAAAGCCTGTTGATCAAGTCAGGCCCTTGTTGGCCCCAGTGCACTCCAGTCCACGCCCTTCCACACTTGCACCTCATTTCTAAGCAAACAAGGAGTCAGCCACCTTCACAAGCCATATTAAAAGTGGGATTTCTGGCAGAAGAGACAGGTGTGCAGACAGGCTAACTTCACCCTGGGAGAGTGATCTTTTCAGATCTTCTCTCATGTTTCTGGAAAGAAGGTATCTTACACAAAAGTACATATTATCTCAGAAATTCTGTCTGCACTGGATGACAGCAAGACAGGACCTCAGAATTTGGAGGGCACATTGTGATAAGGGTACAGAGAAGATATAGGCCAGACAGTGGAGAACAGTCAAAGAGAATTTTCTGATGGCAGAGTTTAAAGCTTTGCTTTGCATCATTTGCTGAATATTAATTTGTCTTGGAAGAAAGTATCTGAGTCTTAAATACCTTACAACCTGATTTTCCTGCTGCTTCCCCTCAGAGGTTGAATACAACCTGCTCATTTTTAGACATGGCATATACAAGTAGACTGTTTGCACACAACTCTCCAACCAGCAGGGAGAGTCTGGTGTGAACAAATGTCTCCTACCATGCTCTGAAAAAGCCAAGGTTAGTCTTCACCTCCAATAGGAAAACGGGTCTGCTGGCATTTGCAATGCCAAAGTTTGACATCATCCCTTACAGCCTAACAGTTGCTCGGAAGAAAATGGAAAACTGGTCACAAAAGGAGAATCTTCCAGCAATTTCATTCTGCTGATACATCTCTGCTCCCTTCTATATTTTCCCACTCTTACTTCACTTCCCCTTATTATTGTTTTTTATACTTACTGTAGTCCCTGACCCACCATGTCACCAACCTACTCTGCTTCCTCTTCCCCATAAACTTTTACATGAGCAGACAACCTATTTCCATCTTCATCGCGTCTAATCTGAGTTCACAGTCTTTTAAGAGAAGTAGGTACATCTTCTTACATGACATTTATACTGTGCCTTGTCAATGTGCAGTGCTTTGAATGGCTATTTTTAATACATTAGTAATACAAAGACACCACCTTGGGTTCAGATATCCCTGAGACACAGATTGTTCCAATACATCAGGGTAGTATTAGGGCTGCTTTCCCCTTTGTTTCTGTTTTCCCCTAAGTCTGCCCCAGCAGTTCTTGTCAGGAACAAGATCCTGGGCTAGGCTGTAAACTGAGAGGAAAGACAATACCCTACATCCCAGAGAGCAGAGCTGGAGCCTAAAGTCAGGTATACCCAGGGTTAGCAGGAAAATCCACCCCAATGAGAATAAATACCCAGGAGATTGCATAGATGCCCTCAAATCCCTTAGTGCAGAGGTGCCTACTGACATCAGCTCCTCTGAAGACCCAAAGCCAGTTTATAGGAGCGTGGCACAGAAATGTAGCCAGAATTTAGGCCAGCTGAATACAGCCCTGGGTGCCACTGAGCAGTGAAAATAATGAAGCAGAAGGCAAAGCCTGGACCAGTGGTGCTGCTTCACTGCCACATGTATGCCCTTGTGCTTTGTGCCTCGATGTGCATTTCAACAGAACCTGCATCATATATCCAGGCTCTTTGGAAGCAGCAAGTGGATGCAAAGATGAGGTCTACAGTGAGTAATGTTTCAGTATCAGCAGCAAAGCAGGGCAAGCTGATACACAGGCATAGCTGACAGAGGTTGCTGCAGGCTGGTACACTGGAAACAGCCTGTACCATAACTACCCCAAGCCCCAGCAGAGAAGCTGCACAGTATCACAGTGCAGAGTGACACATAACTGCTTTTTTAGTTAAAATATTGACTACCAACTGAGGAGGATGGATTTCTGTCACTGACTGACACAGCTAAGGCACTCTTAGTTGGCCGTCTTATCTCTGTTAGCATATTTACAGGATAACAACAGTGATGGCCCATGAGCCCTGGCATAATGTGATTTTTTTCAAGAGCTCAGAATTCATACCGGATAAGTATCACACTCCCCTCAAGAATTAACCTTTCTGCACCTCCTGCCACGCTGGTACTTTTGGTATGCAGGAACATTTCCCACCTCAGGCATAGTTACTAGTCTCCTTCTTGGCACTGGATATGGAGTATAGCTAGACAGCTGAATTCTTTGATCTTCTTGATGGCTGGTGCACATACAAAGCTTTTGGAGTCATGTACTTCCTTGTTCCCCAGGAGAGCAAAGTTTCTTGCTCAGCTGAAAATTAACTTCTGGAGTTTGTACTCGTTCACTTCCTCTTAAATGGCCTGCAAAGCAGCTCTGAAAGCCAAATATTACATTCCCAGGATCCCACGACTGCCTTTTCCCAGGCACTCCTCAAGACAAAAGAAAGAGAAAGGTGAACGGAAGATTAAGAAGAACAGTGGTGCTGGCCAAAGAAGTTTCAGAGGAGAGAAAAAGGAAAATGGAATGAGAAGATAGTGAAGGAGAGAAAAAGGAATGGAGGGAGAGAGGAAGCAGCAATAATAAGGTCATTTGTTACAGGAGCTACTCCTAGTCTGTGTGTATGTAACACAATTTGAGCTAATTGTATTGCCCTCACTTTGGGGACGCTGCTGTCTGTCTCTGAAGCTTTTTCTAATTTCCCCCCTTAATGTACGATTTCAGAATCTTTCATTCTAATGATTTTAATGCAATCAGCAAAACTATGCATGTAATTGTCTTTGGCACAGCACTCGCTGGAGTGGCACTCAGGGACAGCTCCCTGAACCCAGGACTCCGACAGGAGAATGCAAAACAGGCCTGTTTTCAATCACCGCGGCAGAAGGCAGCCGGCAACGTCTGCGAAAGGCTGCCGAAAAAAAACATTTGTCGGAAGACAATGACAAAAAAGGGGGTCTCAGCTCGGTGCTATTCAGAGACAATTTGTAAGCACGGCTGTTGAAGTCGATCCAAAGGCTCCGGAACAGCTGGAGCTTTGCAGTGATTGATAAGTGCGCCCAGGAGAACTTCATTTCTGCCTGAATGAAGACAAAAGCCCCGCGATGCTGGGCGGATGGGTAATGTCACTATCATTAAGTAGTGAGAGTGGATATGCCAGACCTTCAGATGGGGACACAGTTAGGGCTATGAGGAGAGGTCAGGGCACCCTCCCTTCCTTCCCATCACCGCCAGCTCTCTCCCCTCCCTGACTCCCCCGCTCCTCTCACACGCACTTTCTGGACAAACACCCCCTCTGCTAATTGTAATGCCCATATAATAGAAGTTCCCCCAGCTTGCAAGTACAGATCATAGGTCTCTCCTTCTCCTCTTCATGACTGCTCTGCACACACTCCTTCCAGACCTTTAAGAGCTGGTTCAGACTGTAGGTGCTCCAGGCCATCCACATGCACCTAGGTATACTGTCACTGTTGCTCATGATCTCACACTCAGAAGACACCACCCTTGAGAGTCATCTTCCAGGCCCATACTTGGGTGACTCCCAGCAAAGGCTGCTTGTCTCCTTCATCCCTGTATTCCTCACCAGTATCTCCATCTGCATTTCTAAAATCAAGTCCACCTGAAATTTTTTGCGCAACCCTGTGAAAACAGAGCATCAGCACATGAGAAGAAAGCACATGAAATACAACACTGATCATAATGGAATTGAATTGGCATCTATGTGCTTTGCACTGAATCTCAAGTGCTTAAACTTTATCTGGTTTGGGATGTTTGCTGACACAGTCCCTTTTGCTCTGTGGAGTTACCACATCTCACATGCAGTCATCACGAAGAGCATTGCAGACAAGAGAGTAAACTAAAACTTCAGCTTTCACTTTGTGCTCTTCTCATGGTGAAGAAAACACTGGAAGATACAATGCAAGTTCTTCTGAAACAAGCACCAATATTAAAGGACTCTTTGCATATCAAATTGCTTTTGGTGCTGCCCACAATTACCCAAATTCAGGAGCTGGCTCCTCAGTTTCTACATATTCTGTAGCCAGGATGTTGGACACCTCTGAAACTCTGCAGTACAGCTGGGAATCAGCAATGTGCCACAGAAGCCATCAGAAAACAGTACACAGCAAGGGTGACATTGCTACAGGAAGGGGAGCAAACTGCCTGAAATTTCTCTAAGTCTGGGTCACAAATCCCCCAAGGATTTAACAACCTACTCAAATACTTTCTTCTTTCCCTTTCCCTTTCCTAGCAAACCTAGCTCTTTTCTCCTGCTGTCAATGGCCAGCCTAGGCAATGCCAGAGAGAAGGCAAAGACCTCTTCCAAAAACCCTGCAGCCTTTTCTTTAGCAAGAAATATTAGCTCGTCACCTTCTGCGGTGGTTTAAGGAATGTGAAGGCAAAAGAAACAGAACTGGAGAAAAAAGGTGCAGATGGGCAGACAACCCATCACTATTATACTACTTGCTGATATTTTAGGCCACCCCCCTCACACATAATGCAGTTAACTGCTATTTAGATGACACAACCGAAGAACACTAAGAGCTACAGTTCTTCAGTGGAGATCCCGTACAGGATACTCTCACCCGCCACAGCTGAGTGACTAATCACCAAGGGAGATGAACCTGAAGAAAGATGAGAAGCTTAGACTCAGGAGCTCTGGGACTGTTTCCAAACTCTATAATTGACCTGGACCAAATCACACCTAGTCTGCTGTATATTTTCCTCTCCACTTTTCTGCTCAAGAACTCTGCAGTACAGGATCCAGGCTGCTGTCCAGCTGTACAGTAACTACAACAACAACATCCCACCCTGAGCTGAACCTATAATCTGCCTCAGCAATAACATTTCCAAAAATCCCTGTCTACCAGCACCCAACATATTCCTGCCTTGTTGCCAATATGTCAGAAGCCATAAACCAAAGTTACTCAGGGAAAGCAAGACCACCAGCTATCAGATTATCACTTCCCCTCTGCAGTGCAGCTCAGATCCATTTGAACCTTTTATGAGCACCACCACCATCATTCCCTTGATTCCCATATCCTTCACAGGTGTTGTGCTGCCCTAAGAGAGGGAGCTGAGAGACCTAGAGATACTCTTTGCTGGAGGTGGTCTCTAGTTGCTCAGTTTTGTCAATTAACTATTTAGAGCCCAGGAGTCATAAACTCACAATTCTCCTACTCATTCAATGACACCTCTGTCAGCAATCCCATGCCACCTCAGTATGTTGGTTCTTTGGGCAAGGGAAAGCTTTGTACAAAGCCTACCACATGCCCAGGCCTCTATACCCCCACAGGAAGCAGCAGCAGCCCATACAGGTCCAGCATACTCACAGAGATGCCAGACATCCCTCTGGGCCCTCTGTGGGTGGTGGAAGAAAAGTCAGCTGACATTATTCTCAGTCTCCCTCTACTTCCCAAATTCTAGAAATCTCTTGCTGAAGCAACATGGTTTTTTTTTTTACTGACTTACACCCAGCCAATATCTTGCACTCTCTGCAAAGTGATGGAATAGCACAGGCCAGTGATCA
>NW_005054300.1:11095188-11115761 GCF_000277835.1 Geospiza fortis
AGCAGGAAAGCCAGTTCCTGCTGGCCTGCAGAGGAGCACCAGCCCCACTGCTATTTGTACACGTCCTCTGGAATCTCCACATTCAGCACTGTTCTTGCCAAAGCCACCACGAAAATGTGCGCATCATTCCCTAACCTCCCTGTCCCCAGAGCTGGCACTGGCTGCTTGTTCTGCCTGCCTGCTTGGACAGCTAAATAGTTATGCAGAGCACTGCAGTGCTGGGGGGATCCCAGGCCTTTGGCATATGCTTTGGAGGTCCCCTTGTGGACATCCTTCCTGAGCTGGTAGCCCAACTTGGCTGCAGCAGGAGAACATCTCTTGTAGCCTTTCTGGAGCAGGAGAGTCGCTGCAGACCCTTTCTGGAAAGGGAAAAAGAGGCGCCCAAACAGCTTAGTGGTCCCTGTCAACCAGGAAAAGAACAGAATCCCAAAGGCCCATTGGCTTACAGCTGCTGCCTTCTACTGAGCAGTGCTATTTCAGTTTCTATACCTCCACTCTGCAGGAAGTTGTGACAACAAAGAATCTGCTTCTGTAGGCAGAGGTCTCTTTTCAGGGCCTGCACATCCAATACCAATGTTACCAGTAACATGTCAGAGCAAAATTTAGCAGTGAGAAGAAGATATCCAGATTTGATGAACTAATCTAGAACAACAGACTTTATTACAAGTAAGTAAAGACCTCCAAAACCTCCACTCAAGCTCAGTCCTAAGCTTCCAGAAAAGTGATTTTCCATCACAGTAATATATTCCCCACAAGACACTCCATTTATTATAGCTGGAACCAGGTTCCAGCTTCTAGCAGAAAAAAATATCCAAGCATCTCATTGCTGTCAGGCTTCCTGTTCCTGATTTTTGTTTCCAGAAAAGGATTTGGCAAAGTTTTCAATGGTATTTTCTCAATTTCTTACACCAGTCTGGCATGTCTGTTTAGCCTGTTCCTCCCAGCGACGGTCATTCACCTTTCAGTTGCCACCTGTAACATGACTGACAATACTGTCAGGTCCAACATAATCTTCACATGCAGGTAGAGCAACAGTGAGCATTAAAATCCTTGGATATGTTCATACAGTCAGGTACAAGATTCCAAGGTCACTCCTTGGAAGTGCATAGTCTGCATCACATCTTTTTGAGCATAGGGTACTCAAGAGCACCAGGCACAGGAGCTCATGGCCAAGGAGACCAAGACAAGTTATGTGCAGCCCACACACAAGGCATTTAGAGGGAGAGTCAGGAGGTGGTCTGCCTTTTTAGACCTGCACAGTTACAGCTTCTATTCCCACCATGAGAACACAGAACCAAAAGCAGACCCATGATCTGAGAGCTCTGTTCTGACTTGTACCCAAACGGCAATCATACCTGGTGCTGACAAGTTTTAATCAATTCACGGTCCTCCCTGCTCTAAGCTATGACGGTTGGGCCAAGCAGGATCCAAAACCTCCTCCAACCTGCCTTTGTCCCCACTCTGATCTGTGAAGTAATAAATAGTGATAAATCTTGACAGAGAGCATCCAAGTGTCTGGCATGCTGTGGAGGGTGAGGGCAAGGCAGCTTCTGCTACAGGAGATGATCTCTGGCCTGCCTTTCTTGATGACCCCAGAGAATTCACATCGCCCTGCTCCCTCCTCTTGAAAGGTGATAACAAAGGTGTGAGTTTCTAAGCCTGACTGGCTCATGGAGTTAAAACCCAGTGAACCTGACCAGATCAGTGATAAAGCCAGAGCTCTGCTGAATTGGTCATTCTCTTGCTCTCTCCTTCTCTTGCCTGACCCCTCTTTTGCATGGTTCATAGAATCGGCAAAACTCCCTGACACAGAAACTGGAAGACACTCGATCTGTCGGTAACAATTTCCAGCAGCTCTGACAGGAACAGGCAGAGCACAGGAAGAATAAAAAAAGAGAAAAAAAAAGATAATTCCATCTGCCTCGTATTCTCCCTTTTGTTTTTCCTTTGGTTGCCTCTCTTTCCTTGCACTGTGTGCCTCCTTTCCTTTGTCTGCTGCTGGACAGATGAAGACAGTCCACATGCCGCAGAAGGCATCCCAACTTGAGCCATGAAAGAGACTAAATCATCCCAGAGGAAAGACTACATAGAGATGGGTAGATTAAACCTCTTACTTTAAGCCCCCACAGCACCTACAGTGTGCTGGTTCCCTGTCCTGGTTGCCCACACTGGCACGGAGGCTTGGAACATGTAAGAAACATCAGTGGAGAAGATGAGGCTGGCGATGATTTATATTCACATAATATTTACATTTTTTAGGTCACCTTTGCTGGGGCTGAAAAGATGCTTTCATTCATTTTATTTTGCAGAGTTAAGTGTGGCCTGAAACCAGTGTGTTTTTACCCACTAGATGATTGGTCTGTCTTTGATCCTTCCTTCTCTCATCACGGTCGCTTCAAGCCTGATGCACAGCAGGCTTCACAGAGTATTGGGGGTCTGTGAGAAGCCAAGGCATACAGCCCAGGATTTCTGTAGCCCTTCTGAGCTGCACATCTGACTCACAGACTGACACTGTCACTAAGGAGACTGGACTCTGAAACCCAGGGAGTTCCTGCCCATCCTGGAGTTCTGATGTCTTTCACTAAGCAAAAGTCATCCTAAGTGTCTAGGGAGAGGCAAGTACACTGTATGATGCCTACCTTTTCAGATAACACCCCACCCTCCAAGCCAAAGATTAGATCAGTGAGAGTTATAGATACTGGAATCTCTGTTGTATCTTCAGAGCTGCATTTTCCCCATCTCCCTCTCCCATTGAGGAATAGGTTTTTCAGAACAGGTGAACTTTTGAAGGAGATATGTGAGATGATAGGAAGGAGAAGCCATTGCTCTGATGGGCCAAAGGCCAAGAAACAGCAGTATTTATTACACAGAACTAACTTCCACCATGACAGAACCAGATTATCATATCATCATACAACCTGCACCTTCAGAAAATACACATCCTTGGAAGAGTCCAGCTTGAAAATAAGACCTTACATGATAAAAGCCACTTGTATAGAGGGAGGAATAGAGGAGAAATAGAATGGGTGACAAGAGCAAAAACACATAGAACATACTTGATTATCAAATGTCACAGCAAGTAAGGATTTTACATTTGGCCCAGGCACCACTTGTGACAGAGGGTGATATCACCAGCAGGGTGTTATCCACCATAAAGCCTTTTCCTTTGAAAGACAAAGCACATCTGACTCAGAACTCACACAGTATTTTGCGTCCTAGATGACACTGGGTCCATGAGTCCAAGACAAACAGATTGATTTATTCTTATCTCCTGACACAGGCACAAATTCAGAATAAAAGCTTTACTCCTTCCTGTCAGGTAGAAACATCATCAGTGTCTATTTAAAGCAGGAATTGGTCCCAGAGTTGAAGAGAAGACTGAAATTGGAAGTGATCTGGGAAGTTGCAAAAACTCCACAGCTTTTGGTGTTTACTTCCCCTCAGCTAGCCAGAGAAGCTGCCATAACCTGACTGGTGAGGCAGGTGGTGCGTGGTGCTGCAGACTGGCTGAGTGCTCCAGCAACTGCTAACAGGGGCAATGGTGAAACCTGGGGCAGGAGGGACAAGGGGTGGAGGTTACACACCACAAGCTAGAAACACAATGCTGTCTGCTGGTGTGACGAGGGGAATCCCAGAAGCAGGATACACAGACTCAACAGCTCAATGAAAGAACGACAAAGGGAGAGGCAAATTAGACATCTCGTAGGAGTGAGCAGGAAGAGGCTGTAACAGGCCCCTACTTGAGAAAACCAAAACCCTTCTTGGAAACCTGGCAGCCATGTCATTTTAGACTAAGCAGCCTTCAGAACACCTATTGCCTCCCATCATGCTTTACTCAGCACCCACCACCACAAACGCCAGCTGAGATGGGGCCACCAGGCCATGAAGAGCAGCAATGAAAATAGAACAGACAAACTCAGTTCATGGAACATCCCTCAAGCAGAAAGCACACACAGTGACGCACAAACGCTTCTAGTGAATCTGAAAGCAAGTCCTCTTTAAGGCCAGAATCGGCCCAAATCACCTACAATTGCACAAACTGATGAAAAGCCTGAGTGACTTAAAACCTAGGGAGTCTCAGCCATGGAAAATCAGGGCAGGGAAAGTGAGGAAGCAAATCAAGCCCTCTGGTACAGCTGCAACCTCTTACAAGTCAGCACTGGGTGCTTTAAGATTCTATCCACCACAACTACACCAAATTCTGACTGTACCAGCATGGCAGTTTGAAATTAAACAGTCAAGTAGCTGGATACCAAGGATAAATAAGATTTCTGCTAATCCTGCTTTCACAGCAGGATACTAGAAAATTTAGCTGACCTTTGTTAAATAAGCTCAATGGGTCCCTTGAGAAATGGTGAATTACTGTGAGTGAGCAAAGAATGTCTGCCCTGGGCTATAGCCTGCCGAGAGAGTTTTTTCTTACACAAGAGGCTGCAATCCACCCCATTTCAGTGGACAGTGTATTTCTTTTATGCTACAGGGAATAGGCCACCCCCCGAGCCGCTGCACGGCAAGCCAGTACAGGTGTTCTACATCTGTAGAACACCTCTCAGCAGCATAGGAGACACTCCACACCACACACCTTTTCAGCTGAGGCACTGGAAACTCTCATCAGGAAAGCTGCGCTGCCAACAGAGCACTTCTTGCCCAGGGATGTCACTGCCATGGCTGCCTGTTTCCCTGCTCACAGGTTTGCCCTCTGGATTGCCAGCATGTGCACCTGTGCAGGGTCTTCAGGGGATAATGGAGGACAGGCAGCAACTTGGAGACAAACCCATCATAGACTTTGATGGCACAGAGTCCCTTTACTAACATACTGTCAATCCACTGGCAAAACATGGACCCAAACAGTACCACAGCCAGATGCAGTCAGACCAAAATTTCATTGCTACACACACATTTCCTTTGGGAAATAAAAAAAAATTAACACCTGTCCACCTGTTCTAGCTTGACTAGCTGGGATTTAGACCACCTCATCTGACTGGCTGAGGAAGCAGATGAGACAGACCAAGGTAACACAAAGCTGTTTCATCTGTGTTCTGGCTGAAGTGGATTTGATGAGACACAGAGGTCACAAAGGGTGACATTAGTTGAGACATTAACATGTTGAAGCAGGAACTGCAGACTATTTCCTTTCCGGGTGTAATAAGACAGAAACAGTATTACAAAGCTGCATCTAAGATCTTCCATTTAGCATCTAACAAGCTGGATCAGAAAGTCTGGGCCAACTTTTTTAGAGTGAACCAAGCTAGGACAAATCCCACCTGGAAAAGATATGTCCAGAACTATGTTTATGGGTATCCACAATTGTTCCACGGGCCACTACTTTTTTCTTTCACAACCTCAAGTAATAAGGAGTAGAGATGGGAGAATTGCAATCAAACTAATTTTTTTCCATTTCCCATTCTTTAAGCAACCCCTGAGTACCTGGATAGACAAATAGACCTGGGCTGCCCACTCATGGCAAATTAAAATCAAAAAGTATGCTTCAGATTGTTGACCTCCCTTTATTTCTCTTTCTCTCATCTTCCCCAACTCTGACCTCTCCAAAGCTCTCAACTGAAACAGATCCGAGATTCCAGTGTCCACAAAACCAGGAACATTTTTATTTTTGTTTTGAAGCCTATTTCAATGACCCTGCTGAGGTGGGGGTGGGTAAGGAAACAAGATCATTCATCGTGGCTGAGCAGTACAATTCCATTTGCCAGGCTCTGAAATGAGAGACACTGCTGATGAAGTCAAAAAAGGAAAATGCTCCTCTGTGTCATTTTTCTCCTTTTCCCCACCCCAAGTTTTTTTTATGTCTTCCCCGCTCTCTACCCCCTCAGTCTCCCAGCAGGCTCTCTGGAGATAAAGGGGGAGAGAAGCAGAAAGATTGGTATCTTTCTCAAGGGAAACCCACACCTCTCAATATTCAGAATACTGAATATGAAATGTCAGAGGAGTTATCAATCTTACTTTGAAAGCACAAGGAGCTTTGTTTGTTAGTGCAGGATGCAAAAGGGGTCTTCCAGAGCCATTCACTGACTCTTCAAAGCACATTTCACCACTGGAGGCTTGTGATTGCTCACTCTACCTAGTGTCCAAGTAGGAAAGGGAGACACACACAATCCTGCCAATCTGTCCTAGGCAGCAAAGGAAGGTGTAGACAAGTAGAAGAATATACAATGGCAGCAGAGTTGTGCAGATGAGCAGCATGAGGTGAGGGCCAATTCTTAGTTGGTAGAAAGTCATATGCTGCTTCAATTAGCTTCTAAGGTATGATGATGCAAATCAAAACATGTAATGAAATTAAGCAAACTCTGCTGACACCAATGACCACAGCAGCTGTGAAACCAGTTGAGCCTAAACCTTTCCCTCCACCCTAGGCTCATCCCTTATCATCAAGATATCAGCATTCTTCCTCAACTTCAGTGCACGCAGACAGAAGCCACAGTGAGAACCAGAGAGCAGCCTGAGATATGACAAATAGCCCCAGCTCAATAATCACGTACTACAAAGCAGTATGGAGAATTGGATCCTGGTTGACAGCAGAGCAGAGGGAGAGTGGGGATTAGGCTCCAGTGAGATCAGTGGAAAACGCTGATAGAGCATCTCCAAAAAAAGATACATATTTATACACACAAATTGTCAGTACAAAGTTTCCAAGTGAAAGACAGGCCAGCTCTATGACAAGCAAAGACAGGGGGCAGGACTGCTCACTGGTGAAGAAAGAAGCACTGGGGCCATAGGCTGCAGATATGTCTGGTCTGTCTGGCTCCCCACCTCCTTGTCAGCCCCACAGTTCAGGAGGCTGACATTCCTAACCATCACCTATTTTCTGCATTATGCAATCCACAGCCTTCAAGTGTGCACACCATCCCTCTTCAGGGCAGCCAGTAGGGAGAAGTTTCAGTCTTCCCCTGACTCATCCCTCTGACTACTCCCTGACTTTATACCTAAACATCAGTGGTTGTATATGAACCAGATAGTGTGCCACCCAGCTCTCTCTTCACTTGCTGCCAAATTGCAGATGAACCAGATATGTGCTAGTTCCAGGGACCTACAAGAGATCATGTGTGTTGTTCTCTGACCAACGTTTTCAAGCCTTGAAAATAAAGATTTGATTCTTAGTTGTACATTCTCTACTACTAAGAATATTCTACTGCTCAGAAGGTAGTGTAAGCAGCACACCCATTCAGGGGATGGGATAGGAAACCTGGGCACCCCGCAGTATTCAGTGCATCCTGTTTCAGAACAAGCCTGGGGAGACAAGTATAACTCACTTGATTCCCAGGGAGCTACACTGATTCAAGCTGACTAAATATTCGGACCTTAAGTTCTATACAGGAAAGTTTGAAAATGCTGGACTACTGCTGTTTCCTGCAGAGCCAGCATGTGGAAATGAGGTGCTGTTGTTTATGACAGACCACTGTGCAGAAAAATTCTCCTGGTCTCAAGTGTGACCTTTCCATCAGAGGTCACCAAAAAGTCATCAGTGATTTCATCAGATATCAACCAACTCAATTGCCCTTACGTGCACACGCAGCAGTAGCAACGTACAGGTCACACTCATTTCCTTGTGTGAGTCAGTCACTCTGAGCCCAAGGCCACCAGTTAGAAGAAAGAAAGATCGTCTGAGATCCTGAATTAGATTTCTGCTCTTGGCTCAGATCTCATTCTCAGAAATATGCCTACTGAGTGATTACAGGAATAATACACCCAGTTTAGTGTTACAGGAGGCTGTCCTAGGGACAAGGGGGCTGCACAATGGCATCTACCAACACCCCAACTCAGCTGTAGATGTGCTCTAGCATATTTACCCTGTGGATTTGTACGGATGTTGCCCAATGTTAGCTTGGGAAAGACAATAAAGAGATGAAAGAATAATACAGATATGAGGGTGACTATTTTCCGAAGAGGAAACACTTGCTCTAGCTACCAATGATTTACAGGGTCACGTTGTTCACTGTTGACATATTTTATTGTCATTATTTATCACACACACTCCAGGAGCCCTAAGGAGCCCTGCACAGGAACTTGGGCCATGTAGCGCAAGGTGATGTACAAACACAGAGAGCTGTCAGGGCGGTAAAGGCACCGGAGTCCTGCCAGCTGCTGCCACTGCAGAAGATACTGCAGATTCACAGCAGGACATAAAAAGGCAGTAGGGGGAAGATGGCAGGTGTCCAGAGTGCCAGAGTATTTCTCAGCTCAGCACAGAACAAAAAGATTCTCTTCACTCCATCAAGTTTATAGAGTTAAGTTCACAAATGCTAAATGCTTGCATCATTTTTAATGCTTTCTTACTGGCCACAAGGCTGTCAAAATGCAGAGTAACTGCCTGCACAGTCAGAATCCTGAACAGGAGATTACCCAATAATAATAATAATTATTATTGGTATTATTACTAGTATTATTACTACAGATTTATATCTCTATCATGATCTCTCTATCAAGAGACACGTTGTACTCTCCTTGTGAAATAACATTTGCTTTGCTCTTCACAGAAGAATTAGAGGCTTTACAGGCAAAAATATACTGGCAAGTTACTCCAAAAGCACTCCAAGAAGGCAGAGGTCTACATCAAATATGTACATTTGCACCTACTTAGTCTATGATCACTTTTGTAGTGGTGTAAATCAGGAGTAATGCTCCAGACACTCCACTAATACACATCAGTGCAGTTCACTGATTTCATATAAAAACCCTGCAGACATTAGACAGGGAGAGAGTGCAATCAGACCCTGTCCGAGATCACCCCGTGTCCATATGCTGTTATTCATTACAAAGTATGATCTCAGTGCCTAGGGGCTCCTAGGAAGGCCAAAGTCCCCTCCACTACATTCTGCACTGATCAGTGATGACATACAGCACCTGCTTCAACAATTTGCAATGAAAGGAGACAGAAACCAGGTATATTCTGGTTACATTCTCAGATGATGAAAATACTGCCAAGTCTTGCAATTACATGGTGAGCCCATACAAGTCACAATTTTTCTTCAAGTCTCAGCTCCCAGTCTAGTGAGGTGATAAGATCTTGGAGAAAAAGGCTACTTTTTCACCTAGAGAAGCCTCACAACTCAGACCTCCAGGCTGGCCTTTCTGCCCATTTCTGATTTCCAGCTGCATCTTCAGTGCATGGGTGAGTTGGCTTTCAATTCTATCTATGCTATATCAGTTTGGAAGGAACAAGAAGTCCAAAGAACAAAGCAATGGGAAAGAAAGAATGGTTAACAAATGTCACTACAACCCTTGTAAGTCAAAATTAACGCAAGCTTTCGAAACTGAATTTTCAGTCTGCCTGAACTTGAGTCAGAATTTCCAGTTCAACTTGCATATTGATTTTACTTAATTATTATTCAGATCTAAAGAAATCATTTATCTTTGTCAAAAAAGAAAAGAAAAACAGAAATACCAAGACACATCAGGAAAGAGAAGAAACACATGACTGCTCCAAGACAGTGGTGGGAGCTATGCAGAGCTGGCAGCCACAGCCCTCCCTGCTCTGGTGGTACAGTGCCTGTACCAGAAGAAGGACCCCCCTTCAAAACCTTTTTGCACCTTAGCATGAAATCACTGGATGAGGTCAGAAGGAGTTATGGAGATTGTCATATTCAACCATCTTGTCCAAATCAAGACTAAAAAGAGGAGGTTGCTCAGGGCTGTGTCCAGTCAGTTTTTAAATATCTCCACAGATGGAGACCCCACAAGCTCTCTGCGAAACCTATTCTAGTGTTTGACCATCCTACAGCAATTATTGGTACATGGCTCACATGTGGAGATATTCAGCCATCTCTTAACCTGATTTGCTCACCATGTGTCAGAAATTAAATAAAATAACTCCACTGTCCCTAGTCAGCATGTTACAGTAGTGCAAGAAACCTACTGCAATAACACTTGGAGCCCAGCTGGAGCTCAGGAGCCCATATGTTACATCTGTCACGCCATGAACAGACCAGACACAGAAAGAGAGAAGAAACAGGATATAGAGAAATGGCGAGGTTCAGCTCAGTTCATACAATAGGCAGGACTAAACCCAGGGTCTCTGAATCCTCTGTTCACTTCACAGCATCAGGAGAACCATGCTAACACATCCACACTGAAGCATTTCTGTTCTGCTTCACCACCAACACTGGTGACATTTTTCATAGTAAGTACAAGCTGTTACAAGTTTAGCCTTTACCTTTTCCTGTTCATAGATAAAAACAAGGCTTTCTAGAAGATAGTTTCTTGTTTGAGTATTCCACACATAAGAAACATGCTCAAATCTCAGTTGCAGCAATTTCCCTTCAGAAGAACTTTTATGCCTATGTAAGACATCTGAGGTCACTAAAGATATTTGCCCTAACTACTGCAATTGGATTAACCATGGAAAGAGCAAATAGCCACAAAGCAGGAATTTTCTGATGGACCAAGAGCCACGTATGTCTACAGGCCTCTTAGAAGGTCATCTTCACATTAAAACTGCCAGGTGCAAACACATATCCCCTGTGGTCTGTGATCTCATTGTAGGGCTGTGCAACCTCTCTGTCCAAGGAAGGGGTACAGCTACTCTGAGAAGTTCCACTTTTTGCATTTTTTGCCTTCTGCCAGCACTTTTCTGGTTAAAGGCAAAGCTGAGGGAAAGTTAAAGAGCAGCAACAGCTGCTCCGGTGCCTTCCCCAGATGTTCAGCTATGTTCAGCCGGTTAACAGTTTGAGAAATCATTCGTCAGCAAAGGTTTTGCTGCCTTGCAGGCTTATCTCTGAAACAATATGGTACTTACAGAAAAACTCATTCTCACCCTGCCACACTTAGCACCTAAAAACCCCTTGTCATTTCCTAACCCACCACACTCTCTATTCTCTCTTTGGGTTGTAGAAATTATTTGTTGCCTTGATGGACAGAGATGTGAAGAGGCAGCCACCCAGTAAAGACTATCTGCAGGTTCTCACAAAGGTTAATCTGAATGTTTCATGAATTTAAAAAGTTGACCCGGTTTTTCTGAATCCTGTGCTTCAGCACGTCTCCCTGCTAGAGTGCTTTCTTCTGCTGATTATCATTCAATTACTGTTATGATTCTCTGTTACAGGGATTGATTGCAGAGGTCAGTGAAAGGAAGATTACAAGGAGTGTTAATGTTGGGATTAGGGTATGGTGGAGATCGGGGTGGAGCAGAGTGGCTCATGTCCAAAGTTACAGCCAATCAAATTACAAACAGCAAAGGGCAGTTTAAGAAGGCCAGAGTTAGGACCTCTTAACACCAGGTATCAAGGACTTGGAAGTGAACCACAGTGACAAGAGCTAATTGCCGGCGGGATACAGTCAGGACAAATTACAAGTGTTAACTGCCAATTAAAATGACAGGGCCAATATCAGGGCCACTACAAAGATCAATTATGGGATTACAGCAAAGGTCTACAAGTACATAAGAACAAAGTCCACCTGCAGCCACACGGAGAAACTCAGATGAGGAGCTTCCAAAAGTGGGAGAAGACTTCTTTGCCTTGAGGCAGCTGAAATACAGAGGCCCAGTCTCTCACAGCTGGCACAACTGAGGTTCAGGGAAGTTCAGGAAACAATGCTGCTTTACTCCAGGCTGGGGTTTCAGCTGTGAGGCCATTACTGGTGGTAGGAGTAAGATATGACTTATCTTATGGTTGTAAAAGACCTACCAAGAGGGGCAGGAGACAGATGTCTTTAGAAAGGGCTCACTGGAAAAAGAGCACAGCTCTATCAGCCTGAGGAACCAGCCAGGTGTGAAAACCAGACCTCCTGTACTGCTTCTTTGCTGATGTTGACACCAGTGAATCTGGGATCAGAGGTTTTAAACTCAGCCTTGCTCTTTCTGTGCTTAATTAGCTGTCCATGCACAACCACATCATGCAGTGTGTGAAAAGGCTCCTCGGACCTCTGCTGAGCACTCCAGTCATTTCAGAGCAACAGACAGAGTTTTATTAATAACTTTAGAGAATGTTTCCTCTGTCTGCAGAATGCTCACATTGCACTTAGGACCTGACACATATTCTGAGCTCACATAGACATTCTCACCCCCCTTGAAGGCATCTAGACATAGCTATTGCACAATCAGGACAGGGATATAAAAGTGCCATCTCTCTTTTGCCCTCCAAAGCCATCTAGGTGAGGACTGAGGCCAGAGCTTAAGGTGGGTAGGTAGAGAAGCCACACTGGGCTGGAGGAACATATGTGTAGATTTCCCTAGAACCTGAACTTTAATTTGTACAAAGAAAGATGCCCTCGTTCAGGCTTATTCCAATTGCAAACTCTGTTCCAGGTTTGCTCTCCCCTTGTATCAACCCACCAACATCTCAATGATCCCAGCTTGGAACAAAATTGCTTAGTGCCCACAGAGACTGACCACATCTACCTTTGGGGCAGAACACATCACTCCAGAATCTTTCACACATGGAGGAGACTGATTCTCTGCATGCCAATCCTAGAAAGATCAAATTACACAGTCCTAAATACCACAGAAGCTGCACAGATTTCTTAACCCACACTGAAGTTAACTGCAATCCAACAGCACATCTGTCTCAGCAGCATATGACACCAAAACCCCATCCCCAAAAGCCTGGCATTCTTACCCAAGCCTTGCACCTGCCCTTACACTGCCCAGCTCCCAAGTTATACTGGAGCACCATTTGCCCAGGCTACCAAACAATCTCCTTTTTACTGGCTGGACAAGATCCCCTCAGTCCTGTGCTGTGCAGAGGCAGCCAGTCAGAACTGCACTGCCTCCTCAGCTCACCTCCAAGATGCTGCTGTAAATCCAAAGAGAGATTATCTTACCTGCCACAGTGTTGCCTCCTTGACTGCCAGCAACGGCAAAGGGACTGGTGAAAAATGCTGTAAATTAATTAACATCAGACCTCTTGTAGCTGTTTGTTACTGTAAACAAACATTTTAATATGCAGTAATTAATTAAATCTGCCATGCTGTCCCCCTCCTCCCATTGATCTTTCTTCAGCTTTTCTTCTGCTCTGCCTCATCTTTTTCGCTTGGTGAAACAGATCACTTGCAAACAGAGACACAGCTTTCCCAATGGTCCAACAGCAGCGACCCAATTCAGAGATCACTTTCCTCTTCTTAATCAAATGTTAGACTCTTTTTTGCCCACACATCTGGGTTTTTTCCTCCTCTTGTGCACATTCTTTTCTCTCTGACATTTCCCTATTTCCCTTCCTACTTATCAAATGCAAATACTAAATTATTTGTTTTAAATAAAAATTTAAACAACATCCCAAAACTTACCAGTTGTTCCCCAGACAAAAAAAAAAAAAAAAGGAAAAAAAAGGAAAAAAATATCAAATTATGTATCTTGGCACAATCCATTACAGCTGAGCTCTTTTATTCTCTCAACTCTAAACTGAGCCCTAAGTTTCCTCTTAAGCTGTAGGCAAGCTGTACCAGGCACTCAGAAAAAACACATCATCCAGTTAAGTTTTCCTGTTAGCTCCAGCTAACACTGTTACAACCAGTAGAAAGCACAAACCAAGCATTCCAGTCAGAATGGGTGGAAAAGCATCAAGGAGCAGAAAGAGTAGGGCTGTTCCATGACAGAATATAAACTAAGACCCAGAGGCAGCTGAGCAGCAGCAACACTCACCAGTTAGAGTGCAGTTTCACAATATCTAGACAGCACTGCCAGAACAGCATCCATGAGCATTCCCCTCCCCCCACCTCCCACCCCCCAAGGTGTGTGTTCACACTTTACAAAGACCTGGGTATTGGCTGTGAAACAATCTGCTTACTGTGGGTTGACATGGGGCTATTTCAGGGGCACACTAAGCCCAGGCACCAACATTGCATGGGGAGGTGGCAGCTGAGGCAGGGAAACACAATAGAGATGTGATGGGAAGGACTCCAAAGACACTTAGACCAGTGCCCTTTTCCACAATCACAGCAAATAACATTTGAACTGTGCCCTGCCCAGTCTAAGTTCCATTTGGCATGTTCACATCACTGCTGTGACCCAAAAATTATGGTAATATTTGAACAGTCAGAGAGCATAGACTTGTTGGATGAGGACTGGGATTTAGGAACATTTCTCTATGTGTATACAGATGGAGGTAAGTGTATGACAACGAATTTACAGAAAGGCATACTCATATAATAAATGCTATGGTAATGCATGCTCTTTGTGGAATGAACACCTTCCTTGATAGGCTGTTGATAGCAGCTTCATGTTCAGACAACATTTCCAAAGACACCAAACAAAATTTTATTCCCATGGGAAAAAAATCCGTTGGTGTGTGTGGAGTTAAGCCAGCCCTAGTTGAAGTGGGAGGCAGATGGAGCAGAAAGGAACTGCAGTTCCTCACCAAGATGGGGTTATACTGCTGCAGGGAGAAGTTGCCCTTCCTGGCAACCACAACTACCTAAAGAACAGAGCCAGGGCCAGGAGGAGGGTGAACTGTGAGCCCCTTTGTGCTATCCTGGTCATTTGATGTAACTCCTATTCCTTCCAGAGAACAGAATTGCTGCAGACCAGGCACATCTGCCAGGCAGGAGACCACCAGCTCTGTTCCATTGCAGGGGGAGAGTGCCCTAACCTCCACAAGGCTGCTGGGGTGTGCAAGGCTGCCTCATACTTTTCTAATTGTAGGCTTCACCACAAAAGCTGGCTCCAGTGAAGCCAACCACAGTCATGAGTACCCAGCCCCTCTAAGGAGCAGGCCTTGTATTTGCAGTTTTATTATCCATTTTTCTTTTAATGTCCTGCACACTTGAGAAACCCTGTGTGAGAGTCAGAATGAGAGAGGGAGAAAGAGAGAGAGCTCATCATGCCCATAAAAGGGACAGATTCTGATTAGCTGAAGTTATAAAAATGATTTATACTTGCAAACATTATTTCTACTTGTATTGTTTGCCTGCAAGCGTTAACATCACGTCATGGACACTGTAGCCAGGCTCAGTCATCCCTTGAGACAGGACAGATGGCTAACGTCCCCTTCCTATCAAAGAAACCCCAGAATGCAGAATTGGGGTGACCAGAAGAAAGACTCTGCTCTGGCTCTTGGCACTTCCAAGCCTCATGGGAACATTCATCCTCACGCAGCCAAAACAGAGTCCCAGGCATCAAGAAGAGCAATCCTGATGTCAGCTCCTTCCTGTGCTTGGCATTTCTCAAACAGGAGAAGCATGCTGAGTCCTGCCTATATTGTGCGCTTTCCCCGCCTCCTGCCAGCCCAGATCTGGGTTTATTTCCTCATCCGTGATTATTGTAAAGAGGAGCAGAATGAAATGCAGATGCAAAACATGCTCGTAAGAATTTCCTCTCTCTCTCTCCCCCATCTGCCAGAGAATAGATTTTAATCTTTAATCCATGAGCAATCAGCGAACACTAGCGAATTGCAAATTACAGATGTTTTACTGTCTTTGGCATTTTTAGCTTCCTCGCTTCCCCACTGCCACTCAGTGTCTTTCTCACATCCTCCCCTCTTCTGCATTCATCGAATGCCACGCGCCATCACCAAAACCATATGACACTGTCATCATTTGGTAATTAAACCTTTACTCACTTTAAATACGCAAAGCTGGCTGGGGTAAGCAGCACTTAACCCCTTCCTGACAGGCTTTATGTATATGTGGAATGAAGGGAAAGGGGGATGTTGGACAGAACAGTAAGTGAGAGGAAGCCCAAAGTTTGAAACCGTGTCCTAGTGCTGATGGCTTTCTCTGAAAGCATCCCTGCTCTAAGACAGTCCAAAAGAGATAGCAAAGGTCTCTGCTTATTTCCATTTACCTTCCATCAGGATTGTCTGGTTCCACTGACAGAGGGGAGCACAGGCCCCTCTGTTAAATAAACCCCATGGGCTGCTTGAAGACTTGAAGTTCCTGGCAAAGGACCTGTTCACCATAACTATAACCCTGCACCACACTTTCATACTAACTAACTACAGGCTCAGCCCTGGCTGCTTCCAGTTATTAGCACAAACTGTTCCAGTTTGAGGTCCTTGGTTTGAGTCTTTCCTGCCCCAATAGAGATCTCCAAAGAAAATCAAGTGCAAGGACAACGGGCAGATATAGAATAGATATAGAAGCATGGACGTACCTCTAGGGGGGAAAAGAGTAGGTGTGTAATCACCCTTCCTGGAAGTATGTTTCAGCTGTGAAGGACAAGGAAGAACTTTTAGATTGCCTCAGTTGCAAGCTTATGGAGAAAAGACAAAATACAGCATAAATGCTTTCAGCACGATCTGCTGCACTGGCCTGGGTCTCTTGTCTTAGGGTGGCCTCCAGCAGGGCTCACAGCAGGGTCCCCAGCACAAGTGAGCACTCAACCCTACTAGTCTGTGAGAGATCTGAAATCTCAGTGGAGGTTAAATCACAATTCATTATCAAAGGAGTCCAAAGTAAATCAGAGCTAGAGAGAGTAAGACGTGGCAAGAAGGGAGGGAGGGAGGAAAACGTTGCTGCAATTATTTTGCCATAGATTGGCAGGGTTTGCTTTCCCTGTAAGAAGACTGCAACATTTGGGCAAACATAAATAACAGTTGACAAGAGACTGCACCGTAGAGACAGGCAGTAATTGTTTCACCTCCCTGTGTGCCCTGTCCACTGCAGGCTCCCAAGGAACTACCTTTGTATCTTAGCTCGAGGCAGCAGCTCAGGGCCCCTCTGGACTAGGAACAGCCAGAGCCTTAATCATTTTCTACAAGTTTGTCAATTTAACAAGTGTTTGCCCAAGGGGCATCTGTCTTCCTGCCTTCCTTTATTTCTCTCTCTGCTTGTTTGTTTGCGAGCTGGTGCATTCTGGCTGCTATCACCAGCTTCACACAGGTCTGGCTCTAAGCAGGATGTGGCCCTCGCTGGAAGCAATATGGTTAACCCCAGTTTCAGAGGTTACTAAATGGTATCCTCTCCACTTTCTGCCTTCACTGATTTTTTTCCCTCCATCTTTCCTTCCTGTATGTGTGGGCTGCAGCAGCCACACAGTGACCCTTCTCTCCTGCCTCCCTGCACCAGACTGATTTTACCCAATGGCAGCTGGAATTAAATTCATCCAAAAGCTGAGCACTGACTGGTCTTGAAAATGATGTCTTTCAGCAAGTCTCCACAGGACCTGGGCAGCACAAGGGAGCCCTGGTTCACCAAGGCATTTTAGCATGGCATCCAGCTGATGGGTGTCTAAGCTGAAGGTACAGCTGTGTCGGGTGAGGAAGAGAAGGTAGGAGTGAAGACTGCTGATGGGAAGGGCTGCACTCCCCTCACAGTGCCAGGTCCCCAGGCCCTCTCAAAGCATGACAGATTGAAACACAGAACTTTGGAATTTTCACAGTACCTCAGACAACTGAAAAACAGGTACAGAATCATCTCTCTTCTTTCTCTTTGAATGAAGCAATTAGGAAAAAAAAATACCATACGAAAGTTTTCACTGCCTGGTTTTAAATGCATTAATTTCAGATTTCTCAGGGTGGGGTTACTTTCAGAGACACTGTACCTATTAGCCATAATCCTCAATATCATTGTAACACGCCATTAGAATAACTCAGCACTATATCAAGAAAACAAATTACTCCCTCTCACATTACTCTAAGTTTCTGTTCTCCGAGACCATTCAGCTTTGGTGCCCATGATTACCAAGACCTGGTCTTAACCCTAGCCCAAATCCCAAGCTTCAGGATCAAGTCACCCATCTCTACAGTAAAGTAGACTGAAGGATACAAAAGTCCAAAAGCACCAGATCTCTTCCTTGTTGTAAAGGCCCAGCAGACTCTGATTTTAAAAAAAAATAGTGTCCAATTAAACAAGTGATAGCCAGAACTGCTGTCCTGTAGTAAGAGAGAACAAAGTCCTGATGAGAACCAAACATCTCCCTAAGGATGACAACCCTAAAGAACACATTTATTTTGACTTCCTCAACCTAAAACTTCACTTGAATTATAATGGACAGCCCATCCTTGCAGTCAAGAAAAATTTAAGACTCAGCAGCTGTGAGAGCTCTATAATGTTCATTCAAACTTTGTTCTAGTCATTTGGACTGAGATGATTCTCCAGGCTATATTTCTGGCTGCAATCAGACTTTCATTCTAGTTTGGCTGTGGTACTACAAAGACTGAACCTTCTAGTTCAATGCCCCATAGGACTGCTAACCACATCTATATAGTGCTGTGCCATTCTCTCTTCAAGAGAGGACTGTGTTTGTCTGGAATCTTTACAATATTTTTTCCTGATTCACTTTTATGGATTTGTTCTAGTATTTCAGCACCAAGACATTTTGGAGATCCTTACACAGTATCTCCAGGACAGCTATTGCTGTCTTAAAGACAGGGTAAAAACACAGAATAAATTCAGCCAGTATCTTCTACAACACTCAGTGAAGCCACAAATATGGATATGCAGAAGGTTTGGATTCTATCCTAGATTTGATTTAGGTCTAAATATTAAATATGTGACCAAATTGTTTAAAGGAGTCATTAAAGATGGGAGTGAAAGGAAACTGCTGGTAATTACTCCCCTGTGAGATAGAACAGGGAAGAAAGGATTGACTGCAAAACACATGTGTTCCAGACATGGCTTTTAAAATAGGACTGGGTGATAAGAGCTCAGGCAACATGACATTACTACAGGCAGGCAGTACAGCAGTCCCAGGAAACCTCCCTGCCACTCATCTGTCAGTATTTATATTTTTTTTACAGGGGGGCTGGCCTTGAGCTTTGTACTTAGGTCAGAGTAACTGATTACAAGGGAAGACTTGACCATGATCCCTTTGAGAAAGGTGAGCAAAAGAACATCCACTTAAATACTTAGATTCATGACACATTGCATCTCACATAAACCATACAAGAGGCAAAAATCTCAAGTCCAATGAGAAATCTACCAGGATGCTCACTTGGCTTTTCTTGATCTTTGAGACAGCAAAGAAATGCTTCACAAGACCCACAAGTACCAAAGAAATGCTTCATAGCACCACAACAGCTATTGTTGGGATTGTCACCTCCAAGAAGGTGCCAGTGTGGATACCTATGAACCACAGATTCCAGTGTTTCACTTCAGCTACAAGAAACCTACAGCTGACAGCAGAGTTTCTATCTGTAAGCTGCCCTGTGTTCTCTATATGCTTGAAACTGCACCACAGCTTCTCCAAGACTTGCTGCCCTCAGGCCCTTCACATGCCAGCAGTGGTTTATTATCTCAGTCTCCTTACCACTGGCAGGCAAGTCTTTAAGAAAAATGGGTGAAAAACCCAGGAAATGTGTGTCCTTATTAATCACTGTTAGGGCTGACAAGGAGGAAGCAAGTCCTGGACCATATCTGGATACAGGAAGGAGAACTGGAAAGACCACTTCCCAAACAGTCAACAAGGCCCGAGAGGCAGAGCCCACAATTACTCAGATGCAATCAGAGAAGTTGGAATACATTTACAGGTTCCCTTCAATCTGACATGAAGATGGACAGGACCAAAGCAGACATACCAGGGCACTTTCCACCTGTCACTTTGATCAAGAAATGTCTCTTCTACCTTCCCCACCCACTTCTTGGTGATGAACATCTCCCTAGGTCATTTATAATGAAGATAATGGGTTTAAGAAGAGATGAGCAAACCACAATACACGGAGCATTTACCAAGTCCTGATAATAGGCTAGAGAGGCAGAAACACAGCCACCCTCCCCATCAGTGTCAACTCCTTCTCCAGGGGTTATGACCACAGCCTATTAGGTGCCAGAATGTTGTCCTCTGTGGCAAACTTCTGTGCATGGCACCATTTAATATTGCCTGGGAGACGCCAGGCAAGACAGAACAGAGATGGGATATGCAGTTGCTCAGCACTGACCACCGTGGAATCAACAGGGAGATCAGAGAGGTGTTTCTACTAAAGAGATCTCATTGCCCATGCTCTGTCCTCCCACCTCCCTTCTACGACTTTGTCTGACTCACTGACATGTCTCCCTTAAGCCTTCTCCAGCCCTTCCATTCATCCAGCCTGGGCACTTCAGTGGCACACAGTCAGCCTGTGAGAACAAGAACTGCTCCAGAATGTAACTTGAATCCTAGGCCACATCTTAGGTTCCCTGACTACAGCTCTGGCTCTGCTAGCAACAGAAAGAGCCTCAAATATCCAGCATTCCAGGTGAAAAGATCCAACAAGACATTTTGCCAGGATGGGACAAAGAGCTGCAGATAGGCAGGCAGAATAAAAAAAGAGGGGGAGTGAGCGTCACAGAACATTGAGGCACTGTACTTACAGGGATAAATGATGATGCAGGAGAGGTGAAACTGAAATACTGCCAAACTTCAGAGTCAGTAACACACACTGGTCACAGTGCTGGGGCTTCATCTGTACTGCCATCAGTCTCCCCAGGCCAAACTGGAAAGGATGTCACATCCTGTTTGATACTGGGAGGTAACTGGAGTCCTTCAGACTTGCAGGTCACTGTGCATCTCTACACTCCCCTCCAGCACACTAAAAGATCATGTGAAATAATGCAGCCCCCTCTTAGCACACTGCCCAACAATACTCACAGAGCAGCCTGCACTGAATTGCAGAAGAGATGGAAACTTTAGGAGATTGCATGGACGTGCAGTCCAGATGACTGCCATGGAAACAACTTGGCAAGCCTGGCTCCATCAGGAGGAATACCTGCCC
>NW_005054300.1:11115776-11122883 GCF_000277835.1 Geospiza fortis
CCAGATAATTTCTTCCATTCCTCCTGCCAACATCAGCTGTTCCCCTATTGTCAGGCTTTGGCCAGGTGCTTTCCATTTTCCCTAGGCCAAAGAAGCTGAAGTTACATAGGAAGATCCTAGAGTAGACAACATATTGTGAAAGAGCTTCAGAAAGCAATGGAGGTATTTGATTCTGGAGTACTTGATTAAAAAGAAGGTAGGAAAATGTTCAGAAGTATTTAACCTGGCCTTGTAGCAAACAGAGATGAAGAACTCTTAATCAGAGTGTGTTAGGGGAAGCACCACAAGCCACTTCCATTCTCAGTGCCTGTTTTTATCTTTTCTCAACTTTCCCCTCCAGCCACACTTACTTCAGTGCTTTTAGACATATCTGCTCTGTCTCTACAGCACCTTGCACACAGCTGCTGGCCTTACAGTGGTAACAGTGACAAATTCCATTGGCAGACAGTGTACTGGGGAAGTTGGGAAAGATCTGGGACACAAGTGAACTTGTACCAGTACAGGAAAGCAGAGTGGGAAGTCCAGCAGTATTGTTGTAGCCTTGAAAAAGGGCCTGGCAAAACCCTAGTAGGAAAGCAGCAGCAGATGGGCTTGCACAGAACACCATCCTGTGGACTCAAACCTGGCTGATGGCCCCTAAAACAAAGGTAAGGTAACATAGTAATGATCAGCATGGGGAAGGCAATAGCTGAGGATCATGTCAGGCCAATTCTCATGTTATTAATAACATAGAGCAAAGGATATCAAACATTTCAGTAGATTATACCAAATTTTCTCCTTTATCAGCTCAGCAATGAAGACAGGGCCAAATGAATACTCTCATTTTATGTCTAACACAAGTTCTTGTGCCACAGTTATGGTCACAGCACCCACTCTGGGATGATCGCTTCCCTTGTAAGAATGAAATAAACCCCATCCCGCTCAGCATCCAAAAGGAAAAGAGATCAGTCTTCCTAACAAAGCTGGAGGCAAGCTGGTGTGCTGGGGGTTACCTGAATGCTTGATGGTTCAATCACACTATACTTCATCATGATAAAAACCCAATAAGAAAACAGAAAGGACATGAACACCAGCTATATAAAACAACTACCCACGGGTGCTTTTCAAGACCTGGGAAATTCATAGTAGCTTAGTCTTTTTTTTCTTTTATTATTTTTCTTTTTTCTTCTTTTCTTTTTTTTCTGCAGAAAGTGTTAAGTAATGAGGAATGTTTGCCCTGGACGACTTTGCCCTCATATGGAGTGCTGCAGGACAAGGACACGCACAGAACCTGCCTGAAATAACTAATGTCCAAGGCATTCCCAAGGTCATTTCACCCCACAGTAACCAGCTTGGCTGAATCTCAACCAGCCACAGATGAGAATTTCCTGTTACAATCTGAGGACATTTGAACACCATGGCAGTAGTTCCCAGAAAGTAACCATCAGGCTGGTGGCCAGGACCTGTGCAATCAGCACTTTAATTAGTTTGGCTATAGGTCTGTGGTAAACATACACCAGTCACAGAGCAGGCAGATACCCTCTCACACCACTTCAGTGGCATTAGAGAAACCAGTTAGAAAGAAAAAAGGAGAAAGGTGGCTTTTCAGTAAAGTAGATGGGAAAGTCCTATTAGAAAAGACACTGAGCTGGCCCTCAGCTGCAATACACAAAGCTCATGAGCAAAAGAAGAGTTTTGTTCACTCACGAGGGAAGGCAAAAGCAGCATTTCTACAGAACATAACAATAGAGGAAGATCTCACTAAATGTAATGGAAATGAAGCAAGCAAAAGTCAACTTGCAGGTTAAATGGAATTATCCCAAGAGAGGATGAAAGCCTTGGGATTATATAGGCCACTTGAAACTTTCCTGGATAAGGCATCTAATCACACACAGCGAAGAAAAACTTCTGCTCACTACTTGAGGAGGGATACCTAAAGGACCAACCCATGCTCTCTGTGCAGGAGTGGTTTCCACCAGAACACAACTGGTGAAGCATTCAGCTATCCCAGAGCATTACCCAGTGGTTAGCAATGTAGCCAGGTGCAGGCAGAACAATACTGAGGGCTCCTTGCAGGCTCCTGAAGCAGTATTGGGAAGTTTGGCTCATCATCAGCCCCTGATGTGAGTTCCTTCCTTTGCCCAAGCAGACTGCTGATTAACTAGGAATTAAGCTGGCATGAGACAAGAGCTCGTTGATGTCTCTATAAAGCTTCAGCTGATAGACAAAAATAACTTTCATGTTGTCTATTCTGTTTCATCTTCTGCAAACATGCCTGGTTCTGCCAGATTGTCAGCCAAGGTCCTCCCCATAGTGTAGTTTTCTGCCTGTTCTCAAAAGGAGGAGATGTGCAGCTTGCTTGTGCTCCCTTGCTCACACACCCTGTTCACCCATGTGCAGGGTCCTATTCACATGTGCCCCACACATTCCCACTCATGACCCAGACATGTGTTCACATGTAAGAATCTCCAGGCTGCCTGCATATGGGCATCCACCAAGCATTTGAGGATACTCAGGGGAACTTGCATTGTCACATAGGCACACACACCTCCTCACCTCACCCTCAGGCATACTTGTATCCATATCAATGTGTGTGCATGTGTGACACTGCCTTCACCTGCAGAGATACATTCCATCTCCTATTCATTCATCACCCAAGCATTCACAGGCACCACAGCACAAATACCATATGCAAAACCCATACCCTTTAGACATAAGGCAAATTAATACTCACACACACGCATGCAACATGCTTGCAGAGTCTGCAAATACACTGCAAACCTACAGAAAGAACTATTTTCAAGTCATGTTCATTTATGTGCGTGCAAAGCAACCTCATTGAGAAATGAATTGCTGACATTTCTGTAAGGGGAATAGTTGCTCTTTACTAACAATTAAACTCTTTTTCTCTTTGCAGCTCATCACCAGGGTAGAAACATGGAGCAGTCCTAAAGTGCAGACATTTGTTACCATAATTAACATTAAAGATTCCTCACAAACCAGTTTAAGAGAAAAACATTCTGCCCTATTCCCTGTGCCCACCACTGCTGCTTGTACTACAGCAGTACCAGGAGCCAGGTGAGGGCCAGGAGCCCACAGTGAGCTGTACAGAGTGACCTTACAGCCAGTATCTGAATTCTTTCCCATGCAGCACGACAGGTGATGACAGTGGTGGGGCCTGCTGTGCCTGGGTGAGCAGTACCTGCTTGCACTCCCTCCCTCATCACTGATCTTTCCAATGGGAATTTTTCATACTTTTTTGAAAGTATATATTCTTCACCAGTCGGTGATCTGCTAGTAACAGAACAGCTACATGTATGAGCTTACGTGTTTCAGAGTTATGTCTTCTCTTCGCTTTTCCCTAACTCTGCCCCCAAGAAGTATGAGGTGCTAAGTCCAAAACTGCTAGCACTTACACAGAAGACACTTCAGTAGATCTGTCTTCAAATCACTTCAGCAGTCATAAGCTAGCTTCAAACTGCATATAATTTTTTTCAGAAGAGAAGCAGTGTGCTTAAGGCAAAAGAAAATAATTATGAAGAAAAACTCTGCTGTATTTTTGTTGTTAAAATGAAGAAATTCAAGTTAACTTTGTTGCACATGCCAAAGCAAACACATGGGTGCTACTGTTCCAGACTAAGAGAACACCAAACTTAAGTCAAGGATTGCAAATTTTCATATGGTTTTTGACCATAAGGGTTCATACAAGAGCAAACATAGTCATGTTAGAAAAGCATCTAGCAATGCATTCTTGGAGTATTCTCAAAAGCTTCAGGAAAAAAAAAAGGTACTGGCACTAAAATATCCTAACAAAGATGTTAAGTAGAAGAGGTAGTAAAAAGAAGTTTAAAGTCCCTATAAGGAATAATCAGAGACTACAAAGGTTTTGATCTGAAAAGGTATCCAAACTGTAAA
The DNA here is from genome assembly GCF_000277835.1 of Geospiza fortis. Classification (NCBI taxonomy): domain Eukaryota; kingdom Metazoa; phylum Chordata; class Aves; order Passeriformes; family Thraupidae; genus Geospiza; species Geospiza fortis. The sequence continues at coordinate 11,119,671 of NW_005054300.1, forward strand.
GAGAAAGAGAAGGGGAAAGGGAATGTTCTTAATATCTCCATCAAATTTTGACCAAGACCAAGAATCCTTCTCTGATCCTAGGAAAGGGTTTTGAACGTTGATTTCACAGACAACAGAAAAGGGACCCGTCTTAAGTGCCAACACTTCCCAAAATATTACTCTCTTACCTTGCAAGTATTTATTGAGCTCTCATGGTGAAAAGCACTCAGGAGTATAGGCTTTTAGGTAATCTATCTAATTCTTGACTGCTGCCAAGATAAAAACAAACAGTATCAAGAACCTCAAGTAATCCCTTGATGGAGCCTTCAGGCCTCTGTTTGCAACATAACTCTCAAAAAACAAAGGCAAACCTCAAGAGGAAGCATAGAGGGCTGCAGTAGTTCTGTGGGATAAGAAAAGACAACTGTGAGGGAAGAACAAGGGCCAGCTGCGCACTCGGGGAGAACAAGCCAGGGGCCAAGGGCAGCCCCAGCACAGGCACACAGCGATGGGGCAGGATTGCACAGTGCCTGAGCACAGCAGGCACAGCCAGGAGCCGCCAGCAGGCTCCATCAACAGGGTCAGACAGGACTGGAAAAACACTGCAACGTGGGCCTAAAGACCATGCAAAAGTCCCAGCTAACAGACATAACTGGAGGCAGACTGTAAGATGTGTGTAAGGGGGGCAGCCAGGAAACGAGTTACTTACAATGCAAGGCCAAAGTCTATCCAAAAGGTCAGGAAAACAGATCCACCTACTGCAGAAACAAAGCAAGGCCCAGGTCTGAGCTTGATCCATGGGCCAGAGGGTGTGGGGCATGTGGAGGCTACAGGTGAGGCTGGTCAGAGCATTGAAGTCCACTGGGATATCTGACACCCTTTCTCGGGGGAAGGTTCTTTGTCCCAGTAGGATGCAAGGAGCCTAACATGCCAGCCCTGCTCAGAACAGAGTGCTCCATAGCCCGAGCTACTTCATGGACACCCCAAGAAAGAGTACCCAAGAACTGCCAGGGTGCTTCTGCTGACAGGAGCTGCTTCCCTATGGGATTCAGGAAACCTGGTGTGACCTGCTGGTCTCTAGACAAGAGAATATCAGACCTGCTCTTGATTTTGTCCAAGCCTGAGGAGGCAACTTAAAAATTTTGTTTAGTAGTTTTTTTTACCATATTAGCAACAACCTGGTTTCCAGATCTGCTACTCTTCTTCTCTGTACCTTTCATCTATTTTTGCCTTTGTTTCTCAACAACAATACAGAAACATCTCTTTTTCCTACTTATCTGCTCTGTGCTAACTTCAAAAACCATTTCTGAAAGGCATCCCATAAGGTTCTCAGATAGGCACTTTGAAGAAAAATTCTTTCCTAAATGAGGACTTTAGAGCAAAAACCAGTCTGTATCTTTGCCTTCCAAGGTGACACCAGAGTATTTCCTAGCAAAATAATGACATTTCTGGTAAAATAATCTAGTTTACCTGCCCCACTTTATTTTTTAAGACAAATTTGCATCTATTAGACTTGTTCAGCTTTAAACAAATACATTTAAAAAGGAATAGTGTAACTGAAAAATAGTTTTTAAAAAATAGGTGGTTTTTTTATTTGTGTGTTTTGGTTTCAGGTTATTCTTCAACAGTAACATATGAATTTATGTGATTAGCCAGCTGCAGACTTCTAAGAGAAAAATTACACTCAGAAATTACTAGTAATCTTGTTTGTGTTTTAAAAGGAGAAAAATGTTTTGATTCATAAAATACAAAATATTCCCATTGTCATCCCCAAACCCTGCATCAGTCATGAGTCAGTTATAGCTTGAGATATGAACAAATTTACAAACTTTACGTCCTTCTCATTTTATCACTAAGGCTTGAGCTAGGCTTTTCCTCACAACTGTACTAGCTGAAAATACATTAAAACTGAGAGTTGCATTTAATCACTTGACTCCAGGAGATGGGACTGAGACAAGCTGCTGTTAGGGTAATCTTGGGGACAGTATTCCAAGAGCTCTCAGGGCAGCTTCTGAAGGTAGCTGGTAGGTAAGGCTGAGAGGCAGCCCTGCAATGAATACACAAACTCCTCCAGTATTTAATTGACATAAGACTCAGGCTGAGCCTGAGACAAAGTTCTTAAAATCTAGCAACCAAGGGAAATAACAGCATCCAATCCTTGTTCAAAATGCAGTCCCTCAGCTAACAGGCACTCAGTTCATTGCTACTGCATGATTCCTTTTTCTGCTGGTTGATGATCATTTCTGCTTGCAAGTCTGATTAATTTTTAAGGGCATCTAGAAGTTGGGGAGCTTGGGGGGGAGGGAGGGAGATTTCCAGCTTTATTTACATCCAAAGGGATGTATTTCATTAGGAGTCCGAGTGCATTCTCTGAACATGTACCTCTTATAGATGCATCTCAGACTACTCAGCAAAACAAACAGCTAGGACTTGGGCACCTCCAGCCCAGCTGAGGTCAACAGAAACCAGAGAGCCAGTCGAGCTCAACTGACTGACACCAGCAGGACTTGCTCTAAAGCTGCTGCTGCTCTGTGGAGCATCTCAATCAGCCCACAGGCAGAAATACGGAAGAAGAGGGAAAGTAACTGCCTAATTTTCCCTTCTTGTGGGCAGCCCTGAGAAGGCCTCCTGCTCACACCTGCAGCACAGGCAGCTTCCAGGCTGTCAGCAGCACACAGCAGCAAAGGAGGGGGTGGGGGGCAGAGGGACAAGAGCTGGACAGGCCATAGCCCCCGTCCCCAATGAAGTGACAGGGCTGGGAATCACCACCCCTGGCCCACTCCAGCTCTGCCAGAGGCACACCCAAGGAGCACAGCAGGGGGCAGGGGCTGGAGACTCCCAAGGCATCACCCCTCCCCGAAAAGGGAAACTGAAATAAAAGGCAGAGGGAGCCTTGTGTGTGTTTTTATTATTATTATTTCTGATTAAAGAGGAATTCATTTCATCTTTGCCTCCTGCCAGGGGCTGAGGTGCCGCCATTGAGGTTAACGGTGCGGAAGAATACAAAAAAATTTCATTGAGGAGGATTATAAAAGTTACTAGCTGGAACATTAACAGAAGAGTAACTTGTAAAAAATGCAATATTACAATATTCACAAGGACGGTAGAGCGTGGTAAAGCTATAAAATTCAACATTAAAATCTTCTACAGCCTAGATAACCTAGTTAACAAACATTGTATTGGAACTACTTTTTTTCCGCGGTGCCGAGGTGCGCGGGGCCGGGGGCGGCGGGG
>NW_005054300.1:11123284-11129301 GCF_000277835.1 Geospiza fortis
CCCTACAAACTCCCAAACAATCAAAGCCCAGAAAAAAAGAAAAAAAAAAAACAAAAAAACAAAGAAACCCCACCGAAGTGGCGAGGATCAGATATTATTATTGGTATTACTATTGCTATTATTATTACTAATATTCTGCTCCTAATAATGGTCTCATGCAAAAACATCAACTTCGAAGATAAACCGATGCCATTCTCCCAAAATCGGCAGAAAGAGTTTTAATCTTCAGAGTCTCCTACATCAGGCGAAACTTATTTCTCTTGCAAGAAGTAGGTACGCATTTCCCCCTGTTGTGTGTTATTTTAATGTTGTTTGTCGCCGCATCCTTCTCCCCCCACCCCGTTCCCTCTGCGTCCTCGCTCCCTCTGTTCTGGGGGCTGCGGAGTCGCGAGAAGCAGATAGTGTGAAAGGGCCGGGAGAGAGGGAGAGGGAGCGAGAATTGCTCTGAGCGACTGCGGAGTGGAATTCAGTTCCCTGGGGAGTTAGCAGACAGTTTGTGGAGATGTTACTCCAGAGTTTCAGACTATGATAAATATGATAATTTGTATAAAATTTGAATGGGTTCTTGTTTTCAGGGAGAATGCCTCCGATGATGAATGTTCATGATTTCCAGATAGATGGCTGATAAAAAGTGTATTGAATTGTTGAAAGCGATTTTAATTTTAATTCTCTACCTGCAGATGTCTGATAATAATAATGTCTCCTAATAAAATAGGAAGGTGTCAGTTTAAGCAGCAGTATTTCGCTTCACTTCATCCTTCCCATCCCCAGACTGTGGCAACATTAACCTCTTCTTATAAAAAGGCACATAAAATTATTATAATTACAGAGTTATTAATTTTAAAAAGAGGGTTAGCAGGATTTTTATTATTATTAATAGAGCTCGCGGAGAACCCCTGCAAGTAAATCCCCGTGTGAAATGATGGATCCGATTGCTAATTCTATTATTAGGTATTGCCTAGGAATTGCCTTTCGGGTTTTTAATTAGAGTAATTGAAACTGGAAGAGGCGGGGCTGATTATTTTTTATTTTTTCCCCTTTGTTATTATTTAAAAGTCATTGATAATGTTCCCTGCATTCAGATATCGCCTTCAGAAGGAGACTTACAACAAAGCAACAAAGGGAAAACAGACAGATCCGCGGGTCTGGAGCTTGAAACTCCCAAGCCAGCAGTGTGCGTGTATTAGGTTAATTGGGTTTTGTGGGTCTGGGGGATATCTGAGACTGTCCCCAGCCCAGCTCTTAGTGCCTCTGAGCTGGGCTGATAATTCATGTGTAAGGAAAAAAAAAAAAAAAAAAGAAGAAGAAGAAGACCAAACAACAACAACAACTCTGGTAACATGAAATCAATGACCTGGCAGTTACACTCTAATTAGCGCCTCCTGCGAAGCAGCCCAAAGCCAGCCCAGGAAAACCGCACACAGGCACCGCACGCCGGGGAGCGGAGGCGGGCGGGCTGTGACTCTCCGTGCCGGGGGCAGCCTGGCTCCGCTCTCGTTTGCCCGAGCTATTTTTCTCTCGCCCTGAAAAGAGCAGACAATATTGTCCATTCATCAGAAAGGCAGGAATTTGGTGCTTCTGGTTGACTCCGAGACGGGTAATTCAGAGAGAAATGAAAGCTGGATAAATGATTCGGTAGTGTGAATTAGTACGGAGGGTGCAAGCCGCCCGGCAGAGAAGTGCGATTTTATAAACAACGGCATCATCTGGCAAAAGGGTAAAGAACTGCGCAGAGCTCACAGCTTTTCTAAAGCATCACGTTGATATTTTATAAATGGAGAAGAGGGGGGAGAGAGATACGTGTGATATATGTTCATGAGCACAGGCTATGCAAGCACAAGGGAACATTCCCTTCCGATCCCCACACAGGTGCATCTCACCACGTACTAAATGCTCCCTAGCTGTCCCCAAAAGAAATAGCTATATGCAATAAAATATATATAAATTAAAGTCTCTTCATTTTGATATAAAGATGTGGGTTTGTATTATACATTTCTCATATATTGCCACGTATTCCTCTCCACAGACGAATCTATTTTGGGTATATGTGCGTAGTTGTGAACATAGCATATATACTTAATAGTTACACAGGGAATCTGAGAGTTGGCAATACGTCTGGCAACGAGAGCACTCGTTATATATATGGTTGCATAAAGGATCGTGTACAGTTACATTAAGTCCCATTAAGACAGTGAATGTCGGTCTGCGCCGTTTCGCACACGAAATTACAATTACAAGTTCCTGACTAAAGAGCACGAGGAAATTGTCAGAAGCTGGGGTGGTCCGGTCCCCCGGCCTGGTGCCTGCGACCTCCTTCCCACTGGGGCGCCATCGGACTTAGGAAACCGGAGATGGGAAAAGGTTTTTATTCAGGGCAATTAGAAAGCAGGTACCGCTTCAAAAAAATGGATTTATTAAGGGGGAAAGGAGCCGAAATTGTTGTTTAAAAATGCGCATAAACGAGTCTAACAAAGTAGGGAAGCAGAAGCATATTGGCGTGTAAGGTATCACACTGGAACTGCTTCCACTTCAGACCTCGGGATTAATCAAAGAAATCGGTGCGGCTGATGAGGAGTTATTCAGCAGCTGAGCTCTGGAAAACTGCATCCCTGCTTTCTTTATACATTTTATTATTTTCAATTGGTTTGAAAAATTAGAAGTGTTTAGAAAAAAGAAATACACATTTCTTCTTCCAGCGGGCTGGAAAGCTTTGATTTTATCCCCCCATCCCCTCTCTCTCATCTTTCCTTCCCTTTCTATTTTTTCTTCCTCTCAAGTTTGTGATGGGGACCGCAGGGAAGGATGCTTTTGAGAAAGAAATTGAAGCACCTTTTTGGAGGGCACTGCTCTCCTTCGCCCCACCCTCAGCATTCCTAACTCCTGTTTTTACCGACAATGCCAGCCTGGAAGCCAGCAGCCGGGCGTTCTGTAACCTCCGACGCCAGGCAGAAAAGAGACAGATCAGGGCTCTCCCTGACAGTTTTCCTTCATTGTGCTTTTCAACCTCCCCCTGGCAGGGCTCGGCAAACGCTTCTTTGTCCGCTTAGGAGTGGCCGTGGCAGGGGGAGGCGAGTTCTTCCTCTTCACATGGACATCCGTCCATGCCCAAACTTTCTTAGGAAACTTGGAGGAAGACTCAGCTTCTGACAGTCGGGTAGAGATGACAACTGCCAGAGATGCCCGTGGCCACTAGCTTTAACTTTCTCTCCTTTCAAAACCGATGGGAAAACGCCTCTTTTCAGAATAGCCATCTCTTCCATGGAGTACTCTTAAGTGCAAATCTTTCATGCTGTTGAATCAGAACTTCTGTCTCTTGGCTGGTTCGCAGACAAAGTTGACAACCTCAGGGGATGGTGGGGAGCGAAAGTTACTGACATGAGTGAGTGGGACAAGGCAGGAGAGGCCGCACCCCTCCCTCCGCACTCGCTGGGGTGTCACGCCTGGCCCTGTCCAGGCACATGGACCGCTCGGGAAATAATCCCCCGAGAGCGATTCCTATTGATCGCCGGGCGAAGAGCAGCGGATTGTATCTCTCCCCTGACGGTCGGCGACGTGTGACGGTGGAGGGTATAGGGCGGGGAGGGGACTGGGGGGTGGAGGGAGCGGAAGGAGAGAGGGGAAGAGAGAGTTCTTGGGCCAATTTATCAGTTATTAAAGGACCCTTCCTGGACCTACAGAGCTCAGGGGCATTTCTCATCTCAACTCCAAATAGAAAAAAAAAATGTAGTCAGCTATCTTTAATCATTGACTCGAGGGCACATTTCACATCATCTCTCAAATCTGCATTTTTTATGAAGTGGCCAAAACGTGTGCTGTGTGCCTAATTTTCTCTCCCTTACAGGCGTTAAGAAGAGTAATGAGAAATCGGCTGGAAATTAACTTGCTTCTGCCCCTGCAGCCTTCTCCCCTCATGAGAGACTGGAACTTTTATCCCCTTCACACACACTTTTATATCAACTGGTTCAGAGCCAGGGGGCTGCTGGGGTTGCGGGGCAAGGGGGGCAGGCGGAGGGAGCTGCCTGCAGCAGAGTTAGGAGACAGACCTGCAAAGTTCCCTTTTCTCTACAGCTCCCAGACCATAACAGAGATTCTTGTCACAAGGACAATGGTTGTGTTCCCGGGAAAAGGTGAAAGGCACACGAGTTACGTCTCCCCCAGATTTTACTCTTCCACTCTATGTTGCTCTCTCAAACCTACTCCAGCCTCCAAAATACTGAAAACTCAGCGCGTTCAAGAGATCCGGGGAGCAGGGAGGCAGCGGATATAGGAAGATATTTATTTTCTATGCTTTAATATACGGAAACACATTATCATTGTTGTCATTATTGTTCCACTTATCATTACTAGTGCCTGGAGTGTTGGAGTTTTCCACCAAGGTTTGGAGTTTTCCACCGACGTGGAGACAGCGTGTAAGGACAGGCTGTCTGGGAAGGGAGAACCACTGCTTCCTCACTTCTTGCGCCTTGAGGTCTATTTTTTGTTGTTCCCGTAGCCGTTCCCCAACACTCGCCCCGCGCCCGGCAAGAGCAGGGCAGCCCAGCCGGGCCGCCGCTTGCTCCCTCCCCATCCCGGGGAAAGCCGTGCCCGGGGAAAAGCAGACTCTTCTTTCTTCCCTTCCCTCGACGTGCCGGGGAACTGTTGCTTCTGCGCATCGGCCCACACCGGCGCCTCCGAGGCAGCTGCGAGCCGCTCCTGCTGACAGCCCCGGGAGCCCCGGGCTACCGAGGGTGGCCGAGGCTGGAGAGCCGGAGCTGCCGCGTCCCCCACGGCGCGGAGGGGCAGCGCCCGCTGCCCGCTGCCCTTCGGCCCGAAGGGAGGCGCTTGTTTGGGGGGCAGCTGCTCCGCCTGCTCCAGGGCACTCGCAATGGAAACTGGAAGTGAACCTAAAAAAGAAAAGTGCGGCGGAAAATAATTCTTACAGCTCAAAACAGCGTAAAGCTGAGATTTAGGAGCTCCATAAAATGCCAATGGGGAAATCACCTCGGCACAGGCTGCCATAAATGTTTCAGCTTTTCTGTTCTAATTCTCATGTCTACCAAGTGTTTGACGGCTCTTAAAAACCTCTTTACTCTTTACTTATTTTCCTTTTATCCTTTCCTCTCTTATCCTTTCTCTTCCTCTGCCCCCTTATTCAGTTCTTTCTGTCCACAAACGCTAGAAAGGTGGGGGGTTGTTTTCCTCTTCTCATATTTTTTATTTTTTCGCCCATTCCATCCATCCATCCATCCATCCATCCATCCATCCATCCATCCATCCATCCATCCATCCATCCATCCCCCTTTCATCATCAAATTAAACGTTCCCTTCTTTATTGAGACCTTTTCCCATAACATTGTTAAAGATCAATGTATGTCTCTCTGTCTACCCATTCATCCTGATTTCCATCTTCTCACTTAGTTCCATGCTTCTTTTATTTTCACCTTCTTTTGCACATTGGCACGGGGCGTGCTCTGCTGCTGCAGTCTCTCATGGTTTTTACGTGATCTTCCATTTTTCCTTCCCTTTTCTCCAATTCTGGCAACGGCGAGCGGAAGCCCCCTGTCTATGTGTTCACATCCCTCATTCCTATCCTAATCCACGCTGGGACTCTCCAGATTCCCTGCCCGTCCAGATTCCCCGGGCCCTGCGGACCCAGGCCGTCCCTAAGCACCGGGCGCCCGCAGGCCGTCTGGCTGCCGGGTCCCCTTCCTTGAGATAAAAACTTGTGTTGAACCACCTGGAGAAGGAATAAGAGATTCCTAGCGACGTCTCCCCAGCTCTCGGGAGAGCATTGCCACCCATGCACCCACAGTCCCTCACAGGGGGTGCGGTAGCCCCGACCCCGGGAGATTTCGCCGGGTTTTGCCAGCCACCCCCTCCAACGGGGACCACCAGCCGGGGCCGTAGAAACATTCGGGGAAGGGCTTTTGAACCTAAACCTCACCACAGGGCAGCGAGGGATTACCACCGCCCGGCTCCGGGGCTGGGGCAGCACCCCCTGGCTGGGCCGAGGCCGGGGCCCCGCGCCCGGCGCCGCC
>NW_005054300.1:11129681-11131544 GCF_000277835.1 Geospiza fortis
CCCAGGCGTTCACCCCACCCACCCCAAAGTTGTCGCAAACCCTTTCCCACTCCGCTGCTCTGACACCAGCTCAGCCATGGGAAAGGCATCCTTTTCCCGTGCCAGCAGCATCCCTGCAACTTTGGTAACTCAAAGTACTCCTGCTCATCTCACAGCCTCTACGGACAGCCCCGGAACAGGGGAGAGGCTCACTCCTTGTCCTGCTCCTCTCACCTCTCCCTTTGTCCTCCCCCGTTCCGCCATCACCATGAAAAAGCACCTGGTGGTCAGCCCAAAACTAAGGCAATAGTGCGCGGCAGAGCGGCAGCGGCACGGACATCCCGGACAACTCTGAAGTCACCCCGAAACTCTCGGGAAAGGGCTGGATCTGCCCCTGCACGGCTGCCGGCCGGACAAACCACAGGGAGCGGCTTCCGAATGCCGAAGACCCCGGCCGGGGTCCAGCCTCGCCTCTGTCCTTGCGTCTCCCTTGCCCGTTCCTCCGCAGGTCATCTTTTGAATATCCTCTCCACCTTCAAAGCACACCCTGCCTCAGAGAAAGGGAGAGAAGACGTTGGACGAAGGGAAAGGCGCCCATTTCCTTACAATGCTCTCAAGCCAAACTGGCAAGCAATGTGAATTTCCCCCCACCACTGGAAATCGTCCCTGCTCCCCGTGTCGCTAGTGTCTGCCCTATTACCTGTTGCACCACTTTCTGTCTCAGACTGTGGGGAAAGAGCCTGTCAGCCATCCTTTTGCACAGCACAGCCCCGTCAGGAATTTATTCCCTAAAACACTCGGTCCTGGTTTACTTGCTAGAAGGCGCAGGCAGCCCGAGCCCAGCCCGCAGCGGAGGAGCGGGGGGATTTTCCCGAGTGCTACGAGCGGCCGCGGCCAGGGGGAAGCGGCGGCCGGTGCTGGCTGGGAGCAGGGAGAGCCGCGCTCCCTCTGCCTCCGCATTTCCCTGGGAACTTTCTATTACGGAGTTAACTATTAACTGCAGCAAAGCAGGCAATTTTCTTCGGAATGCGAACTATTTCCTTTATCCAGCAGATAGATGTTTGAGGTGATTGATTAATATGGAAACTGATATCAAAATATGTGTCGTAGAACACTTTCCCCGTAGTCACAGTCTCACGGCTACTGCCGCACGGAGGAACAGGCGTCCAGGGCAAGCAACGCTCCGAGCTGCTGCCGAGGGTTTTCCTGGTTCGCCAAGAAATGTTTTAATTGTGAAACACATGCAGATATAGTTATAACAGCTCGCATTAATACATCTGAACAGTGCTGAGCGAAAGGGCACACTGAAGGCGCACAGCAGGACACGCCGGGGAGGAAACGCCTAGGGTCCCGCCATAGAGGGGGAAAGTGTTGGGATAATGCTTGGCGCTCCCCTCGGGAGCAAAGGCGAGGGTGCGCGTCCAAGTTGTCGGCAGGGTAAATACCAGATATTCACATATATAAAGATGGTGTAGAGCTAACCAGGTACGCTATAACCATTCGTGGGGCACCAGCTTGCAGCAAGGGGAGAAACAAGAAATTTTAACAGGGAAGTCTATAATTCTAGACTCTCGTTAGATTATACTTCAGCACAGCTTTAAGGTAGGAAGAGTCGTGTGTCCGTTAAGGTCTCCATAATCGTTCACTCCGTTTATCTGCAGCAGCACCTGCGCTCCTTGGTTAAGGGTCGCAGTCTGACACCGAAGAGGACTGTTACACACCGGGAAACCGAGAAAAGTCCGGTTCCCGTTTATCCCGGCCCCACCATGTGTTGCTGTTCTCCCTGGGCTAGCCTCGTGCTAATTAACCTGTGCCCCTTTTAATTAAAAGAGGACTCTCTCGGCGGTGCCCCCTGCTCTGCCCGACGGCGCGCAGCCGCACGTC
>NW_005054300.1:11131554-11133682 GCF_000277835.1 Geospiza fortis
CCCCATGGCCCCATGGCCCCATGGCAGAGGTGGCTGGCATGGGCACCTGCCCTTCTCGGCCCTCTCGGCTCAGCCTCCTGACGATATTTTTCATGCTTTGCCCCCCCTCTCCCCCCTTTCCCTTCTCTGCCGATTCACACAAACATTTTATACAGGGAAGTGGGAATTTTCCAGTCTCTTTTGCTGCTTTCCCCCCTCTTTCCCGGGTTTACCCCTCTCCCCCTTGCTCCCTTCCCTTCTGCTTCCTTGCCCCTCGCCCCCCCGCCGCCGTTTGTTTGTCCCAATGCCCGGCCGATCATCGCGGTGTATGAAGTTCTAACTGGTTTGTGTCAGGCAGCTCTCTCTAAGCAGTCTGGCGTGACGGATTAAACATCAACTAGTTAAATAAAAATTAATATCAACTGCCTCCTAACTTCTAATGTCATGTTGTTTATAACTAATGAACTGATTAGGGGATAAACACATCAGGAAGACATTTCTGCTTCCCTGCTCTTTCGAGAGAGATTTGCAGAATTCAGAGTAAATCTCCCAGAGTCCCTTCTGGGTTTCTCCCACACCAGTCTGGGGAGGGAGGACGGGGATTCCGTGGGGTTTGCTGGGGTAAGGTCGGAGGAATCTGGTGCATGTGTCAGGGTTAGCTGGTCTTATTTAAACATCTCACCGAGGAAGCATTTCAGCGCGGCTGCGAGCTGCGCTGGGGCTGCAGGGAGGTGAGGAACCACTCCAGACAGATCCAGCGGCTGCTGCAGACCAGGCTGGAGACGGCGTGTGAGGCAAATACTCGTTGCTGCAATTATTGACTTTTGGTGCCCCATTTTAATATTTTAAATGAAACTTTTTTTTTCTTTGCTTGAAGAGGCAATCGATGATTTTTAAGTGATATGAAGGAAAGCGTTCCCTCCGCCTTCCTTATTTTTACAATTCTCCACTTGTCTGGGGCGTGCTTTTTGCCAGTCCGCGTTGTTAACATTTTCCTAAACACTTTAGAAAAAGAAACACATGCACACACATAACCCCCAACAGCCTCATCTTGGAGAGGTCCCAAGCTTTTAAATACTGTTTGCCCAGCACCGCCGGCTCTGACAAGACAATAATAACAGGGGAAGCTTTTTAAAACCAATTTAGCAAATGCAGAAATGTAATTTTAATGAAGAATCGATAGCAGAATGGTTCATTTTTCCTGGGACTCCTTGTTGAAGCTGAGAGAGACTTTCAATCAATGGGGAGATAGAAGGGGGGGGGGAGTAGAAAGAGAGAAAGAAAAATATTCGTTCAGTGATGTCTTTAGCACTGGGAATTTTTCTTTTCTTTAGAGCTCTGTTCTATTTATTATTTATTTCTTTTCAGTCGCAAAGCCTTTACCAAATCGTGGTCGTAAGAGCAGGACAAGAGACGAGTGGACGGATAAATGGAGGGATGGATGGATGGATGGATGGATGGATGGATGGATGGATGGATGGATGGATGGATGGACGGACGGATAAATAATCTCTCAGAGGCAAAAAGCTAGGCGCTCACAGAGGTAGACTTCACAGGATTGCCTTCTGTCGCCTCCAAACTAAACGGCGGAATCCCCATCCCCCGCCACCCCAACTGGAGTCTGCCCGGACCCCGAGCTGAGAGCTACCGGCTCCCGTGTAGGCTGCGCCACCATCCAGACCAATTCCCCGCCCGTCCCCGACGCGCTCCCCCCCCTCATCCTGAGCCCACCGCCTCCCTTTTCAACTTGGAGGAAGTTCCTCCTCTGTCCCGCGTCCCCCTCTCCCTTGCCAGCCCCTCTCCGAGCACATTTTTATGGTAATAAGACAACAAATTAATCTGCTGTTGCAACAAGACTTCCCTACAGGTAGCCAGCTTGAAGGAGGGGGGCAAGGGGAAGCAGATTCAAAGTCCAGGCGTTGTCCCCCCTCCCGCAGGATCCCCGCGGGACACCCCAGCCCCCTTCCTCCCTGGCTGCACAGCCCTGGTAGACTGCAGCAGGTGAGCCCCTCTCCAATTTTATAAGCAGCAGCGCTGCATTTGCTTTGATTGTTATTTATTTCCCCTCCTTTTAGCCTGTCCCGGCTCAGTAGAGCGGCGTTTCTTTCTCTGTGGCTTTTTTTTTTTTTTTTTTTTTTTTTTTGTGGGG
>NW_005054300.1:11134319-11136589 GCF_000277835.1 Geospiza fortis
CGGCACTGCCTCGCCCCCGAGCGGGGGCTGCCTCTGAGCCCCCAAACCTGCTCCGCCGACGGACGTGTCTCCGGATCGCCCCCGTCTCCCAGTCAGCAATTTTATGATTTGCAAACAAAGCTTCAAACAAACCCCGCCGGAGAGGTTTTCCTCGGCGCTGCCGCTCGCGGTAAAAGCACAATTACGCGGTTTGGTTCCCTCAAATTAAGTATATAAACAGAGCTTTTAATTAAGGGATTTTCTGGGGGGGAAAGAGCATAGAGGTTTAAAATACAAACCTCACCGACTGTCAGCACAGAGCCGAGCTGTTGCCCCGGCTGCCAGTCGTTTGCTGCAGGGGAGGCTTGGAAAAGAAAGGCTGCGACGAGCGCTGGGAACCGAGGCTAGGAAGCGGAGCTAACAGCGCTGGTTTTCTTTTGTCATTTCTGATGGAGTCGCAGGGTGAAATATCCCCCACCTAGAGAGGGATTCAAGTGCACAAACAGAGAGACACGTACGGAAGGCAAATAAAAATATTCGCCCTTCAGAAAACCACATCTCTTCAATCGATAGTTTCCCTATATATAAATGTGTGTGCACCACCTCTGTAAATCTCAATTTTAAACACGTTGTGTGTGAATATATATATATGCATATACACGTGCAAGCTTATGTTTTCATAATCGAACCTATTAAATCTATTATATATGCTGTATACTACATATAAATATGACAAAGATTCACCAAACATGAAAGAAAATTACAAAGGCAACGAAAAGGGCCTCCTAAAAGAAAAGGCCACAGAGGCAGTTTTTTGCTATTCTGCACCGAAAATCTTCTAAGTCAAAACTGGAAAAAACCTTCAGAAAGTTTGCAAACCCCTCTGTTCCTTTTCCCTTCTGTGTTTTTAAAGGATCTGCCGAAGTCCCTTTGCATCTGAGGTTTAAATAGGGAGATCAATAGAAAACAGTTGTAATGATCTAATTAATTATGGCAAAATTAAAAGCGAGTAGAAAATCAATCTCTGATGGTGTTGAAGATGGAATTAAATTGATAGTCCATCTGTTCACCTCCTAGACCGTATAAATATGCAACCCAAGGACGGAGCTAATGGGATCGAGCTGCCTGGGAGACTCTCTCATTCTCTCTCTCTCTTCTTTTTACTTCATTCCTTCCCGAAGTTCACCCCCGTAGCCCCCGTGCTCCCGCTCGCAGCCCTCTGTTCACCCAGAGTTCCCCCTCTCGCTGGAGACACGCAAAATGCTGCTTGTGTGGGGCAACTAAAACCGGCAGCGGTAGCCCGCAAATCTGAGGGTACAAAGCCGTGTGATTGGGAGGAAAAAAAAGAAAGCTGAGGAGACAGCGTTCAGTGAGAGCGTGCTCCCTATCGTGCTGTTTTTAAATCAAACGGACATGATGATGATGACGATGACAACGGAGTAGTTTGAGGATGTTCTCCTCCTTCTGAGCATCTTATTTACATTGGTCGTGGGTTCAGGAAAGTCAGCCCGTTCTGTAGCCGGATTTCTATAAAATACTGTGTGTGTTCTGTCAGGGAGAGGTGACACATTGAATTAGTTTTGTTTGTCCGGTTTTCCTGACTGCGAAGCTCTAGGAGCAGAGACCCAGCGGGAGGCCCTCGGTGCCGCCCTGTCCTGGCGCTGTCCCCCTTCCCCACACCTGCCCTGTCCCTGCCAGGCCAACTGTCCCCAAGTGGGCACTGGGCATTCCCGCGCCGGGCTGTCCTCGGGCTTCTACCCGCCTGCCCATCACGGTGACATTCTGCTGAACGACCAGCGCCACTTGAAAATAAAGGAGAATCGGTGTAATTGCTAAATTAGAGGCATTGCTGCATTTGCCGGTGTAAAAAAAAAATCATAAATACCCTCTTTCCCCCATTTCCGCGGTTATTTGTAGGTGTGGAGCATACGCTAACAGCAGGGAGAGCTAGGGCGAGCTGTCAGGCTGGAGGAGTTCCCCGCCATCCCGGCCGCTTTTTAATTGTGAAAAATTAAAGCTAGGGGCTGCGGTTCCATTGAAAAATAACCAATGAAACCGATGATACTATTGCCCGGGTTAGAGCTGCGTGGGATGGGACGGTGGGGGAGGGTAGCTTAAGTAAGTGAAGCCTAAATATAAAATTAACTAAGACGGGGGGTCCCGGGCCCAGATCTAACCGCGTGTGCACACCCCCACTATCGGGGCGAAAAAAACTGACCGTATCTCACCAAGTTGTGTCAATTTAGTTCTGCCAAACCCCGAGAGCCGACGGAGGGAGTCCCGCCGGCTTC
>NW_005054300.1:11136704-11139926 GCF_000277835.1 Geospiza fortis
GGGGAGCAGCCCGCAGCACCAATCGGATTTATTAATTGATGCATTGAAAAGAAAGATTGATTGACATCTCCTAATGGAAATTACAGCCTCACTTTCCTGCTGCACGCTGCCCTCCCGGCTATCCCTTCATAAAGAAACCCTTGAGGCGAAAGGTAGATTTTCATTTAAAGTGCCCCAGCCCTCAATTTCACAGATTAGATACATTTTAAACACAGACGCACATATTGCAAATTAGAAGCTAATTTAATTATAAATCAAAACTGGGCATAAATCTGCACTCACCACAAAGGATCCATTTAGCAGAATGCAACCACCTCCCCTAACCCTGGAAAACTGCCTTGCAGAAATAACACTACATATACATTGCCAAAGTTATGGATTGTGCACAGTTTAAAGACATCCACGGGAGATATTCTTCCTCACGCTGGGGGAGGGGTAAAGCCCCATGTGTCAGAAATCAGCCGTTCACATGGTGACAATTTCTCTTTTTCCTAGAGAAAGGAATTCTCCGACAAATAAAAGTTTGCATAGATGTAGAAGGTTGTAATTCTGAACTTACAGGCTAGGAGGGAGTCAGAAGAGGCAGATTTTTGAAGTCCAGCAGGTCAGGAGCAACAACCACGCTCACACACGCACACGCACGCACACACGCACCCACTGAGCCGGGGTTCGTATTGATTGGTGACGTTTGGCTTGCAAACCTCAGAGAGGAGAGGAAGGAGGAAAGTACCAGGGTCCCAGTGAGGAGAAGGAAAGGCAGGCGCCCGGGAACAACGCTCCGCGCTCGGAAAACCTGCCCCCCTCCCTCCCTCTGTCCGTCCCTCCATCCCGGATCCGCTCGTCCTGTCTCCTCTCTGCGTGCCACTCTCCCGCGCCCGCAGAGTTGCTTTCTGACTTCTCATCCCGCACGAGCTGCCCCGATGAGACAGCCAGGGAAACTGGAGGGATTTGGTGTCGGCTCACAATTCAGTCCTTCCCCGCCCCCTCCACCTTCCAGATCCTTTTTATAAGTTAGAATTCTCTATTTCCCCCACCCTTCCTTTAATCTCTCTTTCTCTTCCTCTACTACACTGAGAGACTCCCTCACTTCTTTCAGCCCCTCCGTTTCCCCGCACACTTCATCCCTCTGCCTCTCCCTCTGTGTCTTCCTCCTCAGAGGCAGTAAACTCCGAGGCCATTAACAGCTGATGTTAAAGAGGCATGAGTCTTCCTGCCACTTTTTTAATTAGGCGCCTAACTTGAGCTTTGGAGGCTCGAGGGGAAGGGAAGGAGCGAGCCCGTCTTTGCCAATGGCACAGGAGGAGAGACAGCTAAATTCGCCCGTTTTCCCAGCTTTCTCACAAAGAGGGGAAAGGGGAAGAAAGTTTCCCCACCAACTTACGACCAGTTTCTCCTGAATGCCTGCAGACTCGCATCTTCCCCCCCCCGCCGCCGATTCAAGCACTGCTCCGCAAGCAGGACCCCCCGCGCCCGGCCGGGCAAGCCCCAGCCCTCACCTGCGGCTCTCGCACGGGGCGGAGGGGCCGCGCCAGGTCCTTTGTTGGTGCGTTTCCAGCCTTTGTTTAGCGGTGGAAACGAGCCTGCCTTCCCCGACCCAGCTCCCGGCGCATCCCATCCGACCGGAGAGCCGTCCGTGGCGGAGGGAAGCGGGGGCAGGAGCGGGGCTCACAACAGGGCTTGGGAAGCGCTGCCAGAAACGCAACCGCGGCAACTTTCTCTGGGGAGGTGGATTTGTGTGTGTACGGAAACCGCTCGGGCTCAGCTTGGCAGGAAAGGAAAGGAAAGGAAAGGAAAGGAAAGGAAAGGAAAGGAAAGGAAAGGAAAGGAAAGGAAAGGAAAGGAAAGGAAAGGAAAGGAAAGGAAAGGAAAGGAAAGGAAAGGAAAGGAAAGGAAAGGAAAGGAAAGGAAAGGAAAGGAAAGGAAAGGAAAGGAAAGGAAAGGAAAGGAAAGGAAAGGAAAGGAAAGGAAAGGAAAGGAAAGGAAAGGAAAGGAAAGGAAAGGAAAGGAAAGGAAAGGAAAGGAAAGGAAAGGAAAGGAAAGGAAAGGAAAGGAAAGGAAAGGAAAGGAAAGGAAAGGAAAGGAAAGGAAAGGAAAGGAAAGGAAAGGAAAGGAAAGGAAAGGAAAGGAAAGGAAAGGAAAGGAAAGGAAAGGAAAGGAAAGGAAAGGAAAGGAAAGGAAAGGAAAGGAAAGGAAAGGAAAGGAAAGGAAAGGAAAGGAAAGGAAAGGAAAGGAAAGGAAAGGAAAGGAAAGGAAAGGAAGGAAGGAAGGAAGTCAATCTCGAGGCATATCTATCGCTTTCTAGTGCATGTGTGAAAAAGTCTGCTTCCAACTTCCCCCGCCGGCCCTGTGGAGGGAGCGGAGCGAAGCAGTCGCCCCTCTCCCCGGCGGGTCTTTCTGTGCGATCATTTTTGGAGATGTGAATCCCAGGCAGTCATTACCACACTTTGGCCCCTCTGACTGCTGGAATTACCCTTTCCGGGGACTTTAATGGGCAAGCCATAGGGTTTTTCGCTGATCCGCAGCAGTTTTCGCTGCCTCCCCGTTTTTATGGGTATATTATAGTTAGGGGTTATATAAATGTTTTTGCGTGTGATAACTGTAAATCCTAACATTTGCAAATCGCCCTGAGGCAAACTAACCTTGGACGGGCAGATAGAGGGAGGGAGGATCTCCCACTACTGCTGATTAAAAGGAGACTTTAATAAGCGTCTAATTCACTCATCGGGAGTTTTATGGAGAAATTACAGGACAAAAAAAAAAAAAGACATCTCCAGCGTGGGGGGAGGAGGCAGTAGAGGGGGCTCCCACGCCTCTACCCCAGAGGCAGCCAGCCCAGGGCAAAGGCAAGAGACAGCTCGGCCTTGCCAGTGGTTCAGTCTCCTATCACGAAAGAGGCAGGGTTCACATCTGGGCCAGTTCGTTTTTAGGTCAGAGGAGCAACACGAAACCCCCTGCCCTCACCCCCGCTCTGCCGCTCTGGGGCAAAGAAATGAGCAGGCAAAGACCAGAGGGGCTCTGGGACTGCGGGACAGACAAATGGAGAGATGGGTGGCAGGAGTTTTGTAGTGAGCGGGCGAAGCCGGCCCGGGCAGGCCACCTCGACGGGAAACAGCTCTGGGGACCCCACTTGCAGCGGGGGCTCCTCCAGCCCGCACTGGGTGCGATGTTCGGGGGCAGGGATGGACCGAGAGCCCAGCTCGGTGCTGGGAGCCGTGTGCCCGC
>NW_005054300.1:11140334-11142479 GCF_000277835.1 Geospiza fortis
TGGCAGGGCCGGCCGCCGGCCTCCTCGCGGCCCCGGCGTCCCCCAGACATGCAACCCACCCATGGCTCACAAAAGAGCTAGAGAAAGAGAGAGGGGGAGACATGAGGGGGTCTTAGATGAAAAAAAAAGAAAGTAGCTTTAGGGGGAATGTGCTGTGGAGTGTGAAATTGCAGCCCGTGGTGCTCCATATTGTACCAGAAGCTCTCCAAAAACTCATCCTCCAACGTGACCAGAGGTGCTTAGAAGGGTAGAAAGAGGGAGAGGGGAAGAGGGGCTCGGAGACACAGGGGGAGGGGAAGGATGGGGGTCCTTTATTCTTTTCGCGCCCTCTTTCCTATTAATTGTTCGTTTAAAACCTAACTTTATGTTTATTTGCTAAACTCGACCACCAAGAGCAATCTCGGCTCTTCTGGGCAGGGCGGCTGGGGGGCACGAGGAGGAGGAGCTGGACGCTGGCTGCCTCCCCCCGCCCTGCCCGGCCCTGCCCGGCCCTGCCTGGCCCTACGCACCCTTCGGAAATCTCCCGCAGCTTCGGTCCTGTTTCCATGTCTCCACGCTACTGCTCGGCACCTCCACCCTGCCCCATCAGCCGCTCCCCTCCGGTGTGATCAGACCACAGCACCCATCCAGCGAAGATGTGGATACCCCTTTCAAATCTGGGTGCTCGTTGGCGAGAGGCAGCGAGAAATCTCAGGCCAAAAATCATCGTCTCCTCAGACAAAGCACCCAAAAAGTCGTCCAGGAACGTTTTATCAAAGCGTCCCCTTCCTTGAAGATCTCTCTGACACACACACACACTGACTCCTTCCCTTAAATGCTCACATCTTTGGGCGGGGGAGATGTGTTATCATTTTTTTCCTCTATCTTTTTGCAGACAGGGATTTCGCCACTGACTTTCTCAGGGTGAAAGTTAACTTCGTTGACGCAGAAACTATGTGTCAGAAAAACACACTTGGACGGTCAGCGTAATTTATTCTGTGAATTCTTAAATATGGTGCTGAGGATATTAAGGGTTGAGCTAAATCACCTCCAAACTACCAACATTTAGGCTGTAAGCGTTTGCACACTTGACAAGAGGAAGAAGGCAGACAGGGTGTGGAGCCGAGAACTCAGCGGCATCTCCATGGTGTAAATCCAAAACTTCTACCTTTGCAGCACACCGTCCTGCATCCTGTGTCCATAGGTCGCGTTTAGCTGTTTTCCAGCATAACTGGCTACAGACATCCTGTAGAAAACAGGGAACCAACGTGGGCACGAGTCCGGGCTCTGGAGCCAACTGCGATGGCAGGCACAAGCGTTTGCTCCAGGCCTGGGCCCTCCGAGGGGCTCCCCCTCCGCCCGGCCCCTATTGTTCCTGGGCACAGCGCCCTTCCCGAGCCGGGAGAGGAGCAGGGGGAGCAGTTTCCCAGAGCAGTGTCTGTAGAACCGGGCTCCCGGGGACGAGGCGAGGCGGCAAGCGAGGGAAGCCAAGGCGGCTCGGGAGAACTCAAATGACTTCGAAGGGAAGCTGACAGGACCCTCGAGGTTATGTGTATTGGAACCAAGGGTGGGAAACAGGATCAATGGAGAAGATTTCTACTTGATCAGATGGAGAAAGCCGGCTAATGAAGCAGATCGAAAGATGGCTATCATTGTAACTCCCCCAAAAGTTTATTTTTCTTGAAATTTCCGCAGAGAGGCGGCCGTCTCTTTTGAAGTGTAAATGTTTCTAAAAAAGAAATAAAAGCAGGAGATAAAAAAAAAGGAAAAGCAAGGCAAAGCAAAGCAAAGAGATTAGAATAAAAAGAAAAGAATAATCTAAAGTGGGAGAGGGAAATAAGCACACAGAACTCGTGAAGTGGAAGAGATGGGAAGCCCTGGGAGTGGAAAGAGGCCCGTGGTCTTGGCCTCGCCCGGTTCCTCCGGGCACACAGCAGTGCCCGGGGGCACGCAGACAGCCCAGTATTTTTAATTCTGGTTGGCAGAAATTGTTCCGTGGATTTAAATGTTGACAAAGCAACACTTCTAGGAAGTCTAGTGTGGGAAGGGGTACCAGGTGATATATGTGTGGTGGGGGAAGGGGACAGCAAGTGAAGAACCTTCCCTTCCCTTCCCTTCCCTTCCCTTCCCTTCCCTTCCCTTCCCTTCCCTTCCCTTCCCTTCCCT
>NW_005054300.1:11142546-11143170 GCF_000277835.1 Geospiza fortis
AGCAAGTCTAGAGCCTTACCGTCCCTTCCCTTCCCTTCCCTTCCCTTCCCTTCCCTTCCCCTCCCTTCCTTTCCCTCTCCTCAGAAAGCTGTCTTGTTCTACCAGGCTCAGGGCTCTCCGGTTTACTCGGGTTACCCCCCTGAGTGGGATTCAGGCTTCGTGTCACAGAGTGCTCATTTTTCGTATTTCTCGAGCCTGCTATTCCTGACTTTCTGCTCAGTGGTATGGGAAAACAGTGAAGAAACGAAGGCAAAATACATTATCGGGAAGAGGTTTGGGATTCGCCGGCTGCCCCAGCCCACCACAAAGCCGTTATCTCCTCACCGTGCAATTGTCAGCTCCAAAGGCTCAGAGCATCTCTGAGAGAGGGTCCATGAACTCCCCAAGTGTTAGTGCAGGCGCAGGGAGCTCCCTTCCAGCCGGCATTGCCGGGGGCTCCTGCCCGCACCTCCCGCTCTGCCTTCGGCTCGGCTGAGCGCCTGAGCGCGGGGCAATCGGGGTTGCCTGGGGCGGAAGGGAGCAAGGCCGGGGGTGACTGCTGGAAGACCAGAAGCGACCTAGACCGGTTGGTGACAGAGAGTTGTGACAGGGCCGCTTCCAGCCACGGGCAGCGCGGGAAGCGCC
>NW_005054300.1:11143970-11144885 GCF_000277835.1 Geospiza fortis
AGGGAAAGAAAAGGGGGGGGCTGTTTTGTGACAGATAAACAGAGGGATGGGGAAGAATGAAGGAAGAAAAGAGATGGAAGTATATTTCAGGTGATGGTAAACTCTCAAGTCTGAAAATCAAAATTGAGCTCATAGCAATTTCTGTCTTGCCTTTTTGCCCCTGGTTATTACCCTAAGAAGGTGTTTCTTACTTGCTCTATATTGCTCTGCTAGGTCAAAGCCATGTCTATTTTAGCAGTAATAAGCTGCTACAATAAGCAAACTTATTTGTAAAATAATTTAAATAATTTAAAAATCCTACTCTAACATTAAAAAAATAATTGAGAGAGAGAGAGAAGCAGCAGAGATGTGGAAAGTGTGAGGTTGGATTTGCTGTTATTTCCCCAAATGCATGTGAGGGAAAACTTTGCAATGACTGAAACGGGAGTAATCTCTTAAAGAGGTGCGAGAAGCTTGCTTGCTCTTTCGTTCTATGTCTCGTTCTTTCTTTCTTTCTTTCTTTCTTTCTTTCTTTCTTTCTTTCTTTCTTTCTTTCTTTCTTTTTCTTTCTTTCTTTCCTTTCTTTCTTGCTTCTGTTTACATTTCTTTCTTTTCCTTCTTTATACATTCCTCTCTTTCTTTCTCTCTCCTTTTTCTTTTCGTTCTTCTCTCTCCCTCACCTCCTTTCTTTCTTTCTCCCACACTAAGCTGCACACCACGGAAGCCTTGATGTGTATCGAATCCCCCTCCTGTCCTGCTTTACACCGTGTAAAGTCTCCGGTAAAAAAAGCGGAGCGTGAGAAGGGAGGTGAAACTAGCAAGGCGTGTGTGCTTGTGTTAAATAAGGGAGTTAAGGATCCTGGGCCGCAAGTGACAACAAAGCGGGGCTCCCGTCCGTTCCCGCGGGCCGGGCAGGGGCGCCGCCGCCCCGCACAC
>NW_005054300.1:11145480-11150230 GCF_000277835.1 Geospiza fortis
CTCCCCTCCTCTCCTGTCCTCGTGTGCTTTTTTGTTTTGTTTTGTTTTGTTTTTTTTTTTCTTTTTTTCAATTTTTTTCTCCCCTAAGTCTTGAAGTTGAGTTTTAGAGGCGACACGGCGGCTTCAGCCGATTTCTTCCCCTTCCTTTGCCTCCCCATGGATATGCACTGCAAAGCAGACCCCTTCTCAGCAATGCACCGTGAGTACTGGAGCCCGGCTCCTTCCGCTGCTGTCCCTTTCTCATCCTTTCATTCTTCCTTCCTCAGCCATCCCTCCTCACCTGATCCTCCCCCAGGTCCACCTTTTCACCCTGGCGATACCGGGCTTAGAGAGGCGTTCAGGAGGCAGGACGGATACTGCCGGCCCGAGCAGCAGAGCAAGGATGCCGGGCAGCCCCGAGCTGAGGGGAGCAGAGCTCCGTGCCGGCAGCGGGGCGGGGGCCAGGACCCCCAGTCCGAGGGCAGGGGTCTGAGTGCTGCTGTGCCTGTGCTGCGTGCCCTGAGCGCGCTAGGGAAAGCCCCCTCCGAACCAGAGCTATGCTCCGCAAATACACTTTCTCCATCGCCCCTCAGACAACGAGAGTTTATTCTGACTCGTGTCAACCCCCGGGACGGGCCCTTTCCCTGTCCGTGCCCAGCCGGGCCGGGACTCCCCGCAACGCTCCGCGGCTTTAACCCCCCAGATTTCCCCGCGATGCGATGCTGTTTGCTTTGATTTTGGATTTCGGTGGCAGACAGGGAAGACGCCAGTTTCGAATTAATGGCGGGTTAGTCGGCGGCTGTTCTGTGAGTCGTTTTCGTTTGGCGAAAGGTTGGACTGCGGGAAAAATAGGACAATTGTATGGCAGGGAGATGAAGTGGCTTTGGAGGCTCCCAAGAAGTCACGATCCCTCCTGGTTTATTTACCAGATACCCGGTGTGAATTTTAAATACACTCCTGGTACAGAGGAAAGGGCATTCGTGCTACATTTTCAATTTTAAAAGCCTTTCTTAACAGGGGGACGAAGGAAGGTTGAAAAACCTCTTTTACCAGGGATTGTAACAAGGAATTTCCAATGATTTTAATTAAATCGCAGGAGAGAAAATAATTCCGAGATTTAAATTGAAGAAGAAGAAATACAAATAGAAAATCGAGATTGAGAGTATGTTGAGTCAGGAAATGAATAATTAAGAGCAATTTGTAACTTTTGACACCGAAACTTTTGAGGACACGCCCTGCCCGCTGCATAAAACACAAATTGAAAAGATAAAAAATGGAAATGCTTGAACTTTAAAAAAATCCCGATTTTGCCTTGAGAAGGAAGGTGCAGAAATACAAACCCACGATTAAATCCCCAAACGCGGATGTAGGTAACTGCCCTTCTGTTTCCTAATAAGTGAATTCCAGAATACATTGCTTAAAATGTGAGGTTTGATTTCCAAAGAGCTTTAACAGCAAACACTCAGTGCTTTAGACATTATTTTTAGTTTTCAGCCGTGCGATCTGTTTTCAGACGCGATGTCAGTAATTCCAGCTCCAGTACGATCCGAAACATGTCCGCAGACCAAAGAGGCATTTCACTGTCGCTGATTTTTTAAAAACTCCAGGGAGATTCCTGACCAATTTTTGGCTTCCGATTAGGAGAAAAAAACCCCAAAAGAACACCAAATCTAAACAAAACAATAAGACCCCATCAACATTTGATTCATTTCCTAAAGTGTGTTTCTAGAGCTACAGACCTGGACATTATTAAGCAATTTAAAGAGCTGCGGGCACAGGCTCCTGACATACGGACAGCACACACGATCGGTACGACAGCGGTACGACTGAGCCTGTGCACATACAGATGCCGGCACTCACATGCAGATAAATACACGTAAATATCTGACTGCTCTGATAGAAAGAATCGTAGAAAACCACGGGGCAGAACAAAACAAACTCGTGTGAAAAATATCCGGACTGCAATAATTTGAATTATTAATTTTTAATCTTTTTGCATCTGTTGCCCTTTAATACTTTGTAATGCGAGTTATAATAGGCGCTTTGAATTATTTATCGTGGAGTTGCCGAAGAAATTGCTATCTTGTAACTTTAGAGGCAACATGTGCAGAAAGGGTTCTGAACAAATGGAGGAATAACACAACAATATATACTCGCGGGTTTTAGTGGAAGAAGATAAATATAATATCCCCCGTCCTTTCTGAAACCCTAAATATGTTTTTAAAAAGACTAACAAAAGAATGCAAAACATAACCCCGGTTCAGCGGGGAACGACGGGAAAGCCAGCCGGCGCCCCGGCCGATGGGGCTGGGAAGGGATGTGTGAAGGTGTTACTGAGGGGTGGGGGAGATGGGAAAAACTCTATTTGTACGAAAGGACTTGGATCGATCGCAGGGCAATGAGAGTTTCCACTAAGTTCAGAGCCAATAAGTCAGTGTCAGAAGCAGGAGAGAAAAAAAAAAACACAACGAAAATACAAACAGATCATTTTTCAGCAAACTGCAAACGAACTAAGATCTCTTGGAGAGGAAAACACAGGAGGTTAGGGTTGTGTGAAAGGAAAGCTTTAATACAGAGTGCACTCCACAGCTCTATCAGCTGGATATTCCGCTGCTCAGGTAGCAGCGCCAGCGAAGCTGTGCCGCCTGCGAGCGGGCATCTCCCCATGCCCTGGCAACGGCGAACTGCTCTCGGCTCGAACGTACACGTTTGATTCACGACCAACTGTCTTATTGCGTCCCAAAAGGAGATATTTCCCCTTATCCCCGTCACTCTATTTCTCGTGTCCACTCTTAGCAGGTGCATACTTATTTTTTCCCCCCAAGTTATTTCTAGAAATGGAGAAAGACAGATCGGGGCGGGGGGAAAGCCATCCTAGCAGTCCTATCTGAGCGAAAGCAGGTTTTTGCCTGAAAAGGGGGGGAACAGAAGAAAACGGAGAATTTAAATTCTCCCTGAATTAGATATGTATGGTGTGGGGAAAAAAAACCAAACCCGAAACAGCACGAGTCTGTTATTTTTTTTTTCCTGGAAATTTTTTTTCTGTAAAGATCGAAAGCTAATGGGAGAGAAGGTCTGCCTGTAAAGGAACACCAGCTGTGGGACTCAAAATATTTCTTTTCTCTCTCCCTCCCCCCATTTTTTCCCTTTTCTCTTTTTCTCTGTGAGTCCTTTCAACTCGCATCCCAAAATAACGGGATAGGACTGCTTACATGGGGGACATGCCGCGGGGTGAGGGAGGGCGGAGTTCGCGAGGAGCTGTAATTGACAACGTGATAGAAAATCCTGGAAAGAAAATGAGAGAAAAAGCCCAGGAGTAAAGAGAAAGGGGACTGCGGCAGAGTCCGCCCGGAGCCTCTAAGAGGTCGAGCTCCGGAGTTTGGGAGTGCATCTCTGCCCTGCTCTGGGGAGATGAGCAGGCGCTGTTTCCATGTTCGGCCCATCACAATGGCCGTGAGAATCCACCGCTCCGGCATCCCGATCGGGACCGCAGCAGGAGAGCGGCTCGGGGAGGGAGGGCGGCGTGCGGGAAGGTGGAGAACAATCTTCCTCCGTCTCGGGAAAATTCATTCTGCCTTCCCTTTCCATCTTTCCATCATTCCTCCTCACCTTCATCTTTCTTTCTTTCTTTCTTTCTTTCTTTCTTTCTTTCTTTCTTTCTTTCTTTCTTTCTTTCTTTCTTTCTTTCTTTCTTTCTTTCTTTCTTTCTTTCTTTCTCTTTTCTTTTCTTTTCTTTTCTTTTCTTTTCTTTTCTTTTCTTTTCTTTTCTTTTCTTTTCTTTTCTTTTCTTTTCTTTTCTTTTCTTTTCTTTCATATCTCTCTCTCTCTCTTTCTTTCTCTAATTTTCTCATTCTCCCTATTTTTAGTTCTTTTCTCCCCTTCTCCCTCTTTATCTTCTCTCGCTTCCCCATGTCCTGTTCCCCACTCTCGATCCCCCGCCATCACCTCCATCCATCTGTAATGACTGGAGAATTTGCAGTGCGAGTGGTAAAGAATCCACGACTAACGGTGTGTTTCTGGTGTGCGTGGGTTGTTGTGTTTTTTTTATTTCTCTTTCCCCAGCAGGGCACGGGGGTGTGAACCAGCTCGGGGGGGTGTTTGTGAACGGCAGGCCCCTACCTGATGTGGTGAGACAAAGGATAGTGGAGCTGGCTCACCAGGGGGTGCGACCCTGTGACATTTCCAGGCAGCTGCGGGTCAGCCACGGTTGTGTCAGCAAGATCTTGGGCAGGTAAGGAAAGAGGCAGCTCCTTCCCCTCCCCTGAGACTGCAACGTTGCATCCCTTCCCCGCTCCAGTATGACCTTCCGCCCTTCCCGCGGCACCGGGCTCTCCCCGCCACGACCCCGAGCGGCCCCGGCACCTTCGCACAGTGGGAGCCCGCGGCCGAGCAGGGCCCCCTCCTGCAGCTGGCAAGGACGTGTTTCTCCCCTGCCTCCCCCCTTCCCTCACCGGCGGTGTTTGAAAACTCCTGGGAAGACAAAATAATTCGAGAAGAGTGGGTGGGAGGGCGGGAAAGGGAAGGGACGGGAGAAAGAAAACGAAAGAACGACCAAAAATCCCCAAGCCATCAAGAACAACAACAACAAAAAAATCCTAACTCACAACAAGCCGTAAGCAGCCTTACCAAATACACGGGTAAATAAACAAACAACGGGGCAAATAAATAAATAAATAAATGCCCGCGGTAACCGATCATCGCCAAATGAGGTGTGCAATATCCCTAGGGGCTGCTCGGGGAGACCCAGGGCCCTGGCCCGGCCGCGCGGCTG
>NW_005054300.1:11150968-11151450 GCF_000277835.1 Geospiza fortis
AGCGCCCGGGCGGCCACGGCCCGAGGCCGCGCACCCGCGGGCCGAAACCGAGGTGGGGCACGGGGCAGGGGTCCGCGGCGTGCTCAGGGGGCCAGTGGGGCTCGAGGACGGCAGGCCACTGACCATCTTTTGTGCAGGTATTACGAGACGGGAAGCATCAAGCCCGGCGTGATCGGAGGCTCCAAACCCAAAGTGGCCACCCCCAAAGTAGTGGATAAAATCGCCGAGTACAAAAGACAAAACCCGACAATGTTCGCCTGGGAGATCCGGGACAGGTTATTGGCCGAGGGCATCTGCGACAACGACACGGTCCCCAGCGTCTCCTCCATAAACAGGTAAGACAACCCCGCAGCTCGCGGCCCACTCGCATTTTTACGGCCCCATAAAACCCCTTCCAACAGCGAGGACGGCCTAATCCTTCCTCGGTCAGGGTAGATCCAGCCTTCTCCGGCCCCCTGTCCGCAGCGGGACCCGTGGGCATA
>NW_005054300.1:11151460-11164829 GCF_000277835.1 Geospiza fortis
GCCCGGGCCGGGGACAGCGCTGCTACCAGAGCAGCTGAGCTCCCGCCGAGCAGCCCGGCACTGCCGCAAGGTTTGGGTGCTCTTCAGGCTGGAGGGGTGACGGGCTGCGGAGCCGGGGTTTCCCGTGCCCCTCGAACAGCCCTACCGGGGTGTAGATGACCTCCAGCCTTGCCATGGTATTAGAACTCTGAGCCGAAAGGCTGCCGTCATCTTCTGCCAAGCCGGGCTCACAGCCGCGAGCCGCTGAGCGCGGGAGGAAAGATTCCCTGGCACCCACTCCCCCGGCTCATTCCCCGTCGATAGCCTGAGAGAATGGCTAAATTTTCCGAGCGGTTCTTTACCCGGCTGGGGAGCGCTGCTCTCCGCGGTCCCTGTGGCCCCGACTCGGTCTGATCCCTGATCTCGCAGAAGGCTGGGCAGCAGCAGAATCGATTTCGCACTAGCGAAGCATTTGCCCCCCTCCGCCTGCCTCATTTTCTCCCCCGACTACTAGGGTGCAGATTCTGTTGATTTTGTTCTTGGAGGGACTCAGATTTGGTCTCAGGTTTGAGGTGACAAAAATAACTATATGACAGGCAAAAAACCGAGATCGATGCAGGAGAAAAAGGAATAGATGTAATCAAGTACTGACAGACGTCAAAGCACTCAGACTGCTCACATGCCTGCTCGTTCAAACACAGCGTACATCAGATCTTCACACTTTGGCAACACAACACTTGTGCACACAGTAAAAGTAATTACACCATTTTAGTGTTATGTATGTACAGATACCCTGACTGTGCCCACAGAAATACAACCTCTAGAAACAGAGTAATGCAAAGATATTTGCAAAAGCTACATACATAGGCATGAAATACCTCACCAACAGAGTAAGAATACATGAAATTTTGGATGCAATTCCAAATGTATGGGTCTTCCCAGCCAAATAAATATACACAGGGTGTGTGTAAATAAGCACGCAGGCTTTTGTTGTGTCTACATAGATAAAATGCACAAATCGGTATAGTGGCCTTTTTGATATATAACAAATTTAGCCAGATTAAAAAAAACAAAACCAAAACCTGGTGTATTTATAGCAAGGGAAGCAAAAAATAAATAGCAAGGAAAACACAGTGGTATTTTTCTGTCTTGCACTTTTCATGGCAGATTTATCAAAATATGTCTAATAACTCAGACTGTGTATTTCTAAATCTGGCATCCTATATAAATGGGTTTAATATTTTGCAAATGATATGGAATTATCCCAAATCATCTTGAAAACAGCAGGTAGAATTAGCTAGTGGAATGTACCTTGGCTAAGAAAGATTCCCTCAGACACACTGTCTCTGTAATATACTGCTAGGCTACCCTAGGAAATTATCCCTGTGTGTGCCATCTGTATTAAAATGGTTATTAAGTTATGAACAGGGTAACATAATACTGATCGGCCAATTATACACCCTCCTAAAAAACCTCCAGGTCTCTGTTACTCTCTCAGTCAGGTATTGAAATAATAACAGTTTGACATTCAGACACCTTACAAAGGCAGCTGTGGAAGGACAGACAGCTATCCCTGTAAGGAATTGAGCTGGTGGTAGGGAAGTCCAGAGGAACGGCCATAGGCTCTTTGGAGAAATAGCATGTACAGACCAAACATATATTTATACTTCAGCTAGCTTAAGGGATCTCAGCATCCAAAAGTCACTGAAGTCTCAGTCTCATGCTTGCTGGACCCTGTGCCTCACATCTGGGTTATGCTGTCCCAGGCAGAAAGCTGAGCACCAGATTTGGCTCCCACCATGCTACCAGTCTGTGGTGGGGTTTGGGGAGTTTTGTACCTCAGTTTCCCCGCACTGGAAATGAAAACTAATTTTTCTCAGAAGGAGGTGGAAACAGATGCCAGTTAGATTGTGCTTATAAAATACTTTGAGGGCAAGTGTTTTGTCGCTGCTAAGTATTATTTATACTAGAGAGGCTCAGCTGTGACACACCATGACAATGGTATTTGAGTGTGTAGTTCCCAAGGCTCAAGAGCATTTTAGCTTCATAAGATTTAGTCTTTCCCCATTCCTTTTAAAAATTCAGACCAAACTTCCCACTGTTCACCTTTGTAGCAAGCTCCCCAAAACTCCCACCTGTGAGGAAGTGAGCCCATAACACAAGTCATAAAATTTGCAAGTCTGTCCTAGACAAGAACAGGGAAAAATTGCAGTGAAATAGGAAATATTGAGTATATTAGGGCCCAATCCTAGTGCTGTGGAGAGTAGCGTGAGCTTCATCACTCCAGTGATTTTCATGACTCCAGCTCAGAGAACTCACAAAACACAAAGAGGCTCACAATTTAAATACACATTTTTCTCTCCCTCATTGTAAAAATTCACATACAGAATCTGGACAGTTTCTTTGTAACAGCAAATCCCTTACCTGCAGTAAATAGTCATCTCTGTGATCACCAATCACAAATTGGAGTTAATCTAACACTTAGTCTCTGAGCAGCTTCAGAGAGATGACAATTTTAAAACCTAGCCAT
The DNA here is from genome assembly GCF_000277835.1 of Geospiza fortis. Classification (NCBI taxonomy): domain Eukaryota; kingdom Metazoa; phylum Chordata; class Aves; order Passeriformes; family Thraupidae; genus Geospiza; species Geospiza fortis. The sequence goes on from NW_005054300.1 coordinate 11,153,970, forward strand.
CAATAAATATCTGTCTTCTTACTTCTGCAAAATGTGGAGTTTCCAATGCAAAATCTGGTTTTACTCAGTGTCTAGAACAGTTAGAACTACATCCAGGAGCGTTTTAACATCTTAAGGCAAATTAGCAAGGCATTTGTGGAAAAAGAAGTTACCTATATCCCTAGATAGACTGTGAATACTGCGCTTCAAAATGGAGATGTCCTTGTAGGCAGAAAAAAATTACTTTTGGTTATTATAAGACTTTTTGAAAGTGTATTAATTACCTTTTATTTTCTTTCTGAGAATTAGTCTAACATTAGTAAAGGACTTTGGGTAAGAGACTACAGAACAACAGTTTCAATTCAGTTTTAAAATTCTCCCTTAAACACTTTAATTTTTTACTACTTTTTTTAAATTCTGTGTGCCTAAATTGCAGTGATCTGTCACTATTGCACTGAGAATAGAAGGACACTTTTGGGACAACATGTTATTTAGTTCTGAGTTTTTGATAAAACTTTTTCATCCAAACTCACCCAGACAAAGGGTAGATACAAGTTCTAGTGAAAAAAATGTTACTTAGCTACCCTGTCAAAATTCAGGAAAAAATACTAAAATCTTCCGCTACACAGTAGATTTCTTTTAATTATGGGAAAAATCTAGAGAGTATATGAGTTCATAAGCAAAGTGCACCAGAAATGACAGGACTGAGATCAGCTATCTCTGCGCCAACAGCTTTTCTGTTCCCACTTCATACACTAAGCACTATGCAGTATACAGCAACTGTGCATGTGTAGGTATACACATAAACATACATACAAACCTGTATATGTACATGTACATATGTAAACTCCCACACATATACACAGTGCATGTAATTGCAAAGCAGGCAAACGACAGAAGGTCTTAATTCTTCGGTAAGCAATTAATGCTTTAAATTGCTTGAGCACCTTGCTTCTTGAGCACTCAGTCAGCCCAAACTTTCCCATCTATCATACAACTATAAACCAGCCCTTTTTGGTCCTTTCAGGTTAGACTGTTTCAAGTGAATTTAGACACTGCTAAACTTAGATGCTTCTTGTGGCAGTCTCCTAAAAATGAACTTGGAGGCAGATGCTAGTGAGAACTTTTCCTTTGTTTAGCAAATCCTATAGTTCACCTAAGAACATAGGTTTCATGAGATGATAATCATCCCCAAGAAATCTGAATTAGGCAGCGTACGTTAGTAGGAACAGGAGGGAGCATGTCACGGAATACTTTCACAGTACTATAAGTTATGCAATTGTTTTTTAAGCACTATTTCCTGCTTCTCTTAAATTAATGAAATATTTTGTATTCATGAACAAGGTCTAGAAAGGCAAAGCAAAACTACCTCCCCCTGATTTTCACCTCTATCCCAGTTCTTGGATGGCCAGGTTCAGTACTAGGAACTCCCAGTTAGTTCTTAGTCAACGCATGCCAGAGGTAAAGCATTTTAGAGTTCAGTCTTCTGGATACACTTTGGACCCTGAGTTCCTGAGAACAGACTTAACTGATACCCCATGGCAGAGAATAGAGTTTAGTGCATGTATTATCTCAGTCAAACTGCTGGATGCTTTTTCGATCTTCTCTTAGGTATTGGGTATCCATTAATTTCTAGTGTTAAGCATATGGTTTAGGGAGATGTTTCCATCTTCACGATATAGCAATTGGCTAATGATGCCTAGTTAAAGTCTCCAGTAATGATGTGCTTTTAAAAATACATATGGAAAGACACATACATTGACTTGCGTTATAAGGACCAGTGAAATATACTTGTACATTGAAATATTATTGAGCATATGGCCAATTTCAGTGGCTGCAGGCCGGCCTGTAGTTTAGAGCAAAGAATGGCATATTCAAAGATCAGATTGCTTTTACCAGTTCTGACATTATTTTTCTGATTGATCTTAAGCAGGTCACACGGACTCCTTAGAAGGCTGTTTTGCCATCTGTAAAATGAAAATAACAGATTTTAGTTACTTTTCTAAGACTCAGTATGATCTTTCACTAAGACTTTCCATTAAATTCAACACATAACAATAAAAAGTTCAAGAACTGGATCTAGGTTGTTTTACATCAGCTGAGGCTTTAGCTCATGCAATTGAGGTAAATGTAACATTTCAAGACAACTGTCTGCCTAGAAGCAGGCACATTAGGGCAGGGTCTGTGTTGCATGCAGAAGAAATCAGTATTACGGAAACAGAGCTTTCTGAGCCACTCTGGCTAGCCAGCAGCACTTGGGAAATCCCCAAAGGACATCCCACCAAAGTCACTGTGAATCTCCTTGTTTTTCCTTCCCCCTGAACAAATCTGGAATTCTTGGAAGACACGTATTGAGTCTAGGGAGAAGCTGTAAGGGTACAGAGTATCTCTAATGGCAGCTTGCTCATAGTGATCAAAAGTAGTGACAACTGCATTGTCTACAGTGAACTTGGGCTGAACTGCCTGAGTTTTAACCTGCAAGTGTGTGTGGGGGTGTGCATGTCACACAAACCTATCACCACTGCTGGTATTTAGTAGGCACAAGTCAGTTTTCTCAATATAGCCACCAAATATTCGACTTGTCAGACAGACTGGGTTTGCCTCTGTCTGACCTTGTTTTGGTGCAAGGCAGGGGTGAAGGAAACTTGTCCGACGGTACTCGATGGAGATTACCAGGACGTGTAAACTGGCATTCCTAGTGCGCGCGGAAGGAACTCGGGATTCTAGCAGGAATCCTCTCTCCCAGCTGATGCCGAGTTTAAGGTTCCTATGTGGTTTCCTGCATCAGGGCACGCTCTCAAGGTAGAAGACTTCTCCTGCCAGTTGCCTTCAGCTGAGCAAAGAATGTAATCGGGTCACACAGGGCTTCATTACAGGGAATATACTCCTTTAAATTCAGACTCTTTTCCATCAGACACAAACCTGGTATTATCTTCTTTTTATCATTGCAAATAAAGGACAGGCTCATAAAGCAGAGGTTACAGACAATGTTACTGCAGCTGAAAGAGTAAATGAATGCTCACAGCATTTCTCTTTGTCTTACTCATCATATCTGGCCGTTGGAAGGTTGTATGGGGGGGAGTACAATAAGCTAGCTGCATTTTTTCTAATTTTCATATTGCAGAGATATTAGCTCAACAGAGCCAGTCAGCAAGTAGAATTGGTTGTGCCTGGGAAGTTTTGAACTCTCTGTTCTGTGAACCTTGAAGTTCAGAACCGTATCGGCCCCTTTATCACCTAAAAATCCCAGCCCTTCCTTTTTCTATAGAGGTACAGAAAGCTTGATTTTTGTTGGAAGTTAAATATTTTCAAGCTGTTGCAACTCCTGAATTATTGCTGCATTCTGCCATAGAGGTAGCTGCAGTTCTGTGCTGGGTGAGTGAGTCTTATGGAGCTAAACCTCACTTAGCAGAATCAGTATTATGTGGAAAAAACTCATTTGACTTTGGGGGAAAAGAGGAGAAAATATAAGTGGCTTGGCCAAGAAATGATGAAGGGGTGAGAACAATATAGTGATCTGAAGGGCACAGTCCTTCCAACTGGAAAGGAATTAGTCACATTTAAACAAAGCACTACAGGCAGGAATGAAGGGAGGCAAATAAGAAAGGAAATATTTAAATGGTAGCAGAAGGTATCCTCTGATAGGGAGGCCCATTAAAATGTGGAATTGCATCCCATAGGAATTCCTGATTTCTTGGAATATATATAAGTAGGTGGCATTAATAACAAGCAAATATACAATAAGAAATAATCTTGTGTTGGCTAAAGAGACAGATAATGGTCTAGCAGGCCAGCTGGACCTTTTATGATATGACACGATGCATACAAAACAAAGCTGTGTTTTCAGACATATATCAAATATCAGAAAACTCCCATCTCTAACCCTAAAGCCTATTCAAACAAAAGATTTTCATTTTACTTGAATAACAGTATATGACTTCAAAACAGCTGAACAAGACTGATCTTCACTTAGATTCTATTGTCCTTAATTAAGGCATACTGAAATTCAAATGGAATTTAAGCTCTCCACTGAAAATCAGCAAAATATTTAGACATCACACTTTTGCTGTTGGTCTCTATAAATGGAAAGCTAGAAACTTCTACAAGCATTTGCCATTGGTCTGACATCCACATAGCTCACTGGGGGTTTAGGAAATCCCATCTGTGTGTAGATGGCTCTAACAATGATTACTACTCATGAAAGAATCAGAAAGGTTTGAGTTCTTCTCCCAAATGATTATTTTTTAAACTGAGACTAACAGGAATGAGGATTTTTTCCACTGTAATTCAAATTAACCTATTGGAGCCTACAGCTGCATTGCCATATTCATCAGTCCCAACTGTTTAAAAATGCCAAGGTAGAGCCTAAATGGTGTAATTGGCATAAGAATCATGAGCACTTGTAATACAATGTAGGTTTGTTTTCACTTGTTTTCTCTTTTCTACTCTAAATTTTAAAGGGGATTTGGATATCTGACTCCTATTAAACATCTTTAAAAACATCTTAACAATGCAGTCCTTTGAGTCTTCTGAGAGCTGACAGGTCCCTTTTCAAGCCCCCACAAGCACTGGCAACATACTTTATTAAATGAGAACTGAAATTCTCATGCTACCACTTGACTAGGGAGCTGGAAAACCCAAAAAACCACAGTTAGGCTTGTGATGAAATACTGAACACTATGATATTCAGCACTAGCCTCCAATTTTCTCTATTGCCAGTAACTGAGGGCTGATTTTGCAGCACTTACATGGCTATCTACCCAGCTGAAAATCACAAATCTAATCACTTGGTTTCCAAATTCCTCAGGGTGCACTTACAAATATTCATTTCCAATCAATTTACACCTGCTAATATTTCTCAATGCTTACATGTGATCACAGAGTCAGAAGAAATGCCAGTGCTTACTATTTCTATATTGCAATAGCATAAAGAGGCTCTGTGCATAGATCACAAACCATTGTCCAAAACAGGCACAGCGTAAATAGGAATTTCTTTCAAGAGGCACTTTTAGAAAATCAGCATATACACATATCTTGGTTTACACCAGCCAGTTAGCTTCTACCAGGCTCATAATTCAGACAGTCCTCAAGGTTTCAGGGGTCCTGAAACGAACACCTTTGTCTGTCATAGGAAATGAGATATGTGGGAAGGGCTCACTCATCAAGTCCAAGTCTAGGTAAAAAGCAGAGCAAAACTGAAGAGTCTTTTTCTATGGGCTCATATTTGACAAGACAGAGGCTGCACACCAGCCAGGCTGAAAGAGCCTCCCCCCTCTTCCATGATAAGTAGGCATATAAATAAATAAATAAATGGCATCCTAACTGCACTGAGAACTCAATAAAACAATCACATCAAATATGAGGAGGTATAAATCTCATGTCTGCACAGGTAACCCACTCAATTGCTTTTATTATGGCTCAGCCTGACTCCATTTATTACCATCCGTGGCCTGGGTGAAGGATGTTTGCATGGAGGGTGGTCTCCTGGTGAAATCCTATCCCTGGAGCAGTGACAATCAGCCCATACAGAGGTGGATTTTGGTGGGGAGACCAAAGGCAGATCCATCTGTCTGCATGAAAACTAATCAATAACCCTGTAACTAGACCCCTTGTCACTGGGAAATGGACAACACAATAGTTCAATCCTGGAGCCACTGGAGAGGAATAGCTGTGGTTGGGGCATGAGGAATGACAGGATATATGCATGAAATGTTTGAGACATATAGAGAGAATATGTCTGTCCATACAGACATTGAGGAGGAGCGAAGATATAGAAGGAGTGTAGAGGGTACATTAATATATATAGGCAGATTTGAAAGGTTGATGTGCTCAGAGGTGGGTGTAAGGAACAAAAAAGCCGAATTATACTGCATTTTTTGTACAGGACATTTATACAGGGACTGTAAGTGCAAGGCAGATAGGTATCTTTGGGAAAACGTGCCTGTTGGTTGGATACTACATATTGGTGTATGGTAGAGGGCACGTGTCTCTGAGCAGGCACGTAGATGGTGACACAAAATGCTGCTCCGCAAAAGGAAGCATATTCAGGAGTTCAGTGCAGTCAGGGAAGGATATTCCTTTGTCCTTTGTCTGGCTTGGGATTTATGTGTGTACTAGTTTTGACAGAGAGGAGGAAGAGTGATGTGCCAAAAGCATGAGCTAACAGACTGTGAGTGCCCAGATACACTTCCCAGAAAATGCTATATATGAAACATTTACCCAAACCTCACTGTTAATTCAGGAAGGGAGATTCTGGTGGCTTGTCTCTGCCTCTATGAAAAATAGAAATAGGACATTTCTTGCTTTTGTCATCCTTTAGCTCTGCAGTTCCTGTAGCATTTCTAAAACCTGCACAGCATACTGTTCCCCAGGCTTCTAGCAATTCCCTAACACATGCACACATACCCAGGTAGGATGGAGTTTGCCTCTAATAATTCTTCACTCCTGGGAGAAAATTTACTATTCTTATATTTATCTCTATTTTCAACAGATCCTCTCCCTTTCAAGGTAAGAATTCTTCCCTCTCTTATGGTTCCAAGGCATAAGGATTAAATAGCCATCTCTGCTTGGAAGACAAATTGCTTCAAGATTAGTGATCAGCTCTGCTCAAAATGCCCATCACTGTATTTCATTTGAGAAGGGTGGTACCCATGTTTTGCAACCAGACTGATGTTTGCTTGTTAATTTACACAAGAAAAAGCAGGGACTGCAACCAGACAACAAAGTCACAAAAGAAACCCTCATGTATCTGTCAGACAGGATGCCCTGTACCACCTCTAGTTCCAGGGTAGTTTGCATAGTTCTGGCAACAAAAAGAGCACTCATTTCATTGGTCAGGAAGGAATAATATCACAGCCCTTTGATTCCCAAAATCAATCCTCATTTGTTTCAAGCTGGGCGAAAATACAACAGCAGCATCATTATCCCACTGCTCACTCTCAAGCTCTCACTTTAAAATTTCACTAGATTCTTTGAGCACTAAGATTTGGGCTCTTCTTAAAGGGATTACTACCTTTCAATATACCCATGTTTCTCTAAAAATACTTTTAAGAACAAGTTTTGGTCATCTGCCTCTACAAAGAAAGACCACAGCATGATGTAGCTAGGTAATAGTGCCTGCTGTTAATATTTGCCTAAATTTAGGCCACTTCTTGGTTGTTTAACTGCAGACATTTGAACTTGAAAAATTAAAAACTTATACATAAATTACACATACACAAAAAATATATATTAATTTATAAAATCAATATGAATGGAGGGGATGTATAAGAGAAGAGAAAAGGGAGGAATAACATTTCTGAAGAAAAGGATATCATGTTTGCAAACTGAGTGCATGGGGAAGTGTATTTCAGGGATACACTATGTACAAACGTGCCAAGGCAGTGCCAGCAGAGGCAGAGTGGAAAATGTGCAATGTCCAAAATTCCCTTTCTCTATGGAACAAATAGCAAATTTAAGGTTTAAAAGAGACAATATTTGTAGTGCTGATTTTGACAGATGAGCCACAACATGAAGTTTCCAGAATAGGAAGAGAACACAGTTGGGTGGGGTTGGATAAGGAAAGAGCAAGAGATAAGGATGGAGTGAAAGGCAAAATCAGACCTGCTGCAGCTTTCCAGAAGGCAGTTTGGGCCACTGTGCCAAAGAAGATGCCGAGTCATTCAGTATTAACATCCAACTCCCTTATGTGGCTTTAGCAATTTCAGGCTACACGTGTACCTGAGTTTAGGGTCTGTGAATATGAAGGCAGACAGGATGGGGAGAGAGTAAGTGGATCTGGCTGCATGCAGATTCTTGTGAGGGGTGCAGGCTGGAGAGCAGGGAGGAACTGCATGAGTTTGTATGCTTGCACATGAGAAAGCACAAACAAATTTGTAAAAAGATGAATGCCATGATTCTAAACCCCCTTTGCAGTTTACATGAGTTTTTGTGAACTGCAAATATTTAAAGAAAAATACATGTTTATGGTATACCTATTGCTCTTCATGCCCCACAGAAAAAAATCAGAGAGCTGGTGGCAGAGGGTGACATGAAATGGAAGGGAGTGTGGTCCATTTCAGGTGGATATACAAGGAAATGCCCCTGGCACAGTGAAAGACAAGGGATAAAGTGATCCTGGGGAACACAGTCTATTGAAGCATGCATGCATGAGGAGGATGCCAGCCCTGTAAATGAAGCCTTAGCACTGCTCAGAGCACAACCTTCCAAAATGAAACCACTTTCTGCACCTCTTGAATATGCTCCAGGATCAGTCTGTGCACAGTGAAGTAATTTGAGCATGGAAACCTGGGTGCCTTTGTGCAGATAAACCTTTGAGTCTCTATTGTTCCACTAGACAATCTTGTCTGTAATGGATATTTGGGCGAGACATGCCCTATACCGCACGACATGTGTACAAGGAGGAGCATTGGGCATATCACTAGGGCAACATGTCCAGCTGGGAGTATAGACTTTTAGCAAGTAGGTATTATTGGTCCGCGTAAGAACTAAGAACAGTCTTATCCATGGAAACAACGTTGCAACTCTGCAGTTACATGCAGGGAGTCACAGTGGTGAGCAAAGGCATAGCAATACGTGGGACTCTGCACGGGATTCTGTGCCACTGCTTCCCGAGGGCCAGAGAGTCTTCTAAATGCACTGATGAGCTATGGCTCTAAGCAGATGCAGGGCAAGTCCTAACAGTGCTCATATCTTTGCCAGCAGTTCTTTTGGACAGATGTGGGGATAAGGTGCTTTGGGAGCTGTACCACCAATGTGCTGAGGAAATACATCTGGTGAGATGGGCAGCATCAGTAACACAAACAGGTGTGCAAGTGTGTATGACAAAGTGGCATCTGCTGAGATGTGTGAACACAAAACGTGTGCAAATACATATATAAAAGAAAATGTCATGCACAAATGTAGGGACATGTGCCTGTTGTGGGTACCAAGTGCGACCGAGGGAATGAAGGGTGTATATGGCATGATACATTTGTCAGGGAGTGGATGTGTTGTAATTCACCTGATATAGGATGCAAGAAGAGGATACCTGGGGATAGTGGGGGCAGAGGAGATTACACAAAAGGAGATATTTCTAATTATAGCTATAGTTTAATGCACTGGACTCTGCCCTTCTCTCCTCTCGCCTCCCCTTGCACTCTTTTCCTCATTACCCAGGTTATCTTGTTTGGGTTAAGAGGCCAATTTCAACAGACTATAATTGAAGAGTGAAGAGAATCTGATAAGATAAGGAAGGGACATCATTCCTCAAGGGATCAATAGAGGTTTCATGTTCCTCCTTCCCCTGCTGTGTCCCTAACACGCTAACACTCTGTGTCCATGGGCCTGGTTTATTTACTCTGCTTGTCTGCAAGACTGGAAAGGAAGTGTGGGAGTAGAATGGGGCTGTAGCCTGTCTGCCACACAGCCAGAGCAGGCAAGGGGGCATAAGGAAGGGACCACAGTCTCCTCTGGGACTCATGAGGAGGCAGGGAGGTGAGAAGCCTGATACCCTTCTGGCTCTGACAAGGGCACAGATTAACAAGGGAGGTGTTCACCTTTGGCTTTTTATCTCATCGTTGCTCTGCAATGAAAGGATATTGATAATTTTTCTTTATTTAGAGTTGCTTTCCCTAGCATCCATGTGCAGACAAGTTCAAGCTTTTTATAAGTACTCACAGGGCAACCTCTTAGGGCCCCTCAGGGTGACTGAGGCATAATTACCCCTTCCACGAGGAGGGCTGGTAGCTGCTCCTGAGTAGGTTTCTGTTAGTATCCGAAGTTCAGGCTTGAGAGACACAGTATCTCACAAGCTGTTCTTGTGTTTTTTGGACAGTATCTCACAAGCTGTTCTTAGTAGTTTTCTGGACCAAACTGGCATGTTTGGGATCAAGAAACATGAAGCTGTCTCAGCAGTGAATACAGGTCCTCGTGGCAGGGCTGCCAGTGCTCCCACACCACAAAGGCAGAGTTTGTTCCACTCCTGACTCATGCTCTTTGGCAGGAAGATGTGTATCTTACAGAAGCAATGTGAGATTGCCTATGTGAGATCCACAGGAACTCATGCCCATGTGAGATGCATATGAATGTGCAGGCAACTGGGGCACTGTAAAGAAGTCCCTCCAGGAGGCCTAGCCTCCCACATCAGGCAAGCTCTGTGGATGTTCCCCCGTCCCTGCAGCTGGCATAGGAATGCTCAGGCACAGGGAGATGAGCTGAGGGGTCAGGACACTACAGGATGCAATCCAGATCCCATACAACAGGGCTGGGCAAGTTGATGGAGAGACTGAGACACGGAGGGGTCTGGGGCTGAGATATCTTCTTCCAGCTGATTTCTCTTTTATTTTAAACACCCAGAGAAACAGACGCTGAGAGCAAGTCAGTCATGCAGTGAGCATGTGGCAGAGTTGGGAATACAACCCAGATCCCCTGACTCCCAACCTCAGGCTTTAACCACTAGACCATGCTTCCCTCTAAGCCACCTTGAACTTTCCTCAGTGAGGATGGGGGCTACTAAGCCTCTGTGGGCTGCAGTTTACCAAGCTGTCAGGAGTGTGCTCACTGGACCGCCTCACCAGAGACAGCCTTCCTCACGCATGCTAAAAAAGTTGAAAAGAAATTCATTTCATGGCCGGTGGTTGCTTAAAAAAGGCGATTCCAGCATATGTATGTGATAAATGTTAACTGTGCATTAATCGCATTAAAGAGGACCCTATAAACTTTTCATTTCTAATTAAATTCTGGCCGGTGATTCTGGCAAAGCCAGCTCACTCCGGGCCTTTGTTTATGTGGAAAATTAAAATGCAAATACAATGGAATTTATTTCCATTACTAGAGTGATATGCTGGGCTCCTCTGTTTAACAGCCTCCAATTATTTTTCAAACAGGTCTCTCTCCCTCTTT
>NW_005054300.1:11164866-11169519 GCF_000277835.1 Geospiza fortis
CCTCTTCCCCTCCCTCTCTCCCTTCCTCACTCCCTCATTTTTTTCCCTTCTCCCTATTACCCTGATGCTGCTACCCCAATGTGAGGGGTGGGATCTGGTAAAGCAGTGGTTGGGCTAAGGACCATGTAATCTGTTCAAGGTCAAACTCAGGCCAGAACACAGAGGAGAAAGTGGGGAAAAGAGTGTGAGGGCGCAAACAAGAGAACAGGGGAAGTAACTAGGCTTGAGTTAATGCAAGGATGAGTAAGGAGTTCCCTGTTAGCAACCTCACTGAAAAACATAAGCTAAATTCACTGGCTCGCTAAATCCCAGCCATATAGATAGCCTGACTGAGAGAAGTCATAGATCTTTCCCTGATGAGATATTTTGATGAGAGGGTACAAGTGAAAACTCTCTCTGGAAGTTTTCTGGATCTTTCACAGCCTTTTTCATAGACTTTGTCTGGATGTGACTGCTGCTGGGCTAAATCCTGATGGCTGAGGAAGGACAGAACAGGCCCAATGCCAGACATATTGCCTGTGCAGAGCAAATAAATTCATGCAGCAATGACACATAATCATCAGCTGAAAAATAACTGAACTCTCTTGCTCATTTCCAAGGGACCAAATGTGGCCACACTGTCTTAAAGCATTACTGCACAATACCTGCACAAGTCAGAAGCCATTGCACAAGCCCAGAGATTCATTGTACGTTTAAAATTTCTTAACACATATATTTACTGCTAAATGCTGCTGACACAGAATCCCATTCTTTCTTACATATATGAGAGACCCAGGTCAGTTCAGACTTGGGAACATCGCTAGTCAGTCACACACAGATCAGAAGCATCTGTTAACTGACACAGATGCCCTTCTATGCATTAATGTAGAAAGTCATACAAGAAGACCCTTGCAAAGGCAAGCGTGCACTTCACTGAAGACGTAGTAATTTACAGATCCTTTCACACACTCAGTCAAATCTATTTGAAACTGTATAGAATTGTCTTGCATGTAATTGTGAAGAACCCTATCCAAAAACGTAACTGAAAGGTCTTAGCAAAATCCCTGAGAACACCAGCAGACACACACACCTTGGAGCATGCAGCTGAGAACCAGCCAGACGTGCCACCCCACGTGTCACACACACGAGGGATGTACCTGCGGCATGGCCTGTGGGCAGGGAGAGCTCGTGAGCCAAAGGGATATTCTTTTAGTGCATGTGAGCATCTTAAGGAATCACCTAGTGTAAATGATCCTGCCCCAGCTGAGACAGGGAAACAGGAGAAGGACACATTCACTTACAACACTGAAAAGAGGCCATTACCCAGTCAAACAACCCAATCCCTGACATCATTATTCAATACACAGGAGCCCTGAAATGCACACTAACTCAATCACACGATTACAAAATAATACTGATGGAATCAATGAGACAGACATGCAGACATACAAAGCACACCCAGCCTGGTGTTAATACACAATAACAGCCTCCCAACAAGCGAATACAAAACAGCCATTCACGACCACAGGGCAAAACACCAAAACATGGGGCCACATTCTCAAGGGAGACTTGAAAACTCTGGTAACAAAACCCACCCTTGCCAGAGGGGTCTTAGAGTATGGGCAAAATCTGGCAGTTGTCAGTCTAGTGAGCAGCAAATAGTAAAAGCCTTGTTGAGCAGCACAACTGAGCACATTCATGTCCTAGTGAGGCTGGTGGACTTCCAGGGCACTCAGAACCATTCAGGATTGCACCCACAGCCTTGAAATAGACTGATCTAGTGAAGTGACACCTGCTCAATGACCAAAAGCATCATGCAGGCACTCTTAACACATGAAGGGGCGCATGACATTCAAGCCTCACCAAAACACAAGCCATTATAAGAAAGGAAATCCTACAGAATATTGCAAACAAAACAAATTCACACTGTGGACAGATCAAAATACTGTTCAGCACCCAAAGCCACAGAACTATCTCACAGACATGCCTCTGTAGCACAGCCAAATCCTCTTCCCAAACCACAGCAGCACCCCCAAACCTAACACAGAGTAGTGTCTTTCCTCTTCAGAGAGGAAAAAGGCAAAGTGACACACAGAAGAGGCTCATAATGCCACAATAATCATCCTTCCTTGTGCCTTGCAGATTGTGCCAGACCATGCTAACCCAAGTGCTTAACACACAGCCCAAACAGCCAGCTTTTGCAAATCCTGCATGATCTTCTTGGGAGGGAGATGGGGGAACCAGTCTGTAAGTCCTTTCCCTGGCAAGCAGGCAGCAGATCGTAGCAGGTTGTGTGCACAAGAATGTGCTGGTATTGAAACAGCCAGCAAGGCTGGGGGAAGGCTACTGTCGGCTGTGTGTGCCTGCGTGTGTTGTGTGTACAGGAATTCCCCTTCCTCTACCCAGTGCTGCTGCTTGTAGCCATTAAAAAGCCCAGGTCCTCATGCTGGGTGTTCAGTGAGTATTGATTCGGTCTGCAAGCAATTTTAATATTTCTTCAGGGACTTTCCAGCAACAGCACAAGTCATTAATTCACCCTCCCAAATTGCTTATTCAATAGAAGGAACATGGCTCCTGAATAAAGTCCCAGAATTTATGTGACTCACATGAGTCAGGAGGTCAAACAACTGTTATGGAGCGAAGTTAAAAATCCAAATAAAATATTGACACTTTTTTGGGAGTGAGAGGAGGGGGAAGGGGGAAGGGAAAGAAAAGGTATTTAAAATAGGGTTTTGTTGCAATGCCCCCAGGATAAAGAATGGAAAGAGATTGAAGACAAGCTGGAGTTTGTAAAATCAATGGGATTTATTGCATATCCGCTTGGCATTTAATAACTCCTTCCTTTCCATCTTCCCTGCTCTGTTTGTACATGGGGGAGATAAAAACTACAAATAGCCAGCCACAAAGTACACAGATGGACACCCCAAACATGAACACACAAAGGCAGGTACATGCAGGGATGAATGTTACTGGGAGGCAGTGGCGCAGCATCAGAAGGGCCTCTCAGGACTCAGTATCTTGACTGAACCAGATAGAGCCATTCACACAGGGAATTATATTATACCCATATAGTAGCAAGGAGTGTGTGTCCACAGCCTGAGTTTAAAAAAAGGCTGGGAGGGGAAACTGAGGCACAGAGCAAATTAAAAGACTGCTCACTCACAGAGCTCATCAAGAGGGACCCAGGTCTCCTGGTGCCCAGTTTGTGTTTTTGCAGTTGAATGATGGTGCCTTTTATAAGCATGAAAGTGCTCACATTGACCAAGATCAGGCCTCAAGAAGGCCCCCATCTCACAGGAGGGACACACAAACCACACAAAGAAATGGATCTACAGACACTATACAAGCCCATCCATATGCAGATGGATGCACACACACATACAAATACATACATGCTTTTACCAAGCTCATTGACATTCAGAAAGCAGCACAGCCAGATCACACACACAGAAGTGGGAGCACACCTGCAGACAGACAGACAGACCTGCAGTGGCAAGTGTGTACAAACCCACAAGCACACACATACACACTGGCACAGCAGTACAGCCCCACAGAGCAGCACAGCCACTCTGAAAGTCACTGCTTCTGCTAGCCCAGGTTTTACTGACAGGGGCATCCTCTCAGCTAGCTGCACATAAATGGATGCCCACATACACTGAAGAGCATTCTGCACGCATATTAATATATAGGACCGTCTCCTTATTGCATTATACTGTGGCTGTTTCAGTGAAACCATGATAATTTTCTACCACTCAAAGATCTGAGACTGCTGTAGCCATCAAATAACACTATTCATAAGCAATAACTCCATAAAAACCAGCACGCAAAATATTGCCTAATCATCTAATCAAAGAGCATTGGATGGCTTGGGACATTTAAGTGGCTTTCTTTGATTTCTTTGGGGGTTTTGGGGGTTTTTTTGGTGTGGTTGATTTTTTAGCAAAATCTTAGGGCAGCTGCTTTCTGAGAGGAGATTTTCCAAAAGGCAATTTTTCAAGAGCTTTTTTGCATTGCGATAAAGATATTTGACAGAATTTCCTTCCTAAGGTGTTTTTTGACCAAATACACAATGCGTTTTAAAATTAAGGAAGGTAATGAAATTTTTGAAATTTCCATAATGGTGCTCTAAAAATAATAATATTCCTGCATTAAAATATGCTTCTGTCTTACTTCTAAGGTTATTTTGTTCATGATTGATTAAAACTGCCTTTTAAAAATGACATGATAGCATATTTGGTTCACTTTATGCTACTTCCTGTATTTTTAGACTACAAAACATTTAAGAAAAAAATGTAAAGGGAGTATAGTTTTTTAAATCCCTTTGCCCACGTCCCTCTATATTCCTCTGCCTATGAATCCTGATTGCATCTGATCTTGTTGAATTTAAGTTAGATAAAAAAAATTAAATACATGTTGATTTACAGCTGGAGGCATTCTGATTCATTAGGTGAACAAGTACTCAATTCAGATTAAGGGGACCATGTCTTGAAATAATGGAACTGAATAAAATCACTAAAATTCTCTAGGATATCGTGATTTGAAGAAATAATATATCATAATTTGCAATATTGTATTCCACTGCAAAATCCTAAACTGCAAAATTAGAATAATTCAATATAGATAACTCAGGTCTTCAGATAGTGCTGAACAATTGCTGCATCTCTTCTGTATGTA
>NW_005054300.1:11169553-11184786 GCF_000277835.1 Geospiza fortis
CTAAAGCTCACTGGGAGAAAAGTTGTCTGCATGGGGATGTAGGGATAAAGAAACACTTGTGCTTGTGGGAGCATCATTTAAACTGCTCCTCTTGGGAGGCTGGTTGTCAATTCGGAGTTGTTGGAGGAGTCTCAGCTGCGATGGTTTCATTGAGAGAGAATAGAAAACAGGCTTGTTTACACACGGGGCAAACAGGAAAATTAATCTGAATTAACTTTGCAACTACATTGGTTAAAAGCATTAAAACATTGTTCAGGTGGTCATTCAAAATTTGAGCGTCCTAAATTGAAGTAAGTTCACTTCATTTCCAAAGTGAATTAAGCTAAACTAAATTAAAGCTGCCTTAATTCTAAACAAGGGAGTCAGAGGTGTAATGCAGTTTAACTAGACCACTTTAATTTCACATATTCAGTTAATTCAAATTATTTTGCAGAGCCTTATACAGATAAACCTTTAATCTGCTAACTCCTATGGACAGAGACTGTACTTATGCAGGAGCCAGAAAAAGGGGACCCAGAGGCACAGGGTACTCCCCCAGTCACTGCAACTGTAACAGAAAAGGATGGATATAATAGGTTGGTGAAGGCTCACAGAAACCCACAGTTCTGTAGTTAATCAGATGGAAGCCAGATATGGTTTTTTGCGAATAGAGCAGTTCTGCATTCACAAACTTACACAATTATGCAAATGTACACACAGATATGGGCCTTATAATACAGCAAGGTTCCATATAAATTATTGATCAGTATTCAGATATGTTAGCTATTACATCATAGATATTAGAGCCTTGTTAAAGACTAGTGCTAGGTGATTGTGACATATAATTTTTAATAAGTATGTGCTGAACAAAAATATCCATATAGATAGCTGATGATGGTTTCAAGCCACACATCTAAATATTTTCCCACAAAATTCTGTTAGAACTTGAAATGGTTGAAAAATATTTATCAATTCTTCATGGGACCTGAATATTTAATATGTGACCCAAATGTCTAACTCCATGTAGGCACAGTTATAAATGCAGACCTATAGGTAAACAGGTATGCTGGCTGTGTGGGGAATTAAAACATGCCAAGAAACAAACGCCAATGCATTTGTCAACACAATATGGACACATAAACATACAGCTTGTATCTCTAAACACTTGACCTGACAGTGACTTACATGAGCCAAACAGACTGGTTACAGATTTATCTTTTCACTATATAAAACTGACTTTGTCCTATAAATATGAAAACTAGACAATCTTCTACAGAGACAGGCACCAACTTGATGCTGCAAGTCTATGTAGCACCCACACCCTGAAGTACTTACTTGTGCTTAACTGCTTTGGGTGACACGATGAAGCAAGGAATAAATGACACCAAGAACAACAAGGACCAGAACAGGAAGGGAAAGATTCTGATTCTCTGTGAATATTTTTTACAGGTTTTTGAATCCAAACTTTATTAAAATTCTACATTTCAGAGTAGTTGGAACCTACTTTTTCAATAAAATCTAAACATATTATTTTTATTTTTAACATAGTCAACAACTCACCTGAAAAAGGTAATTTTAAAGGGAAACCCCAAAATTTTTCCTCTCTAATAATATTTACATTTTTCTTACAATTTTGTTGATTTCTTTACAAGCTGAGGTAAAAAGAACATTAGATTTGATAAACACATCCTCAGCACTGTTTTTTAAAAATTTATTTTAGCAAAAATCTTCTAACGGTAAAGGGTCCACTGTGAAAATTTTCCCCAGTTCTGAGGAGTGTAAGGGAGGCACACAAAAGTACATCCCTGTAAAGGGAAACATTTACTTATCCAACACATGCAAGCATGCACTGCAGTGCAGCACTCTGCAGGATACAGAGATAACACACAGCTAATACACAATGCTGCCAAAACCAAAAGTTAAAAAGTCCTGAGTCAGTACCCTCCATAATGAAGAGACTGGCATAAAATTCCCAATGCTGTAAATAAGAATTTTTTTTTTCCTTTGCCTCCAGTTCTGGCCCCTTGGGAGTCAGCCAGGTCCCACTTCCACCTGGCCCTTGCCGTTATGAAAGCCAGAAATACCTTGGTATTAAATGAAAGCTGAACTAATTGTTTATCTTCAAGATCTGAGGCTTTACACAAAATACCAGCTATGGCATAACTTGCAAGAGGGCTGAGAATGTTATCTACATTTATCTGATTCCTCCCAGTTCAAGACTCCCTTCCTAGTACACACATGTCTTCTGTTAATCAAAATGAATGTCCACAAGGAATTCAGCACAGACTCCTGAATTTTAATAACTGGAAACGGGCTCAAAGCAAAGCTTTCAATTAAAAGTTCCTATACTCCAGATTAAGATATTTAACCTTGGCAAGCCTGTGTGTTTCTGTAGGTCTTCTTAACTCACCCGCTGGCACGGCCGCTGCTCTGCCAGCTCCAGCGCGCGCCGCGTGGCACTCACCGTGTGCTGGCAGCTCCTGGGGCTGTGCCCTACGCCAGCTCCATGCTTCTGCAGCAGCACTGCTGGCAGCACTCAAGCCGGCCAGGCTAGAGGTAACGGAAGATCACACTGTGAACTGCAGAGTTAGTGCTCTGAACTACACATCATTGCAGTGTAGGTGTAATCAGAAAACAATTCTTAATTCCTAAGAGGTCAAAAATTTCTGGGCCTTTTCATCGCAGAAATGTCTCGCTAGTGAAAGGGACTTTAGCTACTAGTGATGCTTTTCTCCTGTTCTCTTCCTGTGGCTTGTTAGTTTTACAGCTTTTGGTCTTTTGTTGCAGAGATTATGAATTTGTTGAGGGGGAAAGGTAGATCTGTATCTGCTTTAATGGATACTTTAATGGATGCTCTGAGTTGAATGTCTGCTCCATGGTTGCCTATGGTATTAAAATTTGGACTTGATCACCCAGGTGGTTCCTCCTAGGCCTGTGTTTCTACATCCAAGACCAGTAGTACTCTTTGTGTCATTTAAGATTTCCTTAATTCACCTTAAAACCAGGTTGTCAAAAACCCAGGATCAAGTTTACTTACAATATTTTGGTACCTGTATGATATCTTTTAAATGTTTGGATTTTAATTAATTTATCGAAGAAAGCCTTCCAGACATGAACTGAGTAAAATGAAAGTAGAAACACCTGCCTGAGGACATTTCTATCTTGCAGTCACTGCTTGAGTGCAGCTCTTGTAGACATGTTTTAGCCACCTTTAAGTCAGCCAGCCTGGGTCCTGATGGCTCTGCAGCCACAGCTTTGCATAGCACAGCAAATATTCAAGTACACCTGTTTCCCAGGTGGGCAAATGGTTCTTACAGCCTCATGCAGCAATTCATTCTAGGGGGTCAGGCTAGGCAACTTATCCTCATGGGGCTGACCTCTGTCAATCATCAGTGCCAGGGCCATGAAGTTGCATACTATTGCTCAGCAGAATGAGGTGGCAGGCCAGCCTCCTGCCTGGCACATCTACTCTCAGGAGGCAGACATCTTCTCCTTTCTTTCTTTCTTTCTACCCCTGTTCCTCATGTCTGCACTTGTACTATGTAGCACAGCAGAAGTGGAATGGGTAGAGATCTGCTAGAAGCTGAACGTTAATGCTCTGCTCAAATTAAATGAAATAAAACCATATGGTGTCATCATGGGTCACTGATTTAAAACAACAAAAAAATTCTAGCTCCACTCTAAGCCCTTCAGATAGTAAAACTGATGTTGTGAATTGTGTGTCTTCTTAGAGTGCAGTCAAGAAATGCAGCAAGAGAAATGGGCAGGATTGGGCTTTCTCTCATGTTCGTAGTGAGCAGACTAACCTGGAACAAAGTGACACTTTTCTCCCCATGTCTGCAGGCATGATGTCAGTCGAGCCCCAGTGAAATTGATGGACCTACACAGATTAACAGCACATACAGAGTCAATTCTCCTCAGAGAGGGCTGGGATTGTCTTTTGAAATATGTAAGGCATCTCCATTTTGACCTCTCATCTATTTGGAAGCTTTGAGAAAACAGATAATCCCTCTTCATGTACCTTTTAGGATCATCAATCTAATCAATCTAATTAATCTATCATACTTCTGCTTATATGCTAACATAGTACATGATCACTCATCTTCTCTCTCCTTTTCCAAAAGGTAGGGAGAAAGAAATGCAATTTTCATGATAGAAGCAAGTTTGAATGTGTGAATATTGCTTGTGGCCCCTGAATATGGCAGGGTTTGAAGGCATTCTGTTGTTTTGGCAGGGAGTGCCAGAGCCCCAGGCCAGCTAGCGAGGAAGCTGCTCCTGCCAATGTCAGCTATTTCTCTGAAGGTTCTAAGTGTTGCAGTAGATTTTGAGAGCAGTAGCTTCTATTGCTCCCACCCTACTTCCTATGAGAAATTGTTGGTTGGCTTTTATGTAGCAACTGCAGCTCTGATTTTCCCAATTACATCTGCTGTTGCAAATGCAAATACCACCACCGAAGTCTGTGCAACTGAAACACAATTCCTGTTGCCTTTGCCCATTTCCCTTCACGTAGAGCCACTGTCAGCAGGGTACATGTCACTTCTGCTTCAAGCAGGAAAATGAAGCCAATACTGTGCTACAGCTCGCTGAAGCACTTACTTGGCCCCTGTTTATTAGAGAGTCTGAGCCCTTCACTCCTCCTTCCAGCTGTCCTCACTGTGCCCCAGGTGGCACGGCAATGCTCCTATCTTCACACTTCAGGCAGGAAACAGAGCACAGAGAGAAATGCCATTTGTCCAAA
The DNA here is from genome assembly GCF_000277835.1 of Geospiza fortis. Classification (NCBI taxonomy): domain Eukaryota; kingdom Metazoa; phylum Chordata; class Aves; order Passeriformes; family Thraupidae; genus Geospiza; species Geospiza fortis. Next base: position 11,174,271 of record NW_005054300.1, read on the forward strand.
CTCCTGATGAGAGAGGTCCATGACAGAGCAAGAACTGAAGCCCTTCCCTAAATCGGATTAGGCTCTAACTATCAGTCTTTTCTATTTGCCTTCCTTCACCCCCAAATCCCTTGGCTGTTTCCTCACCATGTTACAAATCTTGCTTTTTGTTTTGAACTTTGGGCAAACAAGATTTTCCCTCCCCTCTTCTTTTGCTCAACCGTGAATTCAGCTGCGTTTTAACCTATGCCCAGAAACATAAGACTGCCTCCTGTGTGAAGCAAAGCCCCATTGAGAGCTCTTTATGCCTCTGCAGCACCAATCTGCAGGTGGGATATTGTTGGCTCCATGGGGCCTTTCACCAAAGACCCCAAGCTGCCTCTTCTCATCCCATGTTGTCCCTCTTTGCCAGCACCACTGGGATGGTCACAAGCCCTTTTGTAGGAAGCCATCTGATGCAGAGAAGGCTCTGTCTCGCTCAGCCCTGCCCCGTGTGCCCCGCAGGCTGCCTTGTGCAGGCGCCCGCACAGCCCCGGCTCGGCGGTACAGCCCAGCACTAATTAAGCAGCGCGGCACAGCAGGGTGTGTGTGCCTTGGCCATCACAGCCTCCCCTGGACACAGCGCAGAGAAAAGGCTGAAGCTTCACAATGTTAGCCTTCCAAGAACCGCTTTAATTGCCCAGTAATGCACACCCTGGGGTCTTGTAATGTGCTTCTAATATGGAGCATTTAAAATATGAATACTCCAAAACAATTACAAGGAGTTTGGTGTTCTGTGGAATGTATCCTTCCACCCTCAAAAATAATCCACGACAATGGAATCTGATCAAAGTGAGGATACCAATGTTTTCTGAAACCTGTCAGGGTCTTCTTGAGGCAGCAGGACACACCAATCTTTCCTTCAGTTCAACGTCGCTCTGTTCTTCCAGGATTAAGACAATTGCTAGATTGTGACTCCAGATTATTCAGTCCTACCTTATCTCCCTCTGATCAGCCCTAGTATGGTTTTATTTGACATACTGTCAAAACACTCTGCCAGCCACAGTAAGAGAGAAGAAACCACAAAGTATGTTAGGCTTTAAGAGAGTTTGGATAGAAATGTCACAGAAGCAAGGTGAGTTTTCTGTGATCTTTTCTATATTCTTTTAGCAAGTAATTTCTGGACAAGTTTAGAAGTGATTTTCTACTTGCATATTTACAAGGAGTGAAACTTCTTCCCAGAAAGCACTCTGGCTCAGCTAATTTTAATTTCTAATATTTCTTACATTCTTCTAATATTTGTTACATCTCTTGATTAGAGCTTGTTACAATTGTAATACTAGAAGATTTTTGTCTGTCCATCTGTATTCAGAATCAGGAGAAGGAATTCCATTAAAACTGACAAAAATAATGAAATAGAAATCAAACATTGGAAATTCATGATCTAATGTTGAGCATTTAAGAAAGTCAAAGGCATTTGGAAACAAGCTGTTGTTTTCAGCTGGTGCTGTATATAATATTAAGTCTAGAAGGAGTTACTAGAAGCCAACTATAGCAACTCATGAATTCCAGGATGGATGTATAATTCACAGTATGATACTATTTACTGTAATGACATTATATGCCATCACTTAACATAATATTGCATATTAAATTCAGATTGTGAAATGAAGTTCAGTTGCTTTACTGCAATCAAAGATCTATAAATGTCCTGTTGCTGAAACTTCAAAAGGCTATGTATTAAATCTGTTTATATTATCCAAAACTCAAAGTAGTCAACTTGTACAAAAATCTCCCACCAGAAAATGAAAAATGGGAACTTACAGTAAGTACCAGTTTCTGTTCTTAATTAAATACAAAGGCTGTTATTGGAGTCACTGATCATGATGGAATTAGAGCAGGGATGAATTTAGTCCAAAGGGTCAATTTCTCTTGCAAAAAGATGTTTGAAAACATTGGCATTTATCTCAAGAAATCAGCACTGCTAACTGGTGTGTCAGGACTTGTGTCCCTTCTGCTTTTGGGAAGGGCTGAGGATGTAATCTGCAAGACTTCTCTTTCTCCAGTGTCTGAAGGCAAGAACAACCCATCAAAGACAGCAAGAGGTTATCAAGGTTTTGTGACCTCTTATACAGCAGTAATCCAGAAATCCTAGATTTGAGGCAGCAGAGCTGGCTTAGTGCATATTTCAATCCCTAGTAAGGGTGAGAAGCTTTCAGCAACACTGAAGTTTAAAGACAGCATTATTATGCTGCATTTGTTGCTACGGGGCCAGGTCAGCTCTGTTCATCTTTCATCTGCTGTTTCATTAGGTGGTCTTTTGTAGGACAGACTCACTTGAAGCCTCCCAAAGCAGCAGCAGTGCTGCCTAGCTATTCTGCTGTTTATCACTGTCCCTAAGTGAATCGACCCAGGGGGATGCACTGCTGTGTTCTGTACTGAGCATTAGAGTCCTGGAATTTCCCCTCTTTCCTTAAAACACTGGAGTTGAGTCATGACTTTAGGGCAAAGGAACACTGCTGGGGAGAGTCTTTTCAAGACCTGCCTCTTCTTTTAGCCATAGAAAATACATTCTACCAGATACCTCATTAGGTTCACTGTGCATTTGATGCCAAAAATTATTTGACCCAAGCCACTGGAGGCAGCACAACCAGAACTGCTCTCCTCTGCTCACGGTTTCCGGACACTTTCTTTTGACATTAAGACCGGTTTCATTCTTAGGAATGGGATGTTTCTGAACAGAGCCTTTCACCTCTGGGTCACTAGCAGAAATCTGGCCCTGCTTGGTAGTGACCGAAAATCATTACCAGCTGACAGCTACTTGGTGCAATAAGCTGGTGAGTCTCATTCCAGTTCCTAATGGACACATCTCAGTAAACACAGTCACAACTGGCACTAACTGGTGTTCTCAGCCAAGAGACCTCGAACTGAATGGGAAAGGAAATTGAACCTTCCTCTTCATCCCTTGCCTGGGTTTTGGAATATTATGGACAGGCATTTTATACCTGCAGCGTTTCACAGGCTGTTTTTACTCTAAATGGGTTTTTGAAACTTTGCAATTTTCATGCAGCATGATTCAGCACAGCCTGATCTGCCATCTCAGTATAATTAGACTCATCTTATGGTTCCCCTCAGTAGAAGCTGAGCTGTCTGGTGCCATCTCCTAGTACAAATGGTAAATCTGATGTCACATCTCAGTATGAATGGAACGATCTGATGTCACCTCAGTGCTAACAGGACGTTTTATAATATGTCATCTAAGGCTGTAGGGGAAATCTTCTAATCCATTCACTATGCTACACTACAATAGAACATAACACAGTATAATGTGTAGGTTAACTTAGACACCCTCAGGCAGATTTTGGATAGACGGATAGATGGATGGATAGAAACATTTATACAAAGTATACATATATTATATCACTCTATTGATTTTAAAAAAGTTCCAGGACTGCCTAGCTATAATGAGATTTTTGAACTTTGTGTTGCGATCAATGAGGGGAATATTATTGGCGTGGAGAATTGATATACCCGCTCTCTGTGGCTTGTTCTGCTCCTGGACTGCCCCTGCCCCCAAGGTGTACGATTCCATCAGACACTTAACCTCTTTTACAGTGTCATCAGGCTAAAAGGAATCTAATAGTGACACGGGACTTGTGCTCAGCACTCTGGCACTATTGCTTTCCTGTCACAAATAATTTATAGCTTTCTATTTCCATCCCTTTGCCTGCACCCCATCCCCTTTTTCTGTTTCTCTGGGCTGGGGGAAATCAATAAACTCACACAACCAGAGTGGCACTTCAGGGGGTTTTAGGGGGAATGTGAGACAAGAGGGGAAAAAAGAAAAAAAGAGAAAAGAAGAAAAAAAGTTATATTATTTGCTGTAGCACACTTTTCAGATCAGCTCTTCACCTAGTACGAATTGTATGACCTCAGAATCTGGCCCTGAGGCCTTCAGACACTTTTTGTATAGGTTCTCAGCAACTATAGATTAGGGAATCTGGTACCACTGATCTATATGAAGTGAGGATCTGGATCTCCATCCTCAGCTAGAACCTTGACATTCTCTGTCTCCAGCTATGTCTCAGGCACTCCAGCTACAGGTCAGGCTTCATCAAGCTTGTAGCAGAGTCTTGTAACGTGCTGAGGTGAGATGTTCTCTTTCTTTTCCTAAGAAGGCTTCATCCTCAGAAGAAGTGGTTTTTAAAAATTGCCCCCACAATGTCTCTGCCTATCTCTATCCATGCCATATCACCCACTAGCCACACATTTGCTCTTTGAAGTTTTGCCAAGTTATTCTTTAGAACAAATTTTTAAGGGAAGCGCTCAAGTGGGCAGGACAAATCTTCTATTTGCTTTCACTTTCTGGAGAGATTTTTGGGTAGAAAATAAAGCTAATAAAATGCAGGGCTAAGAGTTCCAGAAGCTCACCCGAGCTGGAGTGGCTGAAGAGAGGAGAGGCTTGTTCTAATCTCAGAAAGGAAGTTGGTTTCCATGGCCTCCACAGGTCATGGCTTATTTACTGAGTTCCTTGGTGGAAGAGCTGTTCCCAACTCACAGATACCCAATATCTGCCAGTAGTCAGGGACCTTGCAGTCAGCTACTAGGTACTAGTGATTTTCTTTCACCACTGACCTCAGTTGGATTTAAACCAGTGACCTAGAGGTGAAAGATTCCATGTAACAAGAAACAGAGCACTGACAATTACAGTTCAGTTTATTGCCATTCTGAGCTACACTATAAGCTTCGTGATGCTTTTTTGAGTTCCTGTGCTGTGTTCATTCACCACCTGGCAAACACCAATTTTTGCCCTGTTGGATGGACCTTTTTTTCCTGGTGATCTATATCACATCACCAGGCCCTACAGATGCCTTCTGCTCTCACCTCATTTATGAAGGGCAAGGGCTTTGGGCAAACCTTCCACAGTACAAAACATTTAGTCAGTTAGAAGGGTATTTTTCAGGTAGACAACAAAATTAAAGCTACTCCATTGGTAAATTCAGCAATGTTTCTATTAGCTGTGAAGACTGCACTGTTATTATGCTCACAGACCAGACCATAAATGACAATGCAGCAGTTAACACACAGCAGATCCTGGCTTGCTCACTGAACACCATCCTTATGCAGTGAACACCCAAGTTTGGGATAAAGATGACAGAGCAGAAATTGGACAATTCTCTGAGAGCTGGACTATTAAATCAGTAGAATCAGGACCACAAGGCAAATGAAGCCACTCTGCTGCACTGAGAGCTCAGATCAAGCCTTCAGGTTCTGATATCTGGGACTGTGGGTCTGCAAAGGCACAGAGAAGATGCATTTGAGTTCTGAATGTGTTTCACTCTTTTCCAGGATCATCAGAACCAAAGTTCAGCAACCTTTTCACCCAACACCAGATGGGAGTGGGACAGGTGTGACTGCACCAGGACATACTATTGGTAAGTAGACGGGCATGAAGGGTGGTGACAGGTCAAGTGGAAATGGGGATGAAGCTTAGTTGAGGGAACAAAGTCTGACAAGCAGATGCTAAGCAGAGCAAAAGGGAGGAGGGGTGGGGGGAAAGAAGCTTCCATGAAAATCAGAGTTTTCTATTCTTTGTCTCCCCTGTTGCATTGCAGAGAAGTGAATCACAGAGAAACTAGCCCGAAGTAGGGGTTTGCCCAAGTGATTCTGCCTTAATGTCCATTTCACATTCATGCTCTCCCCTTCATCTCCTTTTAGAGAAGTATTTACTGCTGTCCTGTCTAAGCATCAGTCTTCACCTTTTCCCTTGTCCTTACTCTGATTCTCTTTTTCCTCCATACCAATTTTTCTTCTCTCCTCTCCCTTTGATGGAAACAGTCCATTTTTTAATGGTAGTAATACACAAACATGGGTAAGATATTCCAGCTGCTTCACAATTAAGTTCTTCATTGTTCTAGCTCTGCAGTCAGGTATCCCATGGGTGTATTTCACTATTTCACTGAGAAAGTTTGGTTTTTTAGGGTTTGTTTTCTTTGTTGTTGTTGTTGTTGGTTTGGTTTGTTTTGGTGTTGGTGTTTTTGTTTTTTTTTTTTTGCTGTGGGAGATGTTTTGCTAGTTTGTTGAGGTGAACAGAAGATGGAGGCTGTAATACAGTGACTGAATGGTACTCTGTTAGAAGTGTGATGAGATACTTTCTAATCTTTGAGCTGCGGAGTGGATATGTCTGCTCTTCCTAGCACAGCTTTATCTAGTGACAAACTAGAGCAGGAAAAACATGCAGTATTCTGGGATATTGTGAAATACAGTGGCTTATTTGTGGCCTAAGACTTTCTTAGATTCTGTTGGTTATTGAGAATCTGCTGCTACACAAGGATTTACCAGAAAATGCTCATCTGCATGGGACAGAGCTGGTAGATGTCCTGTACACAAACTGTATTCAGGATTACAATGGGCAAATATGGAAGAACATTTCTGGATGCCCTTTTAATATGGACTTGCTCACTGGACTGGCAATCACTGATCACAACAGATGGAGCTGGCAGATTCCTTCTTGTAACAGTAGTGCAATGTCTAGGGAATGCAATGGCTGAGCTGGGGTAGTGATTGTGAGTGCTTCTAGCGGAGTCTCATTGCTCTGGGATGTTCTAGGAAGTAGGTCTACATTGGAGTGTGTTGAAAGGTTCTGCTCCATCCTGAAAGGCTTCTGTTGGATGTATTGATTGCTTCAGATCAGTACTTTATGAGCTGAATGGTGAATAGTGGCCTGTAGGAGAACTGGGATATTCTTTCCATTACTGGGACACACTGGGACACAATAGGTGCGCCTGCTGGATGCATAGGTCTACCTGTTCTATTTTCTAAAGGCCTGATTATAATGAAGGGATCATTTCTAATTTAGATTACTTGTCACTTTTGATATATTAGAAATTCATGAGCAATCTTGGACAGCCAAGTGGCCAGAGCATTCTGCTTGTTGATATTGGTCAGTACAAAAGGAAGGCACTACATTTTCATTAATCTGGGTGGTAGTATGTATCACCCAGTCATTCCAGTAGGGAACTGAATTTAATAGGCCAGCATTGAAGAGCTTCTAACCTATGCTAAGAAGGTAATTTTTTCACTAAGTGTTTCAGGCAGGCATGTAAGAGGCTAGTCTGCCTAAAACAGAACATGTGCACTCCTGGTGAAAAAATACTGAGAGGAAATGATCTGGTAATATATGGATGGACTATGAGGTCACTAGAGAATGTGGCCTATGCAGCATTTCACTGGATTACCTTGAAAGCCTGCTCTGAACTGGGATGAAACAACATTTAGCTTCTTGATGGAATACACTCACTTGTTATCAATGGCCCTACGCTGGAAATCTGTGAAGCTACAGTATAGCAGTGGACAAGCAAAGCTGGGATGCTGCTTTGCTGGGATACAGTAGAGCAAGTTCTTCAGCATGAAGGACCAGGAATCTGCTTAGTGCCCAGGCTTTCCTATTAGACTGGTGGCATGCATAGCTTTCAGTTGGGGATCCCTGGGTGCTGTGCTGCTCTCCTGATGGCCCTTTCTCCCTTTTCCTTTCGTCCAGTGCCCAGCACAGCATCCCCTCCTGTCTCCAGTGCCTCCAATGATCCAGTGGGCTCTTACTCCATTAACGGGATCCTGGGGATTCCTCGGTCGAATGGCGAGAAGAGGAAACGTGATGAAGGTAGGGGGAGGGGAGAAGCTCATCCTCCCTTTTATATTCTTTGTCCCCATGTACAGGCTCCAATTTCAGGCCAAGGTTTGCAGCTGCTCCAGGGGCTAGATCAGTTTTAGCAACAGAGACCAGTTCCCCGCCACTGCCCTGCTGGCTTGGAATGCTCTTCTTCCGAGGCCTTTCATGACAGGCTGCATCTCCAGACATCTGCTCAGCAGGCAGAGAGCCGTCTCCATTGCTGGAGCTGATCCCAAGTTCATTCACTGCTGGAAACGGCTGGAACTGAGCTCCCCAGGAGCCAGCAGGTGCCCGGACTTTGAACTGTGGGTAAACATGGTTTCCCTGACTCACTTGATTTCAAACTAAATGCCATCTTGGAGAAGCACCAGCAATGTGGGAGCTGTCTTTCATTCCCCTTGCAAACAAGTTCCTGCCCTGTGATGTGTCACGAGCTACATTAGCTGGTGATCACAAGGGCCCAGTTTTCAATGAGTAGCATCTACCACAGCAGAACTGTCATGCTTGCAACAGTCTGAAAGCAGAACAGGAGGTCTTCTGAGTACTGTGATCCTAAGGCTGTTTCTCAGCCTTTCAATAAGGCTATAATGAAATATTATTAATCTCTCCTTTTGCATCCTACTTGCTGTGAAGTATTCAGGGCAAAGATCCTGAAATGAATCAAAAGCTGGAGCCTCAGGTTTAAACAGACTGAGTCAGGAGGGGTGGGTAAGGTCTTGGTGCTCTTATGGTGGCTTTCAAACACTTTTCCTTAAGTCTGTCTGATTTGTTCTAAACCTGAGGGCCAGGAGGTGAACTTTTTAAAGAATACTGATGGATCAGTTTGTTGGGTTCAGCTCTGACTTCAGTACATTGTGTTGCTTGTTGCATGGAAAGACATCTTAGGACAGGTGGCTCAGGGTGCTGTGTGTGCTGTAATCCCAATGCTGTGCAGTGCAAGAGAACATGAGGGTTCTCTGTGATATGTGGTGAGAAGAGAAAACTCTCCTGAGATGGATGCTGCATTTTGAGGTTTTGCTAGTAATTTTCTCAGTATTGGTTCTGGTGAGGTTCATATCTGTAAGTTTTTGATCCATACAAACACACTAACCTAAGAACAACAGGCAGTCATCATGTTCCCTTCCTCCCTTATACAAAGTAAAACTAGATGCAAGGACCCAATCCAGCTTCTGAAGATTTTAGCTGATGTCATTGGAAATTGGATCGGGGCCCCAGAGGAAGATCCATTTCCCAGCTAGATGGCAGTAGGGCCCAGCTAAGAAAAAAGTGTAGCAATGGAAGGGCTGAGTCAATGCCTCCAAGTCAAAAAATGTCAGGAATAAGAGACAAGTATTGCAAACCTTTCCAGCATTTGCCATCATTACATACACAGGAAATAGTGACATTTCAAACTGAATGACATGTTTCTCTAACAGTTGTGCAGATCTCCTGGCAGTTATTTGAGGGTTTTGTGAATCCCTGTTCTCATACAGTCCAATGTGGTGATAACCATCTCTCAACATGGTGCCTCCACATCTCATTAGAAATTAAGCTCTTCAATCTGGCTTTAGCTACTATTCAGGCTATACCTGGAAAGATCATCCCACTTTAGATGCAGCCACACAGTCACTTCCAGCCTCAGAACCTGAGCTTTCTTTGGAACAGTACCATTAAGCACAGAAACAATACAGCAGCCATCTAAGACTGTGACAGTTCACAATGATATATTGACAGTAAGAACTATTCTTTGTGTCTGTCCTTAATTCATTCCAGATTTGATTTAGGCAAGCGACATTATGCAGCTCCTTGCTGTTGGCCAAGCACCCACATATCCCACTAGGAATCAAAAAGGTTCCAACCAGACAATCCTGCAGATGTTGCTTGTCTTTAGCTCTAAGAGTTTAGGTGGCAGTTACATGATGTGGTTGCAACTGCCTTAGATAACAGCCTTAATCCTGTTATCCCAGATATCTGCTGCAGGGACACGTTGAGCTCCTGACCCAGAGAAAGCTCACACGGGACCTCCAGCTAGCTGCTCAACATCTCTAATCATGAGTTGCGTTATTTGGGCTCACACTGGCCTTCAGAAATGCTGAAAAATATTGTCCCTTTGCGGGGCTGAGTCCTAAGGTTAGAAGGGTGCAAGGGGAAGTTTTGCAAAGCCAGTGATCTTCACTCATTCCTGGGCATTCTCCTCTGTAGCTCTGAACATTCTGATTATTTCTAGTTGAGTTGGGGAGTAGGAAAAGTTTGTCAAGAGATACAACATGAGTATTTCTTTCATATTCATGCTGGATGCATACACTTTCTCAGTATTTCCCAGAGCTTCTGAACACTTTTTTGCAGTTTCTTTCTTAACTTCAGGTTTTATTCTCACATTGAAAAGCCCTTGTGAGCTTTGCACATCTACTTTCCAAGCATTTAGGGAGTGGTTCTTCCCTAAAGGAGGCAGAAGAAGCAGCACTGCTCTCTCTTTCTTTCCGCTCTGTTGGACCAGCTCTGCTGCAAGGATTCCTCTGTGAGGAATGCAGTTCAGCAGAAAGGGGAAGTACCAAGCTGTTCCTGAATCACCAGTTCTGAAAACCTTGTTAGCAACCTCTGTGATGGCTGGGGGGAACAGGGTAGGAGAAAGACAGAGAAGCTTCTATGTGAGCACACCCCCTCCCCCAGGTCCTCCTTGCTGCAGCTGGTGTCTACATCAGACAGTAGCACAGATGATTAAGAAGAGGAGAGATAATTATGTGTCAAGATGATGTAGCAGAACTCCCAGGTTGGACAGAAGGAGCCAGACAGATGCATGAGGTGGGCTCAGAGATGGACGCTGACAGCCAGGTGTGTCCCCCACAGAGAGTTAGAGGAAAGAGAGGGAATCCCAACCTACCAAACACCCTGGTTGCAAGTGCCAGGGTC
>NW_005054300.1:11184796-11199987 GCF_000277835.1 Geospiza fortis
GAAAGAGTGGGAATCCCAACCTACCAAACACACTGGTTGCAAGTGCAAGGGTCGCCTGGGTGATGTATGATATTGACAGAGAGCTAGCTGGGAAGCAGCTCTGAGTGTCTACTAGTCACAACAAGGAACTGTTGGCCATGAGTCTTTCCTCAAAACTCAGTATGTCTTCCTCAGGTGAATGCCAAGAATGGATGGTCAGGATTCACCCTGTTAAGACCAAATTACACTTTTGTTTCAGTTTATAACCAGAGATTGCAAAATTTCTGACTTCTGTGATAGAGTTGATCTCCTGCAATTTTGAAAATAATTTGACTAAAACGTTTGACTAAACATTTGTGTAGCACTGTCAGCATTGCCAGTGGAGCTGTAACTTCCCCCTCACCTTACACCCACCATCACTTACACCCACCATTTTCCAAGGGCAGCAGTCACCCTGCAGCATGTAATGAGTTTCTCAAGACTAATGAGGGTTTTACACTATCAAGTTGCATCAGAAAGCATGAATTCCTGGCTCTTTATGGTTTGAGTGTTGTAGTACTCTCTGTTGGCAGACCAACCATGTTCAGCAGGGTCATTGCCAGACTAAGAAGCAGCAATACCATATCCAGAAGGACAAAGGGGAAGAATATGCAACTATTTCTGCTTTTTCATAATCCAGCTAAAAGAACGAGAACTGGGGTGACCCAGAGGCACTAACAAAAACTTAGTATCACTCATATTGTAGTCTTGAGCACTGTACAAGGAGAAAAAAAGGAGAAATGCAGAGAAAGCAAAAGACAGATAGATAGAAAGACAGATAGATAGATAGATAGATAGATGGATATAGATAAATAATTAGATAACAGGAAAAGAATATATCAAGCTGCTGCCAGTGTACACAGCATCTTCAGCTGGGTGAAACTTCAGCAAATTTTACAAAACTATTCTTAGGAGACACGGCCCTTTCTTTCCATAATAGGCTGCAAACAGACTTCCTGACTAAACCTAAATTCTCATTTGGGATTCAACTTCCAGTGAGGTTGGTGCTGTAACATTCTCAGCATCATTAATCTTGGTCCTTGACAGTATCTGTAGTATTTGACAGCATTGCTGGCAATAATATCTGCAGTGCTGACAATGGCAGAGATAATATCCCCCAGTATTATTGACATTAGCTGGGATCATATCTGCAGCCTGTTATTGGAGGGAACAGACGTAATGTGTCCAGTATTATTAGTATCAGTAGTAATAAAACCCAAAGGCTTGTTAGTGTGATCAGTGCTAATATCAGCACTAGGTTTGTGGGAGAGGAGGGGACGGAGTGATTGCTACTGTAAATGGCAATAATACTCATGGTGTTTGCAGTGAAGGAATCCCCAGCAGAGGTGAGGGAGCAAGCCTGAGAAGGCAGAAGTCTCTCCTTCCCATCCTTCACTTGTCATTTTGATGATTAGAGTGAGTTACATTGATGCCTAGTAATGCAGGGCTGTGTCAGTGCAGCGGGACAATGAAGAGTCACCAAGATTTCTACAGATCTTGGTGTAACCAAGAAGTGTTAACTGCATCAGTGCAGATGGTTCACCATGCTCCTCAAATGGAATTGGGCTGTGCTGAACAGGGTGCTGCCCACTATCTGTAGGAGTATCTGCACTGTTAATCCTGGAGCTATAGGATAGGAAGCATCACTGCCCTTCTCTTTGCTGCTGCTCATATAATTTTCTGACTGTTATTGCCACAAGACCCTCTACTGAAAATCAGTGCTTTTGTTACAGGTAGTTTTCTCTTTCCTCACTCCAAATGGGAGGACTCTGAGTGCAGAGCAGGGTCTTGACAGTGTTTAGCCTGGGACTTTTCCTACCTTGCTGTAATCTGATTTTCATATTGGAAAAGCAAAAATGCCTCCTTCCAATGAAGTGTGAGGCAAGGACATCTGTGACAGTTCCACTACTGAAAGTTGTTTTTTAAAATACTGCCCCAGGACATAGACTGTTTTAAAGACTTGGGTTCAAAATTTTCTTCAAGTGGAAAGTAACACAGAGCAGAGACGTGTGTAATGTGTCTAAATTTTTGAGCAGATATACAGCAGCTGAGTGTGCCACTGCAAGTATGATCTCATTTGTGTTGTTCAGAGTGGCAGGGATAAGACAGTGTGAGAGACATAGCTGTGACATTTCAGATGACTGTGTCATTGTCAGTGGCACACAGTATGTGTTCGCAGGCAGTTTGGTTGTGGTTATCCTGTTGTAACTATCACTATAGGTTGTGGGTTTGTGATGCTAATGATGAGATTAACTGTATCACTACTTGGTCTGCTGCCCCATTACACTCAAGGCCATTACACTCTTCACAGGAGCAGCTGTGAATTGTTTTTTGTGGTATGTTTGCATCACGGCATGCAGTAAGGGTGTTTCAACATGATAATTGTTGGTTCACTGGTGCCGTTTCTACTGTGCTGTCGCTGCAATTCATAGAGTTGTTACTGCAGCTGATACAATGTGTTGGTTGAAAACAGACTGGCCATGACAGTGAAGTCAATACAGCTATGTCACTGCAGCACCATGTTCAGAATGGTGTGTTTTCATGAAATGTGATATTAGTGTTCCACAGCATGCTGGGGTCATTTCAGAACATACAGTGTGCTTATGCTGTCATCTGCAGTATGGTGATGCTTTGCTTATGCTGGAGTTGCACCAGAGCAGAGGTCTAGCTCAGAGCTGTCCTGTGGGGAAATGCATTCATTCATTTTTCTATGCTGCCTGCATATGTCTGCTAAGAATATGAGTGAGTTATTCCACTTGACTGTGTCATGGCCTGATGTATGTTCATCTCTGGGCATATTAGGTATATTTCTGTTCTCAAACCCTAATAATTGTAAAGACAACAGGGTCTGTTTGGACCCCTGCAGGTGATGGAACAGCACTACTGTCTGTGGCGAGCCTGAATTGTTTCACAGTGTGATTTTTTTGTCACCACAGCTGACTTGTTTGTGTTATTCTATATGGCTGCTTTATTGCAGGTCAGCAATAGTCTTAATGACGCTGGAGACACATGCAGTTATATTGCCTCAGGTGCTAACCCCATGTTCCAACCATCACACAGAGTTGTGGGGTGTATACACAGCAGTTTATGGATGTGCAGATGGGCTGAGCAGATTCTGGAGTCTTTCAAACCCTCACAATGTTTTTCTCCTACTTTCTCTGGGACTGCTGTTTTATGCAGCACGGGTGAGTTTCCAGTGTCTGGCAGCTTGCAGCAATGGTGTATCTCCACAAACAGGAGCAGTCACAGGGGACCAGGCTCACTGTGTTCATACACACAAGTCTAGGTAACATTCCCTGCCATTCTAGAGGAAAATATAAATTGAAGAGGGAGTTTATTCTAAGTGATCACCCACTTCTCCCTCCTGAAGGTCTTTGGCTAGTGAGACTCCTGGAAGGACATAAGAAAAGCACCTGCTACTCATCCTGCGCTTCTATAAATAAGCTGCAGGAGGATGTCAGAAAAGGGAGAGTATGTATAGGAAAACAGAGGAGGGGGAAACTGGATGAAGCAGAAGACAATGAATAAGCAGCACAGCACTGACAGAAATGTGGGCTGCTGCACCAGGAATCTGGAGGTCAGTCTGTAAGCAGGAGAAACAGGATACATGTATTTGTGTGAGGTGTCTGCACACACGCTGGGAGTCTGGGGAGTACACATTGCTCAGGAAGAAGTCAGGTAAGGGAGAGTTAACAGCTTACATCACAGAAAGCAGTTTGGACAGAATGCCCTGCTTCCAGAGCTTATATTGCTGCTTAGTTTGGCAGGGGCTGCTATTCTCTGAAGACAAGCTGGTCTGGCTGCAGTTGTATTTGTGTGCATCTCTGATTGTGTATCTGTATCTCTAGGAATGCCTGTTTGGTTTTTGTATTTCTGTGTTAGGATCACTGGTCTCTACTTATCTGTGCTTGTGTACTGGGGTGAGTGGCAGGTTGGACCCGTATTTTTGTGCATGCCTATGCAGACCTAGAAAATGTGTATGTTAAGCTGTGTGTAATATTGCCTAGTAGGTGGATAGATACTGTGGATCATATGGATGCCTGGGCATGTATGGCTCAGTATTAGTGCTATGTATTTTTATGAATGCGAGGTATTTGTATTCACATTTTGAGACTATATGTGAATGTTGTATATTTGTATGTATATTCTGAGTGTATGTGTTGTTACATACTTGGAGTATCAATGTATCTTTGTGGTTGCTGGATATGAATATGTAGCCTGCTAGTGCTGTGCACTTCTGTATAGAGTTTGTACAGATGTGTATTTGCATTGAGGTTATATATTTGTGTGTATGTTATATATATATTTATATATACACATATTGGTTGTTCTTGCCTGTATAAAGGCTGTTTATTTATGTAAATATTTTGTATTTGTTTACCTTATTTGATTCTGTATTTGTTAATTTAAGGAAATTACTTTGAGTTACAGGTTTTCATTTAGTTAGTGTACATACACTTTTGTAAGTTATTTGCTTATTCAGAAATTACATTTAATTGACATGCACCTACATTAGTACCTCTGTGTGTCTCAGTTTGCATTCTTGTGTCTTTAATGTTAATTTGCTATGTTTTGTGGGCTCTACTTATGCATTGAGCTTTTCTTTACATTTATTTGTGTGAGTACCATAGGTGTGTGCTTTTCTGACTGCTTATTATGGGTAATTAGTCTGTGGTTAGATATTTTTCCACTTTTTGACTCGTTCTTGGGAGTGGTTGTTGCAGCTGACATGTCAACAGGAGTCAGGCAGCTACAACTCCTCCTAGTGTCTCTGCCTCCTCAATGATTCTGCCTGTGCAAAGGCTGCTTCCCAGTTTTGCTAGATGCCTGATTCTCTGGATCTTCTTGTTCACTTTAGATGAGTCTTACATTGGGTCTGCCTGCAATCATGGTGGTGGCTGTTATAAGTTGTCATGGATGTAAAGAGTATGGGAGTCAGAGGGAGCATGGTGTCTGAACCCACAGGGTCCCAGGTTAATGCACAGTGGATGACAGAATCAACTGCAAAAGGAATCAGAAATAGCTGTCAATGTGCAGGCAAATGGTATTTTAGAGGGTTGTTGGTATAACAGTGGATGAGGATGCCATGACAAGTGAGAGACACTGGTTTGGGGTAAAGTGACATGGCAATGAGACATAAGGGCAATACTGCCATGGAATAAAGGTGACATGGCACTGACACAAAACATGGGTCATGGTGACATGCCAATGACCCAGGCTGATCTGTCAGAACAGGGAGAGGTGGGATCTGTCCATCAGCTGAATAAGGCAAGGGAAAACAGGAGGAGGGGGGTGAAGAAGATCAGAGGCAAATCAACAGACCTGTACCTGGGCTGTAGGACCCAGATCACCAGTTGTTTGGGACATGCAGTGTCTCCACAGGATCAGTTATGTCCTGGTGTGAAGGGCCAGGACAGCCTGTTAGCAGTGGCTGTTTGCTCACAGTGATGGAGAGCAGGAATAACACAGGGATGACATCAGGTGGTAGCCATATCCTGTGAAGGTAGCCATGGACCATGGGGACTGTGGGCAGGGGCATTATTCCCAGTTGGTGGAAAAACAAAGAACCTAACAGGCAGTAAAACAAAAACAAAGGAGACTTGGAAGCACCTGACAGCCCTAATTCATCACAGCCCAAGATTTTTTTCCCCCCTCATGTTCCCATTATATTTGTTTGTAAAAGTGGAAATCAATTTTGAAGGTAATTTTCTGGAAAGAATGGAAGGGAGGTGGGAGGGCCAGATAAGGCAGAGATGGCAAGAGGAAAAAAAAAAATTTAGGCCAGGCACAGCCCAGGGGCAGCTCTTGGCAAGGTGAAAGAAAATTGCATATTCAATCTCCATCCATGAATCTCCCTTGCTGCTGCCCGCCTCCTGCTCGAAAACAATGAAGGCTTTCTCCCCTACGCTGCACAACGCCTGAGTATCAGCGCTCACTTTAACTTCAGGGTCATTAATTCACCTGATTATTGCAGGAGAGGAGAGGGTTGCAGAGGCATCCATTCTAAAGAGCCCTCCCTTAGCTCATCCTTTGATTAGTTCAGGGTGGGGGGAGTTGAGATAATGTGTTGTCTTGGACGCAGTTTAAAATGGGAGGGGTTGAAGAGGGGGTGGAAGGAGGTAGAGAAGAAAAGATGTGGCCCAGCTTGTTGTGGAAGGGAGGGTTGGAAAGCAGTCATTCTTGCATCCCTCTGCTGTGGTGTTACTGCAAATTAAAAGTAGCATGTTCCA
Source organism: Geospiza fortis (assembly GCF_000277835.1). NCBI lineage: Eukaryota > Metazoa > Chordata > Aves > Passeriformes > Thraupidae > Geospiza > Geospiza fortis. Next base: position 11,191,045 of record NW_005054300.1, read on the forward strand.
CTTCGTAGCTATCTTTCAGGGAGGGGAGGGGCATGGGTATATGTCGGCATGGGGATGGGGGGGATCTTATCATTGCTTCCTCAGCAGCCCAGCGTAGTGTCACCCTGTGAGGTGACATTTGAATTTACAATTCCGCAGAGAAAAGCCATTAATTCACAAATTAACATTTCTCCCTCTCTCTCTCTCTAGCTCTTTCTCTCTCTCTCTCTCTCTATCTCACATGGATGTGCAAGCAATTGAAAAGACAAAGGAAATAGCCTTAAGGAAGAGACTTTACTGCTACTCTGTCTGTGCAGAGATTGCTACTACTGCTTCTAGATAGATAAACCAATTACCTGAGCTGCTCTGCTCATGGCAGCCTGCTATTACCTCCTTTTGTAGAGCTGATTCCATTGCCGGATTACACTGTGTGTATCTCATTAATGTAAACCAGCATGATACTGGGCACTGTTTCTGACCCTTCTTGCCATAGCCCCTTGCTCTGCAGTGGAAGAAGAAACTGGGAGAGGAGTGAGGTGACAGTAGGCACAACATACTTCCTAGAGCAGGCTACACACAGAGCTCATTAGAATACCTGTGCTAAGCTTAGAGGAAATGGGGGCTTCCCTTCTGTGGAGCAGATCTCATGACATTAACCCTGATCTCTTCCATGTCTTGGTGAGCACCGAGGGTGCTGTGCAAGAGGCCTCGTGTATGGGCACCAGGCATGGGAAGTTCCTTGCATTCTCAGCTCCACATGGAGTTTTCAACAGGTGTAGAAATGCGTGTGGCAAGCAGACACAGAGGTGTGAGTACAAAAGCTGTGTATCCATAGCTATTGCACACGAGTGACTGACTCACAGAGGAACACAACAGAGCTCAGAATAAGAAGCAAGAGTAAGCACTTGAGCTTACAGATTGAGAGGGCCAGATTTCTCTGTAGCGCAACCCTACTGAAAGCAAGTAAAGGATGCCTGTGGAGATGTTCTCGTCTAAGACAAACACTAGAAACTACTTCAACACAACCCTGTTGTCTTCTAAATCCCTCTTGTTGCTCTTTCCTGCCCTGTCTTTCTCATATACTTCTGCTATCACTGCTGCTGTGGCTGCTTGGATGGCACCCACACATAGGGACTCAGCCACACCCTGGTGCCACCGCAGGCACACATCTGTGACACTGCCAGCCTGGCTATGCAAACTCATACCTCTGCAGACACGGCTTCTCCCCATCTGCTGTAGTAAGGTCTCTTCAGTGGCTCCAAGACTACCTGCTGCGGGGCACACTGGCAGTCAGCTTTCTGAGCACCTTCTGGCACTCTGCAGACTGCCTTGTAGGAACATGCTGGCTACCCTGCCTTTTAGCCTGATCACACACCTATATGTGTTTGGGGAGAAAATGTCCAAGCAGTGTTGTTTAAATAAAGACTTGCACATACTAATGTGCAGTTATCCAGGTAGAAGAAAAATGGACCAGAACGGCTGTTTCTAGAAACCTAGTCTCCACATGCTCAGTGGTTGGAGCATGTGCCTTTCTTCAGCATTGCCTTGGGTCCTTAAATCTTCCTAAAAACTTATCCTTTTTACAAGAGCATCTGCCTCTCTGACATTCCCTGTGCCCCACACCGTGCACAGCACATGGCTGGGGAGCATCATCCCGCAGCTGGTGCTGGAAGACAGATCACGATCAGCGGAGGAATCGGCAGGCAGTGCCAGTAATTCAAACCATCCTGACCGTTCAGTGAACCTGAACCTGCTGACCTTGACAGCACTAGACAGAAGCGGCATCAGGAATCCCAACCTTTAGAGAGGCATTGGCTGGAGGATGGCTCCTGCTCTCTCCCTTTCCTTCTTTCTTTCTCTTCGTGATCACATCCAGCAGCCAAGAGGGCTCAACAGTCAGTCCCCAGTGCACCAATTAGCTCCTAATTTGGCTATCTCTGCACTCCCAAGTCTACATCAGTGTAACGTTAAGCATCGCTTGCTGTTCATAGATGTAAATCATTTCTACAGAGGAGTGTCTTCTTGTGCTAAAGGAAAACACTAAGCACCTTGTTCTCAGTCAGGGCCACAGAAACCCCTCCTCCCAAAATGGGAACTGCTGCTCCTGCTGTTTGGAAGGAAAGCAGAAGCTCTTTACTTCCCTAAGTGATAGTATCAGATCCTCTAGCCTTGTTTCACTGGATCCCAGGGGATCAACAAGATCTCACCAAGCGATTAGCCCGTGAGAATCTTGACTGGATAGATGAGGGGCAAGGAGGCAATTTGATTGGAGGAGAGAAAGTAAGAAAAAACAGTGTGTTTAATTTTGTCACCAGACCTTGCTTGAAAAAAAAGGCAGTTTGTGAACATTTTATGATGCTTTCAGGACTTTCAGGACTCCAGCTATCTCTGCTGATAAAACAGCATTTTGTGTTGGCCTGCAGAGGTTATTCTAAGCCCTAGGATATTGCATATGAGGGATAACTCTGTTAGTAGTAGATGGCTGGAAAGAAGCAATTACAGATACATATTTGTATCTATCTATTGACACACACCAGACATATTCTGTCTTCTGTCTGTCTCCATCCATAGCTCTTTGAAGATGATTTTTCCAAGAATCAACCAGATAAAATAAAGGATGCTTTAAATAGGTGTCAAATGCAATTCATGCCCATCTTAAGGCCCTTTAAAATGTCAGAGTTTTGTTAAGAGGCCTAAAAATAATGCCTAGATTCACATTTTCCTTTCACTTTTCCTTCATCCAAGCATCCTACTGCTTACATCCCAATAGGTTCAAGGTACAAAGGCCTCTCCCCACAGAGGTCAGCAGCTACAGGAAAACACCTATGAGTACAGAGCCAGAACAGGAGCCAGGTCACAGGTATCACAGTTTCCTTTTGGATGTGCATCAGGACAGGATTTCTTTCTCTCTTTGACCCTGCCTTTTTTTTTTTTTTTTTTGTCAGAGGAGCTATTCTGTTTTTAAGCTAGGGGATCTGCATTGGAACAGATTTGTAGACATCTGATTAAACCTTAATGAGGTGATTGTTGTTATGAAATGTCCATCAAACCTTGAGTGCCTTGTACTCCTCTCTTAAATGCTCTAGAAAAGGCTGTTATAAAGGACAGGTATACTTCCATGCCTGGTTTCCTACAGGACTCGGTGCTCTTTTGCTTTGGCTTTCTTTGGCTTTGCTTTCTAGCATCTAGTCTGAGAAGAGGTAGGCCTTGAACAGAAGGGTTGACTTTCCAAGAAGATCAGAACTGTTCTAGAGTTTGGGACAACTTTATTAAATCCCAGCAAACAAGAAACAATACACCACTAGCTAATCCTCAAAGACACTTGCGGCTCTTCTCTGCAGAGACCTCACTTGTTTGTGAAACTGATTGTTGCCCATGGCTGGGCCCTCTCTTGTTTGGAGACCACCTCTTACAATTTGGAACAAAACTGCAATATACATTTTATAGAGGTCACATCAGTATAGGTTCCTTCATGAACCTATAATGGCCTTCATGTGACCTCATGCAGAAAGATGCCAAATTATTCTACTAATGGTTTACAGTTATTATAGGAATGAGGATTCAAAACAAATATTTTGCATGGTGATGTTTCAAGCAGATTGCTGCCTATTGCAAGCCAGTAGCTCTTTTATTGCATGGCATTTCACAATTACCCATCCTGTATCATATATTGTTTATTAACCTTCCCATTCTTAAGATCTCATTTTCTACTGAAATGTGGCTGACTCTCAGGTGGACCATGGCAGATGTTGAACAATACAGAGCATCAACTGTGAAATTTTGCTGTGCCATGTCCAAATGAAACCACAGGAGAATTAAGATATGCTGTGGGTAATCACTCAGGCTGGATTTTGTTCAGGACAGCCAGGTTAATGTCTGCTCTCTTGCAAAAAATGCCATGGGAATTTTAATGACTCTGAGTGATTGGAGCCTTTGTTTTATGGCACGTCAAAAATGGCAGCTCTAAAAACACTCTGCTTGAATACTGGTTTAGTGCTGACTCAGAAGAGCTTCCAATAACATGATTCACAAGTATCTGGTTCGGGGGCAGGTGCAGACTTCTTTGACTGATGAGGTTAAGGTAAAAGTGTACATGAGGGGAAAATAGGTGGAATGAAAGGAAGGGAAAATCTAGAGCGAAACAGAAGGAAAGGAGGCATATTAGTGGGGGACCAAGCCGATGGAACCAAGCAGTCTAAAGGGGAATTCATATTTTCTAGACTGTCCATGGTCTGACCCAGATCTGCTGAGTCTATATGCTGGTGTCCTCTCAGTGCTCTCCACTGGAATCTCAGGGATCCCCAGAAACTGGGAGGTGGAACTGTATGGTGACAGTCCAGCTCTGGGCTCCCTGCTTTGTGTCTAGCAGTCCTGATAGCAGTGTTGATTTCCATGTCAGGCAAAGCACTGCTTGAGGAAAAAAAAAAAACCCTCCAAGTGTGGCGGTGTCAGCGCTCGCTGTTGTTCGACAGTGTAAAATTAAATTAATAAAGCCCCCAACACAGGAAAACATAACAGGAAATTAATGGCCTTTACTGTCGCTCTGATGCAGTCATTTGCAACCCTGCTTTCCGCACCAAAGACTTCATAAATGCAAGCAGTTTCTCTAAACAAGCATAGTTAGGGCTGCATGTGATGTAATTTTTTGTGTTGCTTCTCTCCTTTGGAGCTAACAAAAGCCACCCCTTTTTATATGCTCACCAAGGGGGATCCTGCTGAGAAGTAGCTCCCCAACAAACATGCTTAGGAAGATGAGAAAAGAGAGTTAAGCCACACCAATGATGCTGAGAGGATCACCTTCTCTGGCAGAGGGAAAGCATAGCTTCAGAGCTCCCTGCAGCAGCAGCTGTACCCGAGGATACTGCACTAAAGGCAATGTGGTGGACACCACAACAGCATCAATCAGCATAACCCTTCTGATAACTTTTAGGATGCGTAAATCAGTATAACCACTGAATGCAAGAGACTTACAGATTTACACTGACCAGAGGATCTGGCTCACTGTATGAGAATGCCAGTTGCTACTCCATCAATGTAAACAAAGCCAGTGTACTGGATCCTAGAGGCAGCTGCATTTCTATTTGTCTACCAGTCAAACCTAATAGCACTAGTAAGAGATACTAGGACACTACTACCTAGGCTAAAATCCCTTACCTGCACACCCACACATGCTGTAGTACATGTTGTATACACTTCTGAGACAGCTGCTTGCATCCTAACACCTGGAAAGACTTTTGCTGGCATTTTCAGTAAGGCTGGATGTGCTGATTTTTACTATCCAGCACAGACTTAGTTTCCCAGATGCTCTTGTCCAAATTTGCAATCATACACTTAGATACAGTAGTAAATACATATGATTTTCATATGCATATACACACTCACTTCCTTAAATGCCTTTTACATGCTCCCATGATAATCCAAGACCGATCTGGGCACACAGCTCATTACACATTTGCACACACAATTCATTACATTTACATTCTCATTGAGCACTGCCATTTTTGCTTATGTAAGCCCTGTATTCAAGCTGCACTGCCCGTTCCTGCTCCATCTAGGGTACTCAGTCATACACAACCCCTGTGTAAAAAGCACTGCTGTCAGGCACCAGCACACATCTCACTCTTCCTCAGTCAGGCACACTCACTTCCCTGCATGAGCAGCCTTCCTTACTCACCAATTCCTCATGTGAGTTATGCTCTCATTTCAAAACACAAAATCCATTGTTTCTGAGCCTTTCTGCTTTAAGCCTGAGCATGTAAGAAAGAAATACACACAGTCTATGTGTTGCTGACACACTTAAACTACAGAGACACATGGACCAGCAGAGTACTATCAATTGGCATATTGAAATTCAGGTTTGTGGATTCCCTTGAGGCAAATGGACACAGGAATCTGAACAAGTGTGGAGTTCATGAAGGCTGATGGTCTTCCTTGAGGTGATAATCCTCCAGTATTTATGTCCCACTATCCCTATTTCTGCAGGATAATGTACATAACCTGAACTTATTCTGTATCTTCTTTCACCATCGCAGCGTAGATCCCTGATAACATTCCTTCTCTGTGCATTCCTGAACCTTGCAAGCCCCTTCCATGCTCCATCATCTCTATTCTGCACTCACTTAGGATCCTTCCCATCTGAATTTGAGGTTCATCTTTCTCCCCAGTTCATCTTTCACCAGTTATCACAATCAAAGCACTCAGAATTCTTGCAACACTACTACATGCTAAAAACACAGAACTGACCTATCTAGAGATGACATCTTTCACACTGTCTAAAAGACCACAAAAAATCTCATGGAAGGAAATGTAACCCAAAATTTACAGCCTTCCTTTTCCAAACCTCTAACTAGTGGGGCAAGAAAGGTGAAAAGATCACCAGATAAGGACTGCCAGCCCTTGTGCTGATCCTTACTGGGGGGAGTACAGTATTAGTTTAATAATTACTGAGGATGCAAACAGCATCTCTAGAAACATTGTGACAGCTAGACTGGATGAGCTTGTGAGGATCAGGACATCAGTACCAGACAATCCTGGCCATCTGAAAATGTGTGACCCACTACCTCAGGACAAGGTCCTTGTCCTTGGTTGGGATCAGTTCAGACACAGATGCAGGAGGTCTGCTGTTCCCAACAGGAGGTTGAGACCTGGGTTTGAAGGCCAGCTCTGCTGGTGCTGGGGTCCTTCGTGTTGCACTGAAGGCAGCGCGAGGGCCTGCGCAGGGCTGGCTGCCCTGAATGACAAGCACTGGCTATCGATCGCGTTCTGAACTCGGCCCAGCCGATAGAAGGTAATTAATGACTCCATTTGCCTCAGTACCGAGGAGAACAATTGAGTTTGAAACTGCAACAACTGGCAGTGTGGGGAAAGGCCCCCCGGGATGGACAGGAAAGCTGCCTGACAGGCCCAGGCTGCGTGGGGACAAGGGAACATATCAGAGGGGGAAAAAAAGAGAAGAGAAATCAGAAAAAGGGAAAAGCAGTTCTAACACAAAAGTATGATTTGGGAAGGGGCAGCACATGTATCCACAAATGCTCGGGGAGTGGGAGAGGGCTGCTCTGAGTGGAGCACCCTGGCAGGGATGGTGCAGGCAGGCTGCAAGAGAGGACAGGGTCGCCTTGCTGGTGCAGAGGGACAGCATTGCAGCAGCCAGCTCAGCACCACTGCATCAGACAGTTGCGCTTCCCTTGGAGCCTTTGACAATTAGACGGGTTCTGCTGTGTCACCTGGCTGGCAGTTCTCATGCCAGTCACATTCGCTTTTGTTATGACTGTGATTTTTATTGGTAGAGCTGCAAGGGCCCAGCTGAGATCAGGGCCCCACAGCACTGCAGGCAGACGTCATAGGGATGGTAACAGCCCCTTCCCTAAAAGAGAGCGGTATCTCCATGTTTGTGTGGTAGCTGCACAGCTTCTCATGACCTTCCTAGATGTTTCTGCGGCACAAAGATCTCCCTATGTCAGCAATACTTCTGAGTTATTCGTTAAGATGGTCCTGAGCAAGAGTTCTGTCTGTCACTTGTAACCAGGGAAGTAATGAATTATGCTACTTTGTGCTACTTGTGCATTTTGGTGTTTTTGTGGCTTCCAGACGTGAGAATGTCTCTTTGTTTTGGAATTATTTAATGGGCATATTCCCTGTGTCAGATGTAGTCAAGGTTGTTCTGTTGTTCTTTGGCACAGCATTTCCTTGTTATCTGTCCGAATAGCTCTGTGACACCCATGGAGCATTTCTGCGTCTTGTGTTGAGGGTTTACTCTGAACATTCGCTGTGTGTACTCCCTTGGCTGTCCCTTGGAGGAGAGATATTTCCTGCCACATGTGCAAGGCCTGATCACACTGACAGCAATGTGTGCCTTTGTGAGGGACACAGTGATTGAGGCCATGGTTTGCCTCTCAAGCTGTTTGTTAAGATTCTTATGATTTAAAAGAGAGGTTTCCCTTCCACTAAAAGGGAACTGGGAAAGGTGATGATGCTGCTTCCTATTGGGTACAGTTACCACAGTTACTCACATGGCATCCTCAGACTCATCCTGCAGCTGAAGTCTTCCTTTATCCTTTGAACAGGACCCCTTCCAATATCTGCTTTCTTGGCAAATACCTGTCCCATGAGCTTTTAGCACTGTTCTTCATCAGCTGAAGTGACTGTTGCCCACCACAGTGCCATTCGTCCTGGGATCTGATAGTCTTTCCCAAATCAGATTTTCCCCATAAGCCCTTTCTTCACTAGCACCCTCAGCCCTCTGATGGACTCTGTCTCTTCTCCAAAGTCCTCTCTGGTCTTTTCTGCCACCTTTGCTCATACCCACATGGCTGTCAGCTCTCATACTTTGTGTATTACACTATTTGAAGCTTCTCCTGATAGTCCAGCTTACAGAGTCATACCCTTAGATGAGAATTCAACTTTGATCTAAAACCAGATATAACTGTCTGACCCTTGCAGTTTCAAGGGAAAAAATGAAAACGCATCCTCTGTAGGTTTTGACACCAGAAGACAAACACAGAGGACTTACAGTCATTTGGTTTTGAAGAAAATAAAATGATCTGTGACTGAATGTCTCAGCTTTAGCAACACAAGACGTAAAAATCTGTCTTTCAGGATCACCTCTGTGAAATGTTCTCTGCTTCAAAAGTAAAATATATATGCACAATTCATATAATTGCTCTGTGAAGTTTGGGATTCATGCATTCTACCAATACTAAGCCAAATCCTACTGCAAGCTGTTTATACAAGATCAGCCTCAAGGTACCCTACAGGCCTCTGTCACAGTTTCCTTGCTTTTGTAGATTTTAAAGCATAGGCTAGGGCAGAATGGCCCATCCCCCTCCTTCCTCCCTCTCCCCTCCAGGAATTTCAACCTAAACTAAAGCATTGTGTTTCTCCTTACAACTTTTGTTCCCCTCTCTATCCATTTGCTTGCTTTGATCATTCTTATTTCTTATTTAACACCATTCTTTACCCTTCTCT
>NW_005054300.1:11200044-11226348 GCF_000277835.1 Geospiza fortis
TCTTTCCCTCATCCTTCTCTTTCATTTCCCATAGACTGCACAGATGCTCTCTCATCAGCTGGTCCTGGGTTTCCCAAATACACACACACACTTACGTGTGCACATGCACACACTCTGACATAAATAAATAAATAAATAGAAAGGTCAGTGAGCAGAGCAGCAATAACCCCTAAAACAGTACTATCAGAGGGACATGATTGATCAATTGAATTCCATAGCGGCTCAAAAATGTGGGATTAAGTAGTGTATTATACGCACAATGAGTTGAGGCATGATGTTCATTTCAAGTTCATTTCGCCAGCCCTCTGCCACCAGATCAGGCAATCAATAGGGGCAGCAGATATCATATATCACCTCTCTCCGTGCTAGGCAGAGAGCACCATAATCTCCCGCAAATTTAGAGTGACAGATTTGTCAAGATCTGAAGGGCCCCTGAATAAATGAAGGAAAAGAGACTCTTACAGCGACTCAGGAAAGCTGTGATTTCAGCTTCTTCACACAAAGGCATGGCCTGTGCACACGCAGGAGACACACGTGCACAGGGCTCTGAAGGCAGACAGAGCTGCAAATATCTGTGCATGTGTGCACAAATCTGTGTAACCACTCAGGGCAACTCACTAAGGGTAAAATCTAGTTTAATGACAATCAGTGAAAGTTTTACTGTGCATCAGTCCACTCACACCAAACACCATGTGGAGTTTAAGGCTGCCATCCTTGAAAATCAGGAATAGCCAAAACCAGCAGCCACAGACAAATGCCTAGTCAGGTATGTACTGTGATGCAGAACCTAAAGAATAAGAGAATAATTATCTACTGCAAAAATACCCATATGTATTAGTGTCATGATGTGTACAATCATACACACTGACAGACACGTGGAAAAATCCTCAAAGAGCTTCACAGGCTGCAGACAGGTTGAGGCTGATACAGAAACATTTTTTTTTCTGAGTCTGGACCCAGGAGTTCTGTGCCAGCTTTCTGCAGGGAAGACCAGAGTTCTAGTCCTCCTGAAATTCAGCACCTGCAGAAACAGCCCAGTGTCATATAAAACATGAAAACTGTACTGACCCACACAGTGTGCAGTCCACCAAGCCTAATCCTTGCTTTGTTTTCTTAGTCAAATCTGTCATGAACTCCAGATTTCAGGAAATTTATAACTTTTTCTTGGGCAAATAAGCCTGGGGAGAGGAGAAAACTCTAGGGATCAGTGCCAGTAAACAGCCTTGCTCTGGCTTGGGGTGGAAAAGAAAGAGAGAAGAGGCTGCTTGAGGGAAGGCTGCTGGCAGGGACAAATCAATATGTAATATTTTCTATGGTCTTGTGAGTGGTACTGTACTACGCTACTGTATATAATGTACTATTGATTATATCATATCGTATAATCACCTATAAACGGATATATCTCATAGCCAGAAGGCAGCAGGCTCAGTCGTAACTCTGGGCCACCAGTTGGGCGTTAACTGTGCCAGGAAAATACCATCTTGGCACTATCCATGAGCTAAAAGAGGAAGCAGCAGAATGGTATTGTTCTGGATGCTGCACAGTGAATGTCACTCCAGGCTCCTGGGAGCATCATGTGTCCATGAGCACCTCATGATTGCATGGAGGAAGGAAAAGGTCTATACAGAACCCTGGACCAATTTCCTGACAGACAGCAGATTTCTGAGATTCACAGACTGGAGGCCACTAAGAAAGGCTTAAGTATGAGGCATATTAGTGAAAATACAGGAAGATAATTGCAGCACAAGAGGGAGAACCTGATCTTAGATTAGTCAGGGTGATAAGACAGTCAGACTTGCATCTGATGAAGCACAGTAGGTAAGGATTCAGCACAAAGAGTATGGAGGTATATCAGCATGGATGAAGGAGGGGATTATTGCCAAAGTTAGGCTGAGATGTGACAGCAGAAAGATACTCAGCACAGTTGGAGGAGATTATAATGAGCAGACTTGCCTTAGATGAGATGAGGGATTATGACAGAGGAAGATTCACTTCAGCTGGGACAGGAGGTTATAACAGACAGACTCACCTTGGATATGACAGATGCTAATAGCAGGAGACTTACTCTAGATAAAAAGGGGTTATAACAGAGAAAAATGCACCTCATTTGAGTTGGGGGATAACAGAGGAAAAAAACATACCAAACCCAAACCCAGATAGGTGATCAGATGGTTTATCACAGGAAAAAAATCACTTTGGATGGGGCAGGGCATTTATAACTGACTCGCAGCAGAAAGGATGAACGGGCTGTAAGAGACATGAGATGGCACAACAGAAAGAGAGACACCCTGGAGCATGCCAGGAGGCACTGCTGTGAGGTTGGACTGTGTCAGAGGGCTGTTGTAGGGACAGAGATGCACTTCCAGTGAAGCTTCTACCAGAAAGCAGCTATATTCCTAGAAAGAACAAAGTAATTCAAGGAAGGCTGAATCCCACTGAGCAGGTGGGAATTTTGTAATTCCCACTTAGGTTTTGTAATACAATAATTCATTTTGGATAAGAAGGGAGACTGGCAGAGACAACTATTCATCTCATTTTGGAGGGAGTTTTATAAAAGAGATATGGGTCATGATAAATCACAAGCTACACATAGGTGAATGGGACAGAAACCAACATATGTTGGATGGGACAGCTGCCCCACAGGGAGAGATTGGTCTCTGGTGAAACACAGAGTCAGAAACCAGATTTCCCTGTTATCTAAGGGGAATGAAAAGCTTATCTATGATATGATTAGATGAAATTAGAACAGTGATAGCAGCTCATAGGACTGGGGAGCTACAACAGAGACTAGCTCCCCTCCAAACTGTAAGAGAGCCTTTTTCCCATTGCAGGCTCTCTCAGTCCTCTCCACTACAGCCCATCCTCAGCACTCTTGTTTCTCTGTGAACTGCCTCTCCAGTGGTCTTCTAGCGATGCTAATCGCTGTGCTTTGCTCCCATTTTATGCTCGGCAGTGGAGATTTGGCAATTTTTAACACTGAAAATCAGTGGAACCGAAACTCATCTCTGAGCTAAGCACCATTCTCCACAGCCTCACTCATCCCGGGCAGGAGAATCCCACAGAACCCACTGGAGCAGCCTGGCCACTCCGTCAGAGAGGAGGGGGCTCCTCTTGGACCCCTGCAGCCTCCTCTTTCCTCAGGAGTGGCACAGCTACCTGGGTGGAGGCACAGAGCCTCCCTCTTTCCTGCCCTGTCCTTGTCCTGCCTCCATTACCAATCCAAGCCAGGGTGGTGCTAACTCCCTATTTTCTCTGTGTGTGCCCTGCAGATGTATCCGAGGGCTCAGTTCCCAATGGAGATTCCCAGAGCAGCGTGGACAGTTTGCGGAAGCACCTTCGTGGCGACACTTTCACCCAGCAGCAGCTGGAAGCTTTAGATCGAGTTTTTGAGCGTCCTTCTTACCCTGACGTCTTTCAAACATCAGAGCACATCAAATCTGAGCAGGTGAGGGCCTGGCCTGGTAATGGGAACCCACAGGCACTGCGAGGATGATGGCAAGGAGATTCCCTCACCAAAATCCCTCTCCTCCTCTCTGTCCCTTGCTCTGACGCTGACCTGTTATTGCACATACCTTTTACAGCCCTGTCTATTTGTAACTGTATCACTGTGTGTCTACACAAGCTTTACCTCCTCTGGTAAACTTGCCATAAACGTGCACACTGTGCTCTCCCTACGTCCCCATGACCACTCTTCCCTCTCCACACAGACGTGTCTGTACCTTGCCATGAACATGCCTACCCCCATCCATGTTCACTGGCAGACAGCACTGCATAGAAACTCCTGCACCCGGAGATCACACTGGAGCCACAGGGTTGGGTTTAAATGGATCATTTTCCTTCATGGCCCAAAGCTGCCACTCAACTCCTATCTCCAACATAGTTTTCCACACTTCTGCAGCTCTGCCCACCTTTTCTTTACTCCCCCGCTCTCCCAGCCTTTTATCCCAAAAGCTGTTTGTCTTAATAAAATGAAAATCAAAAGTCTTTTTAAACCGCCCCAAGCCATAAACCAACAAAGGAAGAGAAGGAGAGGTTGGCTGTGGACTCCCTTCATCCCAGAGTCCCTGGGTTTATTACAATGAATAACCTTTATTTACTTTCATTAGACTATTAAGCACCAGCACAGTCATTTTTCCCCCTGAAACTCTGAGCAGGGCCCATAAAGCAAATCCAAAGCCTAATTGAGTTCATTTTAATTTCTCTCCGATCACAGCGAATTACTCTGGTGATAAATCAGGGGGCAGGCTCACCCCCAGTAGAAGGCCTAATTTGCAGCTAATTACAAAACTGATTTCTACAGGAAGATCAATACAAGAAGGAATTGGAAATGACTAGGCAGTCCTAGCCAAGCAGGGACAGGGGCGGGGAGGGGGCAGCATGCGTGGAACCTGCTGGAGGAGGGGAAGATGTTGGGAGGGGGCTGGGGAAGTGCATGGAAAAAACCAGAGGAGAAAGAGCAGAAAATCAGTTTTAATTTAACGTAATATTAATCAGAGCAACTTTTCCTGCTGTTTTGTAGCCTTCCTGGTTTCTCCAGCTCCCGCGTCTGGTCTGGAGGCTGCCACAATAAAAAGGCAATTACCAGAGCCTTTCGGACAGGACACCCTTTCAGATTCAATGGCTCTCCCCCTCCCACCCTTCTGTTAGCCATGTGGCTCCCCCCTCCCCAATTTCATACCCCAATGCACAGAGTGACAGAGGCCAGGGATGAGGCTCCTTTGTTTTTAAAAAGCTAGGACAGAGGTAACAGTGGAGGGGAGACAGGCGACCCAGGCAGAGACCCTGGCGACAGTGAGCCAACACTGGCTGCTTCCTACAGCCTGCCTGTCCTAGTCATGTCATTGTAGTCCTATGCCCCAGCTGTCCTTGTCACCAGGGCAAACACCTCCCATCTCCACTCAGCCAAGAGGAGGGGATGTGGATTTCCCCTTTCTTTTCCCATGGGCTGGCACAGACAGCCACCCCCATCCCCACAGCATCAAATGAGGGCTCAGCCATACCACAAATAACAGGCCAGATCCCTCACCTCTCTTCCCCTTCACACTGTCAAGCAGGCAGGTGGGATAGTTCATCCTAGGATACCCCCTCCTCGTCCCCCTCAACCTTCTTGTCACTTTATCTTCTCCATTTCCTCCTCCTCCTCTTCCATCTGTGCAAGGGTTTGCATCTCTCCTCTTCCTCCCCCCCATCTGTACACCCTTCCCTTTCTCCCATCACATCAATAGCGAGCTGTCTTTCTCCTCTCTTCCCCAGGGTAATGAGTACTCCCTCCCAGCTCTGACCCCTGGTCTCGATGAAGTCAAATCAAGTCTATCCACCTCTGCTAACCCAGACCTGGGGACAAATGTGTCAGGACCCCAGACGTACCCTGTGGTGACCGGTAAGCTGCCTGACCAAACAGCAGAACCAAGCTTTTTATTTATTTCCCTCATCACCATTAGCTTCTGCTTTTTCTGCTAATGCAAGATACCCCTCTGTGGCAAACAAGGAAAGAGACAGAAAGACTGTGGCGAACATAAGGGTTCAATAGAAGTTTGAAATTCAGAGTGTTGGCAGTTTTGGGTACACTTAGATGTGTCCAGGTGTGACTCAAAGATAGGCAAACCCAGATGTCATTCACAAACTTGTGTGCCCAGATGGGGCTTAAGGTTGGGATGTTGGTGGAGAACAAATATGTCCAAATATGCACTGTGATTTTTTTCCTTGGTATCTGAGAACAACGGGGTCATGGCTTACCCATGATCTCCACTTGGTTTTCTTTTGGAGAAATAATAGTTTAAGTTTTATTCAGCCCTGGCATTTGGAAGGGGCATTTGCAAATTAAAAACTGAGATCTGCTGAACTGCAACTGCTAAACTCCCTCCTCCTTAAATCCATGAGTCTCTTAGGAAAGCTGGCAAAAAAATTTGTTCACAGCCTTTCCTCATGCCTGGGCACATTAAACTCAAGTGTGTCTGGGAGAGTAGAAACTGTGAGCAAGCACATGAAAGCAGACAAATTGGGACGCAGAGAAATAAGAAGCAACCCCTGTAGCAGATGCTTCACTGAAACTTCCTTTTTGCTGGTAGCACATGCAGAACCTGAGTGGCACAGTTTGGCCTGAGGCCACAGGTCACTCCAACACTGTCCTGATACTGGTGTAGGCTGCCTGTCCTGTGTCTGTCTAGAGCCGTAAGGAAATATTCTGGTGTCACAGCCCTTCTTCTCGAGGCCTTGGTTGCCATCGGTGGCTGCTCACACAGCTACCACACTTGCACATCTCCTCCTGGGTAGCTAAAGAGGCTGCAAGGCTCAAGTGACTTGCCCCTGTTTGGAATATTCCCCTTATTCGACAACTTTTGTAGCCCCTCTAGAAACCTCGTGGCAGAAGTTGAGAAACAACTCATGACAAAGGTCTAAGTCCTGTTAGCAAGGGAAGAAGCTTCTTGTCCCTTGACCAAAAAGTTTTCCTCTGATGGCACAGAATCAAGAGCATTGGAGTATGTATCTCAATTTTTTCTTGCAGAAGTCCCAGGTAATAGCCCCTGATGTCAGGGCAGCTCATGGCTGAGGCAGGCTGTCATTGCTTGTTCAGCAAACATTGAGCAAATGCATATTGTTGCATGCAACTTTTGGCTACCGAGAACTTTGGGACTGGCAGGATTAGTAACAGTTAACTCAAACACAGAGGACATCCAGTATGTCTGCAAAATCTCATGGAGAACATGGGAGATGAACTATATTATTCAGGAAACGTCTAGAAAGTATGACATCCCAGACCTTTTTCATGGCTTTTACAGCTATCAGGCTTGATTCAGAGTCCTTGTAGATATGCAGTTTTTTAGCCAACCAGAAAAAAAATGGCTTAGCTGTGGCAAAAGTGTTCTACCTTTCTTTGTATTTGCAAAACTCAGCTGTCGTTCATCTACTGTTTAGCAGATTCACATCTCTTACAGGAAATATCTTCTTGTCTTTGAGGGGCAAAGCCAGTAGGAGAGCAAGGCAAATCCCCACAGCTAAATGTAAAGGTGATGTGTCCACAATCAGAGTTTAAGATTCAAAGAAGCCATGAAAATAGTTCTTTTTAGTCCTTTTGCCTAATTGAAGATGGTGCACTCTAGCTTGTCAATGTGAGAGGAGGCTTCCTAAAGGCTGGGACACTAAACAAGACTTGGACATGACTCTCACAAGGGTACAGCATGAGACAGATTTGGTCTCACAGAAGAGACTGTAGGCTGAGGAAAAAAATTTTCTTCATGGCCCTCCCACCCTGTGCTACCCCTACTCAGTTCTCTGCCACACTCCCAGCTCAGCTTGAGAACATCCCCATCTGATCCATCTGGATCCAAGAGTGAGAAAAGTTCATTTCAGACCCAGCTTGACATTCCCAGGTGGCAACTTAGCACTAACATCTCAATCTGTATGCGACATTTCAATCAGTGCAGAGTAACAAAAGCAGAACTATTAGCACTGGGAGCTGTTCACTGGTGGTAATGATGGAGAAACTCAGAAACTAGAAATGAAAAGGGGAAGAAAAAGCCCCTCAACAACCTGAAAGGCATCAGGGGAAGAGGGGAGAAGAATTTTTCCTGTACACTTAGGCCAGGATCCAATGTTTGGATTAATGGTGCTATTACCCAAGAAAGGACTTCAGATAATGCTCATTCTTAAAATGTTTTTGCTGGCAATTAAATGGTTGCAGGTATTGATCTTCATTGATCTGATGTTCTCAATTTGCATAATCTATTAAAGATGAATGATTCATTATATGTTTGCTATGGGGCTGGGCAATGCTTTCAGGAAGGACCAGAGATGTGAAGAACTCAGTCCTGCCTCCTAATCTACCCCAGCTAGGAAATTAAGGAAGAGGCAGACAGATTTCTTTGGTATCACTCAGCTCCTGATCCCAGGAGGGGATATTGGAGTAATATTGAGTATTGAATTGCTGGGTGCCTCTTTTGCTGCTATGATATCATCCTTGAAATGCCTCACAAAATGTCCAGGGCAGTCTGTGAATTCAGGTGATACCTGACACAAATGTGAAACAAACCTACCCATTCAAGGTACAAATTCTGTGTGGAGTCCCTTCACAATGTGAGATTTAGAGCTTCAGTCTACAGGCAAGTCTCCCCAGCTTAGTCTTCCCAGACAGAAAAACATATTACTAGGTCTTTCCAAACCACAGCTCTATGATACCAGATCATACAGTCTTCAGAAAGTCTTCCTTTCTGAAGACTTCAGAGAAAGTCCTTCTCTCTGGCTTATGACTAACTATCCTCAGCAAGCTCTTTCAGCTCACACCATTCTGAGACCTCACCCCTCCAAAAGCCATCAAACCCTCAACAATCTCTAGCTACCTAAGATCATGAAATGTAGTGAGATAGTTAAGGAATGGTGTTGCTGAAGTCCCTTTATCTGTCTGGGAGCTTCTTGGAACTGAAGAGCTGGAAATTCTGCAAAACAGGCAGCCTCCTCTTCAACTGGCCAGAAGGCCTTCCCCAAAGTCCTGGGCATCCATTCAAAGACACAGCTTAGCACCCCAGCTGTGTACAGCCCAGCCTTGCCTAGTATGGCCAGTATCAAACACTCCCTTTCAGACAATTATTCTACTAATACATCTTAGATGGCTCATTTATTACTCAAATCTCTGAAAGCAAGTAAACAAAACCATTTTTTTACTATGGAGCAAACAGGTCATCCTTATCTCTCCCTATTAAATATGTTCAAGGAATGTCCATGAATGAGTTGTCACTTAGTGACTTGCTGGACACTAGGCTAGGAAACCTACCCTGCTGTCCTTCATACGGAACAGACAATGCAGAAATTTTCAACTGTCCTGTGAAGATTCAGAGAGAGAAAAAAGTTCATGGATTTTACCTTCCTCCAGACCTCCCCTCTCTGGCATACAATCAGGGTTTTTTCAGTTTATTTTTTAATTCAGACATGAATGTATGCAAAAATGTTGGAATTACTGACAAAAAAGGATACTTGCTATACCTGCAAGACATAAAGTAGTATTCAAACAGAATCTGATTTTCAGGAAAGCAGTGATGCTAATCATGGGGAAATCACTGGCTAGACACTTGGAAAGATTTTCTGAAATGCTAAACAATCCTTTGAGAACTTTAGCCTCCTGCAGTTGCTATTTCCTTCATTTCAGATTAGCGAGGGAACCAAAGAGAATTTTGTTCAGTTCAATACCTGGTCACTTAAAATGAAGAAACAAACTCAGATTTGAAAAAAGCAGGAACATTAGTTTTCCTCAAATTAAGTGAATTAGAGTTGGTAGGAAAGAATGAAATCTATTATTTTTAAAATAGGGTTCTTAAACCAATCCAAATTCCTCCTTATAGCTATCCTTCCCTCCAGTTAATAAATAATTTTTAAATGCAAAACCTGCTTTGAAAAGCTTGCTTTTTCTGTTCTAATATATTTAGGAAGTCAGGGAACTTATGGTCATTTTATTTAATTAGCATGAATAATTACAAATACTGTTTTTAATTTAATTCTAATTTCCATCCAAATATAACTTGACACAGATAACAAGTAAAAAGTTAATAATCTAATAAAATAATAATATGGACTCATCATTCACTATTTTGCCATGTAATAATATGTGAAGACAAATTATATTAAACGACATAATTGCTTAAATAAATGTGCACATAATTCAGCCATCTACTTAGCAAAAACTGAAATAACTATGTTTAGGGTGAATTTTGTATTTGTCAAAATATCTGTTACCTCTCATAAAATTCAAGCTTGTAGCAAACAGCCTCACAGTGGAAATGTAAAACAAGTTGATCCAGCTTGCTGTTTTAAATCATGACTAAAACTGACCATTACATTCAGTTGTACTTATAACGTTACAGTGAGAGGGGAAGTATTTCCTTCTCCTTTTCCTTGTTTGTACTGGTGAAAAATCCCTGCCTTACTCCAGTCTACTTTAGCCTCTGATACCAGCAAGCAATGGCCCTGGTCCGGGCTTGACTCATCTGACATAAAAATCTGTTTAGCAAACTGCTGGGGGGCCCAAGTTGGCTTTGGTGATGCCAGATCTCAAATGCTGACCCCACCCATCAGCCCAGCAGCAGGGCTGCAGTCAGCAGCACTCAAACAGCCTCTTGGCACAGCTCTGGGTGCTCCAGTGCCCTGAAAATGGAATATGATAATCATTCATGTGTCTGCTACAAGGTTGTTACTACCCTGCCTCACTAAAATGAAGGTAGTACTTTCTGTGAGCAAGCCTCTCATATTGAAGATGAGGAACTGGCAAAAGCAGAAGTCCACAGGACCTCCAAGTTTAATCAACCGTTTCCCCTCTTTAAGAAGAGATAGCATCTCCTTATCTAGTCAAGGAATTTGTAAAAGCAAAAGGTGTTACTATTCTTCTCTGGGACCAAATGGCTGAGAGTGATAGATGATCAGATGAATGATCCCTGAAACAGACAGGAACAGGGGTGAAGGGGAAGGAATCACATAAACTATTTGTATGCATTCAGTGGAATTTTCACTGACAGTAACTTCATGATGCTGAAAAAAGCAGCTGGTGGGCTCTAAAGGCATATTCAACTGAAGAACACAGAAATGGATGGGCCTAAAAGAAATAATATCTTTGCTTTCCTTAAATTAGCATTTAAGTGGACAATAGCAGTGAGTGAAAATAATGTCATATAATGACAATAGCAGTGAACTGGCCTTCCCAGTCCAATTTTCTTCAGCAAGAGGCAGCATTGCAGGCTGCCACACTCTATGTTGCTGGACAAAAGGGGATTTTTTAGAGAAAATAATTGTATTATATTGTCTTTCCAGCAATTTAAGTTTTGCCTTTTCTTCTGAGGTTAAATGAAGGATCCAATGAGTATGATTTTGATGAAAATTCTTGCGATGTATACATTTGCCCAGTGTAGCAAAGACTGTGCTTTATACCTGAGTTAAGCAGATATTAATAACTTTTGGTGTCTATCAACTGTACTGGATTCAATCATGCCCACTTTTTGTACAACCAAAATTGCCCACTGCAGTCTTTCAGAGAAATTGAGAGCTTAGAGTAATGTTTGTCCCATGTTTTTAAGTTTACCACTGCTGTGGGCTACCAAGGAAGATCTATCCTGTCTTGTGATCAGTAAAATACCATTATGATGGAACCTTGGAGTTACCTATAATGAGGACTGCATGAAAAACTAACAGGTTTTGCATTGCCTAGTATATATTTCAAAAGTATTTCGTTTAAGAGGCAACACTCAAGTCACAAAACAGCAAGGAATAAGCACATGCTACATTTCAAGACGGGTAGAACTTGCCAAATCCAATGGGCTGGGACTCAAGAAAGGCGACAATATAAACTCCACTGAACTTCTCTGTTTGTCAAATGCACAAGTTGCATGCATGTCTTTCTCCCCTCCACCCAGGACTTCAAAGCATATCTTCCCTCTTCAGCTCCATCTTTAAACAAATGTACTGAGAGCCACATGAAATAGGCCCCAGTAGAGTTCCCAAGTGATTAATTAGTATTCAAGTAGCTTCAAAGAGTATGTCCAGATCATAGGTCTACTGGAAGCTCCATGTTTTACTCTATATGAAGGGTATAAAATTTACTCTTCAAAGTAATATACAGAGTTAGCATGTCAGTTTACTTGGAAAGCAGCAGCTGATCAGATCAGACCAGACATAAAATCTAGATTTATAATATTCAGTTTAATGAAAAAATACTGAAAATACATTACAAAATTTGACGTGGGATGTGATGTCACAACAGCATTGACTCTTAGGGGAAAGCAGCCCAAGTTTGTTATGAACATGGGTGAATGTGTGCACAAACAGAAAAAAAAAACCTGAACACACAAGGCACACTCTCCAGTCAGTAGGAAGACAAGAAAGGTATAATGAGAAGCAGGCTAATCATAGGACACCTGTAAGTTCTTCTAGCAAAGGTCTGTTATGATCAGAGAAGAGAAAAAACACAGGACAGTATTTATTTTATGTGCAACTTGAAAAATGCTCTCACAACAGAAAACCTAGGAAACTAAGAATAGAAAAAGTGGTTATTCTGATACGACAGTAAGCAAAAGGAACAGTATGCTGTGGTAGTCCTGTCTGGTCTTTTGTATGGCTTTTGGAATTGGAGGCAAGATCACCACAAGGGAGAAAGTGATGTAACTCCACTGCCTATAGTGTAAACTCACCAGTCTGTGAGTTCTGAGGACCCAGTCCCATTCTGTTTACCACAATGAAACTTTTCTAAGGAATAGAGAACACAAATACAGAAAAAGATGTTTCAGAGGTGGGTGCAAGGATAGAATTCAAAACACCGGAGATAAGATTCAGCTTTGGCACAGGGCCCCTACACAAACTTGAGTATTCTTCTCTGGGCTCAGTTCCTCACAGATAAAAGAGTGATCCCTAAGCAATGCTGTAAGGATATGTGTTGTAAAGGGTGGGACACTGGTGTCATACAGATATTTGATAGAGACCTCAGGAAAAGACAAAGAACAGGAAACATTGTCAAGATGGTAAGTGGGTTTGAGTGGGTGTGTGAGAGCCATCCCTCATTCATGGATGTGCCATCTTGGTATTCTTTGTGTACTATAAAGAAAAGGAGCACTGGATGCAGATAGCTTATCCTCCAGGAAACCAGCAATGAAAAACAAGCAGCTTATGTAGTCCTCCAACCAATCCCCACCCCACTTCCCTTCCCTTCAGCAGCAGAGAGCATGATAAAAGCTGAGATGAGTCTCCATAGGAACCCAAAGCTGTGAATCTTCCTCTCACTCTGTCTGGCCAAAATCCCTTCATTCACAGTAGGAATTTAGGCTAGAGATCACTAGTTCTTGCTCTCCGACAAAATAACAGAGGAGAGGGCTAGAATGGAATAAAAACAACCATAACTCAGAAAATACAGTCAGAAAGAGAGGAGTAGGTGATTCACAAAATGTAGTCCTCTGCTATGTTTCCAGCTATATCCCCACCCTGATGACTTTCAAGTTTCCCCCATCATGACAGTGGGTGATATTTTTTTTGCCACCTATAAACAAAAATATTGTTTGCCTTTTAGAAGAATAAAGGAGACTGGGGCAGGAATAGATTTCTGCTGATTTGGAAAGGGGTTGCAAACTCACTCCACTCCCCTCCCATTTGATTCCAGGTTGGTATTCCAGCCGTAAGAGAAAGATATACCTTGGGATTCGCTGAAGGAGCCTTTCTAAGAAACACTCCCAACAAAACATAGACAAGCCACAATTGCACTGCTCTACAGCTTGCTGGCAGTAGTGGGACTTGGGATAGGCAGAGGCAAGTTCTCCATCACAAATATGAAAGAATTAGAGAATAGAGAAAATCAAAATTGAAAATATAAAAGATGCAGCTGAAGTTTGAGGTGGTTAAAATGAAAAATGAGACTGTGCCATTCACAGGTGGATAGATAGATCAATCAATTGATTTCATATACAGTGACATGCTTTGGAGCTATAATTCACTACTGGGGCAATTATTCCAGCATAGCAGTGGCAGGAGTTACACCAGAGACAGAATTCAGGTGCTTTTAGTCAGTGGAGAGTTGGACAACAAAGGAGTAAAAAATGGTAAATGCCATCCATCAGTAAAGATACATGGGATATAAATTATGTCTGTGCAGTTGCAGAGTGTAGAGGGAAAGATAGACAGATAAATAGACACATATAAGTCTGAGTTTTGGTTGTGCAATCATTCGCTGTCTGACCTTATCCTCGCCTCCTTTGCACTATCAGAGAGAATAGTGTTTAGCATTATTGTGTTCAAGTCTCTTTGCCATGTTACTGTTGACTTCTTTATCCCCCCACACACTGAGTAAGTGGCGACGGCTCTGGAAGGTGTGAGGAATTTTTCTTCATAAGCCTTGATGTGTTCAAGAGAGGGCTGGGCTCATCTCCGCTGTGAGTCTGACAGGGGTTTTAACAGCCTCACAACATTGGGACAAATAGCTCCTGGTCCCTTAACCCTTCCCAGCTTTGCAAGGCAAGGCCTAGCACTGTTGTTCCCATTGCAAGGGCTTTACACAGTCTTTCAGGCTGAAATCCTCTCTGTGGTGGCTGGGCAGAGCGGAAATCCAGGGGCTGGATCAGATTGGCCTAATGCTACAGCAGCTTAAGCAGTCTGTTTTACCAGAGATTATGGTTTCACTTACACAGAGCGCCTGAAAAATGCTGCGGTTTAGGAAGGATTATAGCTGAAAATTCCATGCTTTAAAAGAGAAATAAAGCAGGGGAGGGACTAGGAAACCCAACGTGCCTGGGGGCTGTGCAAACAGGATTAACCCCTGCCCATAGCACCTCTCGCTTCTGCCCACCCACGCTTCCATGTCCACCTTATTCTCTGCCCTTTCCTCTTCAGCAGCTCCCCACACCTGCTGTCTCTTGTATAAGAAAAAGAGTTGAAATAGGAGTATGGAAAATGCCCAGGACTGAAGCGTCCCCAGTTTATTTAAGTATCACTGCCAAATTACTTCCTTGAAAAATATCCCTTCACTCGCAGCCTGTGAAAGCCCAGGGAACTTTTGGGCCTCTGCCTGCAGATAGGTCTAGTCATCCAAATTATCTTGTATCAACATTATTTGGATAAAGGCTTCAAGCACTGCCAGAATGCTGGTAGTGACTCTGCCTCTTTGGTCTGAAAGTAAATCTGTGCATACCTTGCCTTGCAGAAGACAGAGGATGCAGGAGAAAAATAGTTTGGGGGGGTTCTTGATCTACAGAGACTGGCTCTGGCACATGAAGGCTCACTAGTGGGACAAGTAGGACAGTGTATGGTTGTAAAAGGCAGAAGCTGGGTGCTGATGGGCTGCCTATTCTGGGGACTTCAATTAACTGTAAAACAAAATCCAGATACTCCAAGTTCCATTCCCCACATCCTCCACAAAAGGTCCTTGCCAAACAGAGCTTCGTAGCAAAAAGGGAAAACAAATTACGATCCTCACTTAGCATACCAGTGACTACACTTAGTAGACTAAGTGAGGAGGAAGTGTATCCCTCTTGGCCAGGACTGATCCTTCCCAAGTAACTGAAACATGAGCGTATGTCTTTGCTGCAAAGAAATCTTGGTGATGAGAGACCTTTGCTGGCCACCCATGTTAGAAGTACTTGGAGTAGAACACAGATGGCAAACTATCATTTTTGCCAGGTAGCAAATCTCTAGGAAACAAATATCTCAGGGTAAACAGCATTCACAGAGAGAAATTGTGCAGCCCTTTATTGTCTAGGTGAGCACTACAGCCTCACAACAAGGTGCCTAAAATTAATTAGCCAGTTCTACATTAATGAAGTCAGATTTATGACCTAATTATATGTCACATTTCTATTTCTCTGTATAAATCAAAACCACCAGAACTAACTTATTTCATAGGCCATTGGCAATAGTTGCCATCACAGCAGAGAGATGGCTTGAATTTGTTTACCTGAGGATGGACGGTTTGGTAGATAATTTGGATTGGATCTGATCACATCATCCATGCTTTGCTTTCAGGTGTCCAAATACAGGACTCTATTACTGCTGACCCAACAGCAGTGGGTGTTCTGGAGTACCCATGCTTTAGGTCACAGAGTTCTCCAATTCTCAAACATCCTACTTGGCAGATAAGTTAGGAATAGTGACAAAGCTCAATTGATCAGAAATGGAGGCCCAATGCAAACAACAATAAAAATTAGATCTTTTACAAGTCCCCCACATTTCCTCTCTTCCATTTTGTCTCTCTGTCAAGGTATCTATCTGGCAAAACTACACTCTGGGAACAATCAGAGTCAGCCCTGACTGTTTTTATGGTTAAATCTCCAAAATGTGCCACTGTGAACAAGATCAATTGATTGATCCATCTGTCTACCCACCTATTAATTGCACAGTCCCATTTTTATTTTAACCTCAAACTCCAGCTATACCATTTTTGTCAAGCTTTTATGAAATTTGAGTAGAGAAGCTTTGGCCATTACACCCAGCAATCTGTTTAATAGATGCTTATAGCAAGGCTACTCTCCTGAGGAAGGTTACGTTGGGTTTGAAGAGAAAAAGCGGTGCAATTCCTTGGGCCAAACTGTGTAAGTGTAGCATCTTCATATGCCCTTGGCCAGCAAGAAAAAGCAGCAGGAAAGGGAGCACAAAAGCTTCAGAGCATTCTTCTTCCCAATCCTATGCTTGTTCCTGCCCTCCCTCTCCTGCATGTTCCCTCCCTCACCTCCTTCTCTTCTTGCCTCCCATTCCTCCCCTCTGCCACTGCACTCCATTCCCCTCAGCTCCTGCTGCTCTGCAGAGGCACACTGGCTCCTCTGATCTACTCCTAGTCTTTTTATTTTTATTTTTGTTTTAAAATTAATTTCCCTGTAGATTTTAACCACTCCATTTTCATTTACCCATTTTGTTCTTCCTCTCCTCCCTTCCCCACCCTCCTCTTCCTTCCCCTGTTCCCTTTGTCTGTCTGTGTCCATCCCTTACCCTACCACAGAAAACCTCTCCTCTCCCCTCAGTATAAAGCAAGAGCCTCATGGAGCCTCTCTCACCCCTTTCACCCCCACCACGCCGGTCGGCTCTGGGCAGGCTGATCTTCAGCCCTTCCACATGGCCCTTTCAGACGATGCGTCCACGCCTTGCTACAGTGCCTTCCTTCATCATGGTGCCCACTTTGGGCAGTCCAGCAGCCAGCCTCTGATAGCAGGTAACTGGCCTTGGCCACAAACTGAGCGGGGATGCTGTAGGCAAGGGGTTCAGTTTCGTCTGATGGGGAGGCAAGTAAATGCTGCAAGCTCTTTGAGTGCAAGTGGGAACCAGAGCAACCACGTTCCAGGTCTGCATCTGCAGTGTATGTTCTCAGCTCCATGAAGAATCAAAAAGTTTTCATGCCTGTCCTTCTTTTTTAGAATAAAATGGGAAAATACGCTGTAACTACCTCAAAGTGACTGGGTGTCCCAGTTGGATTGGGTTTGGGACTTAGCATAGAAACATGCATACCGCAAAATCCTGTGTTGACTCAATAGCCATAATGTCCCTGAGTACTGCAGGCACAGAATACAGTGTGCTAGCCTATGGCAGATGAAGCAGCGTGAAGATCCCAGGCAGCTCTAGGCCCGCCTGGGTTGCTCAGCATGGGTTGCAGCTACTAAGTCAAATAGACACAGGCAGTTGGTGAGCACTGCCACAGCTACGCTGTGCGCAGTATTTGAGTCACCTGATTTGGGAGTGTCAGTGTGAGCTGGTGCCTTCACACAGCAGACCAAGCAGTTAAGAAACCCAGCATCATGTCTGAATGTCAAGAGCAGGAAGGATGTGTGAAAGACTGAGTTTTACAGCCAAAGGAATACAGAACGAGGTGGCCTTTAAGGGAAGAGCAGAAGTGAAGAAATAGGTTGCAGAAGATGGCAGCATTTATGAGCAGCAGGCAGGAGGGAAAGATGAGGAGGAAGGTCAAGTTTCAGGTAGGTATTAAGGGAAACTCCTGAGCAAGGTGACAGAAGCAGCATTGCGGCAGAATCTCAGGGGTGACTTGGGTGAAATAGTGAGTATTGTCTTGGGTGATCACTGATTATTTTTCAAAGGATGTAATCTGGGCTTTTTCAGAACAGATAAGACTTAGTGCAGACCACACTAATACTCAAGAAACATATCTTCTTCCTAATACTCAAGAAATGTATTTCTTTCTTCTGCCTTCTTCATGTTCCTATATTATTTTTCTCTTTTGACTTAATATCCTTCCTTTGTCTTGTCACGTGAGATTTCCATTTCTAAACCTCCATGTAGGAAAACAGCAGGTAAGAAGGCTTGTGTTCATAAGACCATCTTGGTCCTACCTTACTGCAGCCAGTAAGAGCCTCTGAGTTCTGGGCACTTCCTAAGCCAAGAAGTGGCTCCGAAGTAGAAATATCTGGGGATACTGTTATATATGACCATCTTCTAGCCTAGAAGGCACTGTGTTTCTTGAGAGGCACATGCCTTAAGACTCTTACAGGGAATTAGACATGAAACAAAAATGTTCAAAAGTGCAAACAATGTCACAGTGATTCAAGTGCTGTTCCTCACTCAGAAAGTTCTTGCAGGAAGAAGAATGGCCGCAGTTGGAAGCATGTTATGAGCTAGCTTTGCCATAGCCCTGCAGTACAAGAATTTAATAATCCTGTCTACCTCTTTGTAATGAGAGAAGGTTATGGAAGGGGCCTGTTTGTATGTAACAGCATTTTAAGAGTTTCTCTGTGGGAGTCTTACTGATGTTACTGATATAGTACTTGTTTGTTATCTTCTTTTTCAAGACTGGGATTCTGATAAATGATCACTTTCCAACACATTTTCCATGCTCAGTTTTGAACATCAACCTCTGTGTGCTCATGTCTGAATAAAAACACAGGGGCATATGTGCACACATCAAGTAGCAGAGTGTATATGTGATCCCACCTGAATGAAAGTGTCAAAATGAATTAATTTTGCCTGCAGCTAGATAATGTTATCTCTAACTTTTCAGTGACACTGTTTTCTCACTCATCACTTGTTATTTCTCAGGTTAGTCAATAAATGAAACTAAAAGAACAAGAATTTTAAGCATAAAAGTTTCTTGCCTTAAACCAAAGTGAGAAAAAAATGACTACATCTACTAGGTGTTATTCATACAGCTTAACATACAGCTACAAGTCACTAAAGGAATGATGGCAATAAAAGAGTAAAAGAGTGTAGAATATTAATCCCTGATACATTATGTATTTATTTTTATCAGTATTGGGGAGTGGCTGGAAAATGGCTCAGCGGTTGTCTAAGAGGATATAAACTATGCTAGGACCTTCAGTCACTGATAGGGAACCTCTTCTGGAAGAAAGAATGAACTTGCATTTCTGTTTTCTTGAGTAAATCACCTCAGTAATCCTTACTCAAGACTGAAAGCAATGGCACTGGTTTTAGCCTACCTCATCCCAGAGAAACTTCCTCCCTTCAGGTTAATGTTCCATGCTTATTAGTTTTTGCTTTGCCTTGTAACTGTTAATTATTTCTGATTCCCCAGCCAAGGTTCATGCTTGTTCCAGGGCCTGCTTTTATCAGTTATCATTCCGCTGGTAGTAGAGCTAACCAAACACTTCTTCTTTCATTGGCGTATCCCAGCATGGTTCCTGTGACTCCAGTGGTGTTAATGGGCCTTACTTAGCCTGTCACTCCTAAAGGTGAATCAGACTCTTGCCAGGAGAGACAAAATTTAACAAAAGAATAACAAATAGCACAAACTTCTAGGTGAGCTATAGTTCACCGAGGGAATGTGAAAGGCTTTTGATGCCTAGAACAGGCTGACATCTCAGTAGGCAGTGTTGGAGGTTGAGCTGTAAATCTCTCAGCAGCTGTGGGGGAAAGATTATCTTAATTTATTTAGCTTTTTGTTTTGTTTTAGTTTTCTTTGTTTGTTTTGTTTTGCTTTGGCTTGAAACTCCCAGCAGCTTCTGAGATTATTTTAGTTCATTTAAATGCAATAAGCACTAACAGCAAATGCCCTTCTGGCTGGCCCATTTTCAGGCTAACCAGTCCAAATGAGGAAATGCCTCTGGCATCAACCAAGAAACCCCCAGCTGCACTTCCTAAGAGAGGAAAAATAAGCTACAATCATACACTAAATCCATACCCCTCTCTACTTCTTTGGTGATGAAAAGTTATGACAACCTAAAGTATTATAACAAAAAACTTGTACCTGTGATAAAAATGAAGTGAGACTCAAACTAATTTGCATGATCCTATTATTACATATAGTACACCAGCACCTGGAAGGAGTCCAACCATTATTGGTCTCCTGTTAAGCACTGTGCAAATGTACTAAAAGTATGCTCTTGCACCAAAGAGTTTGCAGCACAAAAAGAAGCACAGAGAGGTAAAGTGACTTGCCTAAAACCATATGCAGGTGAATGGCAAAGGTAGGAAGAGAGACAGGCATAGAAAACTCTTGGATCACTTCCCAGTGCCTTGCACATTGCTCATGCCCTAAAGCAACATCACCACAGTTTTGGAACCGCATCCACTGCATATAGACAGGACCTCAGCTACTCTGGCAATGAATATGCTGCCACTCTCTGCGCAGATCAGGGTCATTTTGATTTAGTTAAAATAGATCCAAAATCAAACCAAATTCTTTTGAGCCTCATCAAAGCTAAGTTTTTACATCCATCCTTACAGTGTGAGATCAAAAGTGCCCCAATCTTCACCCAAAATTTTCAGTGGGTAGACATAACTCACATAAGAGAAGGCTGTGCAGTAGTTGCCTATCAAGTCATGTGACAGTGGGACAAGAGATGATACCAAAACAATACTGGAAGATCTTATCTGTATTGATCACCCGTCCTGATTCTCTCCCTTTCCAGGTCGTGATATGGCAAGCACCACCTTGCCTGGCTACCCACCCCATGTTCCCCCAACTGGACAAGGCAGCTACCCAACATCAACTCTTGCAGGAATGGTTCCTGGTAAGTCAGCTGCCAACCCTCAGTAATGGTGCACACATGTCTGAACGCTTACCAGCACTGTGAGAGCTTTCACAGCTGGCTTGGCTATTGCTTTGCTGACTTGAAGAGCTATTCTTTTCATAAAGAAATCATCAGGAGCCTATAACCAATGTAGCCAAAAACCCTTTTTGTAACGTATCTCTTTTCCCCTAGTAACTGATTCACTGCTGCTATGGGCAGCTAGCTAGCTATAACCTGTGGCAATTAATTGGTAATTAATTAACCCTAGTATTCATTAACTAATGTAATTATTTTCCCATGACCCATGCAGATTATTATGTACTGCTCATGGCTCAAGACACTCACCTATCCACTAACTAAGGGTGACAACTCACCTCTTGTCTAAATCCATGGCCATCAAGCTGAAAATTATCAATGGCAATTTAATACCTACAGTATTTGAAGACCTACTGTCTATATAGCCTAAACTTACTAAGAACTCAGAAATTATTAACAGCGTTTCACAAGAAACTAACTATTCACTCTTAGCAACCAACTACTTAACCACCTCCTGTTTGTAAAATAGTGCCTCCAATCCAAGAAATTACCAACCTAATCCTACATCCAAAGACAAACTCTTTCTTTGATACCCAATGCTTTGGAGAAATACTTTATCTCAGAATTTGGATTCTCCCACTCTTTTGGAAGAAGAGAGAACCATTTACTCTAGGACAATTGAGGAGTTTATTACCTCAGGCTCTATTACCCACTCTCCTTTGATGACAGTTGTCCCCAGTAGATAAATGAAGAGGCAGGATTTTCTTTTCTCAGACATGGTAGCTCAGAACTCAGAACTCATCTGCCACTGATTTCTGCTTTTTATGGCCCATGGGTGTGAGTTGTGATGATTAAGGGGCAGGTACACAGCCCATTCTGCAGCCTCTGCCTCTGAAAAGATGAGTTCAGAACTGAAGCAGCAACAAGTTAAGGACAGAAAGCTCCTATATTATTATCATATGATTTGCCAGGGCTTATGGGTGGAAAGCCTAACTTAACTCTCACCCAGACCTCAGAACAGATAGTAAATGAACATTAACATCAGTGAGGACAGTGAAAATGCAACTCTTAGGAAATGTTTCCAGGTCAAAGTCTTAACATCTTAAAGTGACAAATCAAAGAACTGCCTGAGTTGAAACAGACCTTAAAGGTCACCTAGTTCCAACCACCCTGTCATGGGTGGACATCTTTACGGGACGTGCAAAGCCCCATCCAGCCTGACCTTGAACAGTTTCAGGGACTGGGTATCCACAACTACTCTGGTCAACCTATTCCAGTGGCAAATTTTAGGGCGTGTCCTACACTAAATTATTCAGGAAGGTGGTTTGGCTCCAGAATCAGACATGCACTAAGACAATATAAGATCAATTAACACCCCCCACACAACTCCCTCCAGTAACAGTAGGTAAATTCAGTTGACAATATTTAGATCATTTATGGTCAAAACTTATAGGAGGTCACAGCATATAGAAAGTATTAATAATATCAAAATAGCTGGCTCTTTGAGTAGAAACTGTTCAGTAATTGCTATGTAAGTTTAGTGTCCTCAAGACAAGGATACTGACTTCTAAACTGGGACACAATTTTTAATACCACTAATATCAGGAGTCACTTATGCAAGAATTAGGTATTTCAGCTCCTTGATGTGGAGGCTGCATATAAGATAGTAGTGTCCTCAAAAAAAAAAAAGCAACTCAGAAATATTCCCCAAAAGAAAAGGAACAGAATTATACAGAAAAAAAGTTAAGTTATACTTCAAAGTTAAAAAAATGATTCTGGTCAAATGGATATCTTCACATTAAATCTGATGTCAACATTTAATCAGAGGGAATTTTTCCAGTGGCCTGCTTGGGCATCCTGCAGTAGTTACTGCATCTTTCAACAGAGCATCAGGTTCTGGCTGTTTCAGTCATACCCCACTGGTCAGACCCAGCCAGGAAGCCCTTTCCTTCCTGTTTTCTAGTGTGACAGAAGCCAACAAGATGGAGATAAAGAGGCTTCCTGGGAAGAAACAGAAGATTTTGCTTTAATGGGTCACTCTGCAGATCTCTGCAGCCACTCCTTTGTGTCAGGGGCCAACAGGGGAAATATGAGGAAGGGTGTAAGAGTAGAGCAAGCATGTATTGGTACTTTCTTGAAAGATCTCCCATCCTCCATGTTGCAGCTAAGAAATTTTTTAAGCCAGACTTCTTTCTATTAATATTAAACCCTTTATAGGTTTTCCCTCTACAAATGTAAAAAAGTCTCCCGAGCCCATATAAGCCTTTAACATGCACAGAAACCTTTTGCAAAAAGCTCTATAGCTAAACTACATACTTTGTGAAAACTATATCCCTTATTTTTTCTGAACCTGCTAGGCTCCATTCATGCCTCATCATTTCTGTATTGGAAGACTAAACCATTACGATTTAAATACAGATGCCAAGAAATAGTGTCAGTAAAGATTCCCTGAGCACAGATTGCACAGAATGTAGGCCTCCTGAGATCAATTCTCTGTGCTGACTTGCAACCTCTGTTAAGAGTCCAGTCTGAACAATCAAATACAATGATGCCAATGGTTTGTTATGTGCCCTCAGGCCAAGAAAGTTCAGGAGCCAGTGCTTTAACTACGCTGGAAACAAGAAGCCAGCAAGATGACTACTCAGGAAGTATCTCTAAGAAAGCCACTAACATGCAAACAAACCTATTGTTCAGATGTGAGAAAACATGGGAAAGAGGCTCTGTCTTCTTTTAACAAAGGTGCAGAGCTAAACACACAACTGTTCAGAAATCAGATTTCCAACCCATTCAAAATTCTGATTCCTTGATATTTGCTTTCATCTTGCATTGGTATGAGGAGTCAGAACCCTGCAACAGTTCAGTTTGCAATCATCAGGATGAAACATTTCAATAACATCAACATGTTCTAGATGTCAAGACATATTAAAATAATGAAAGAACTGAAAGGAAATTAAATGAAATAAGAAAGGCAAAATGAAACAAAACAAGAAAGTTGAAACATAATACTTTGTTTCAATTTGCAATAACTTCAGAACTTTTCTTTCTAAAACTCTATTGGAGCTGACAAGCTCGAGCAAAACATTTCCATTTCAATGAGACAGCATTTTCCAGTGGAAAACTGTTTCTGAGAAGATTGCTAAACCAGGGCTAATCAAAGCTGCTATTTTCTACCCATGACAACCTTTCACTAGACTTCTACTCACACAGTCTAGAGAAAACCTTGTCTCCTGTAGCTCTACATTCATGCAGCATGGCCAGCAAATGCAAATGTCTCTGAGGATTATGCAGATGACCAGATACATATTCCTGCATTTGCCCTTCCTGTAACTTCAGGTCCCAGGCTGTAAACATGGACGAAGGCCAGTGGTCCTGAGCACACACTTGGAAAAGCAGGGGTTAGTCACTCACAGACAGATGAATCAGGTATTGGGCTACACTTAACCTACATATCTGAGAGAAGTTTCTCACAAAGGTAACAGAATATCTTTGATTCCTGTCTCAATTCTTCCTCTTTCCCAGAAAGGATGTCAAGTTTCTGCAAACTGTTTTATGCAGTCAGCATCCACTGCAGGAACTGAAGTTTACACAGAGCAGTGCAGAGCCTGCAGAGGGCTGGGGACGGCAGCGGCAGGGAGTCGTTAAACAGAATCCAATGTTGATGAGGAAATTACACTTGTTTCATTAGTGATCGGGGAAGGCGATAGCTCAGTTCCTCTTGGTCACAGTTGAGCTCAAAAGCTCATTATCCTGCTGCATGCATGCTTTCACTCCTCGTCAATAAACACTGTTTCCAGTGGCTGCCCTCCCTCCTCCCCACGCTCCATAGCTGTGGCTCTTTCTCCTGTGCTTAACCCATGCTTTAGCAACACTATAAACAGCTTAGGGTGTCAACTCAGCAGGGAGTAAGAGAAAAGTCTTGAAATATCAGAACACTTTCTCTCCATACAGTAAAGTTATGTCATATGAAACACTTCAAAAGCAGAAATTCTCATAAGGATAGTTTTTTTCTCCTTCTTTGGGAAGCAAACCAATTCCAGTATATTCCACAGATAAGTCAATTCAGCAGAGAAAAATCTGGACTGTGCATTGCATGATCATCTTCACAGGTTTCACCTATTCGTTCCCAGCTAGTTGTCAAATTTTCCATGCAGGATGTTTCTAGCTATGGAATTATGCCGAGTTATCATCATTAAAACAGTAGTTAGCAAGATCTCTCACACAAAATGAGGTTTTATACTGAAACTAAATGCTACTGTGACTAAAATATCTTTGGATTATTATTTGGTTTGATTCATACTCAATTTTGCACTGACTACTTTGGTTATTACCCTGAGTACCTTTAAAAACCTTGCTGGAAAGACTCTCTTCAAGTTTAAAGCAGTACAAATCCCCTAACTTGAACAGACTTCATTTCTACCATCTGAGAAACTGTGGTTTTGGCTTTACTACTCCAGTGAGAGGAGATTTGCAGAGATTATGCCATAATTAATTGACATTCTTTGGTAATTGTATCACAGGCATCCATCCCATCTTGCATTACCTTCTTTTCCTCTTCCATGGTATCTAGCAGGAACTGCCAGGTGCTTCTCAAACACTTCTGTGGTAACAATTCCACCTCTGCCTTCAGGCAGACCAGAAGCTAATACCTGCAGTATTCTAAGCACATAAGGCCTTTCAGATGGCCTTAATTGTCCACAGTTTGTTGATACTACATTAAATTGAGCTTATGATCAGATCATGTCGTGATTTTCCATAATAGAAACACACATGTTTAAGTTTGGGAGATTTGTTTATTTTGAATGCAGCACCAGATCCCTTCAGTTACCAAATACCCTGCACAGCCTTTTAAGAAACAGGGAGACTCAACTCCTTCTGCACAATAAAACTGAATGTTTTAGAAGACTCTGCACCATTCAGATCTTGGTTCAGAGTCTTACTAAGTCACAAAATTTGGAAGTATTTTGGTTTGGGCCCATTCTCCTAATGTGAAAAGGGGAGCTGTAGCACAACTTGTCTTTCAGATTCAGCACAGTACCTAAAGTGCCAATCATTAGAAAAACATTTTCCAGAGCTAGAATGCAGGAAGCTTTCTCTATAATTCACTAACTAAGCATAAAAGAGAGGTTAATCATGTATGAATCACTTTTCTGACTAATATCATCATCCAGAGTAAGAAAGAAAGTGATTCATGTGTTTTCCATTTTATTTTGTATTTAAGCACAGCCAACTCAGAACATTTCCAAAAATGAATGATACTCTTCTTCACAATTATGCCATCACCCTCAGTACCCGAATAAAAAAAATTTAGCAATACATATTGCACTGCTAGCTCCAAAGAGTTTCTTGTGAGCTTGTCCCATTAACCTTCCATGCCTGCTGTCTCGACACTACTGGAGAACCTCCAATGTTATTAATAAGAAAGCTGATAATTAAGTGCATAAAAACTTGCATATGCAGTCCTACTGCAGCTTGAGAACTGGAAGACAGAAGGCAATGAAAAAAAAAGGAAAAAAAAGCCACCCCACTTAAATAATTTATTTGTATTATTGAATTTGAACTGATTTCTTGATTGTGAAGATGTCAATTTTGTGATGCTTAATGGTACGGGTAAGCAACTTTGCACTGAACAGGCACGGCAGTGACTTGAAGGGAAGAGTTCCAGTTAGACAAGGAAGCTACATGCTCCAGTTTTCCTGCTGGCAAATAGATTCAGCATGAACACTGGTCTGATGGAACAGCAGACATTAATCTTTATTGCTTACTGTATTTCACACCTTCCTTGGTTTCTTCCAGGGAGCGAGTTCTCAGGGAATCCCTACAGCCACCCTCAGTACACGACCTACAACGAGGC
>NW_005054300.1:11226358-11246084 GCF_000277835.1 Geospiza fortis
GGTTCAGCAACCCTGCATTACTAAGTGAGTACCTCTTTCCCACAGCACACCCCCAGCCTCGCGCTCCTTCTGTTTGTCTCTTTGTTTTCTTTTCTTTGTTCTCTTTGGGTTTTTTGTTTGTTTGTTTGTTTCTGAAGAGGGGTTTCAAGTATTTGGGCAGGTGAGAGGCCTTTTCCCTCACTTTCCAGTCCAGTTTGACATGGGTATATACCTCCTGCATATTTTGTACCAGTTCTGAAGCGGATTCCTCTTTCATGAGACAGCTCAGAACTCGAGTTCTGGCTCTGGCTTCTCCATGGGCTGCATCCACAGTTATATAAACAAATTATATAAAAAGTTAAATTCAGGTTCTGCTACTCTTAGGCCACAACCAGCATACTTTCAAGGCCTGGTTAAAAATTCAGATAAGGTTTCACTCCTCTCTCAGGCTAAATCCAGAGTCAATTCCTACGAAATCTTTAAATCCCACAGAATTTCTTCCTACTGGACCAAGTTGGACTAATGTCTAGAGTGGGAGACAGGCTGCATCACAAGATTTATAATAGTCAGTAGAGTTCCCTTGCAGGGATATATATCCATCTCCAGTCACTGATATGCTCAGAAATAGTCAATGGTTTTTTCAGAAGGGAAAAAAACTCCTATAAGACTTTAGCCTCTAATACAACATTTCTTTGCAGGGGAATAGGAAGATATTTACTATATGTAAAATAAATCAGTTGTGGTTATTACCTATGTATTTACTGAGGTTTAACAACTGGATAATAGATGCACATTTTATTCCAGTGCTGTTAAACTTCAGTAAATGTGATCTTAATAATCAATCACTATTTAACACACATTCGATAACCATCTAAAGAGCTTTCATGCCAATTGTGACCCAAATCCCAATTAATAAAACACTGTGATTTTGTTTCATTTCTTCCCTACTGGTTTTGAAGTCACTTTGTCAGGTGCACTCAGAACATCTGGCCCTGACACTTTCTTTGTGGCTATGGATGAGGTGTGGCATATCGTGCTGCAGTGTTTGTTGTGGTTTAGCCCCAGCCAAGCACCATGCAGCCATTCATTCATTCTCCCACCAGGAGGATCACGGAGAGAATTGGAAGGATAAAAACTAGAATACTTTTAAAAGCAAAAGCCACACACACAAGCAAAGCGAAGCAAGGAATGAATTCACTCCTTCTCATGGGCAGGCATCCCCAGGAGAGCAGAGCCCCATTATGCGCAATGGTTACTTGGGAAGACAAACAGTGTAATTCCAAACATCTCTCCTTCCTCCTTCCTTCCCTGCTTTCACATAGTGACCAGGATATTTTCTGGTCTGGAATATCCCTTTGGCCAGTTCAGGTCATCTGTCCCACCTGTGTCTCCTTCCTTCCCATCCATCCCCTGACTCCTCACTGGTGTCACAGCAGGAGAAGCAGAAAAGCCTTGGCTCGATGTAAGCCCTGCTCAGCAATAGCAAAAACATCTCTGTACTATCAACCCTGTGCTCAGCACAAATCCAAAACACAGCCCCTTACCAGCCACTGTGAAGAAAACTAACTCTACCCCAGCCAAAACCTGCACAAATGCTCATGGGCTTATTCATTGATTGTCAGAGGATGCAAAAGGATCTCCTTCCCATAGAGGGGCGTCCTATCCAGAGGCCACCATAGCATCTATCAAATGAAGTATGGCCCTCAGTTGGCTTCCACTGACTGCCTTTCCCTAATCCCATTAGAAGCTCAGTCTCCAAGTTCTTCTTTTGGTTCTTTTGCTTTTCTTTCTTTCTACCTTTCTTTTTGTTTTCAGTTGTCCTTAATTTCTTTTTTTAGTTTGATTGTTTCTGTTTTTTGTTTCGTTTTGTTTTTTTTTTTTTTTTGTCCTTTCAACCAGTCCATTCTTCTCCTGTGTTAACTTTCAGGTTCCCCTTATTATTATAGTGCCACATCCCGGGGCTCCGCACCTCCCACTGCTGCCGCTGCCTATGACCGCCACTAGTTACCATGGAAACCACATGAAACTGCAGGGTGACAGCTTAGGCCTCCACATTGTACCTGTCTGATCACCTCCCTCCATCCCTGGGAAGGGTGAAGAGACCTTCTCCGTTCCTCCCCACAGTCCAGTTCCTTCCTCTTCGCCACGAAGGCGCCGGACCAAGCGCTCACCACATGAGACTGAGACCCCCTTGTTCCCCCTGCCCTCCACCCGCGCCAGAAACAGCCTGCGGCCAAGTGGCTTCCCCTGCAAGAGCCCTCCAACACCCCTGGGTAAAGCTCAGCCATGCAAAGTCCCCTCAGCTTCCAGGACTCCAGGGGCACTGGGAAGCAATGCAGCTGGCAACCATTGCCTTACAGGACCCCTTTCTGGGAGCGGGAAGGGCCAGGGAAGCAGGGGAGAACGCCGCTTGTGAAACACTGTTCCCCAAAGATATACTCTTCTGTGGTGGACTCTTGAGTGTGTGTAACCTGTGATGCTCACCCTGTTTCCCTGGACAGAGGGAACAGTCTGGCTAGAGCAAAGATGGCAGCACCTGGCCCATCTGGCAAATGAAGAAAGGACCAAGTAAAGATCTGCACCCCATGAGGGGTTCTCTGTGCACCTCATCCCCACTTTCCAGCATGGATTCCTCCAGAGTTGGCTGCACCTCACGGGTGGTGACTTTGCAGGCCAGAGTTGGGAGGAACCTCACACATACACTCACAATTTCTGTGACACACAATCAGCTCAGACAGGAGGATGGAGCAACATTTACAAACAAACCGACGAAATGAAGAAATATATAAATAGATATATAAATATAACTGTGTTTTTATGCTTTGTCATGAAGGTCTGTAAAAAGGAACAAAAAATCCCCAATTTTCTAAAAAACCCAAGCAAACAAAACCAACAAAAAAACCAAAATAATAATTAAAAAACCCTACAAAAATAAAACTCCAAGTCCCATCTCTCCCCACCACCTGAATGGCAGACAGAGTTCCTCTGACGTTTGATGCTCCTCTTTCACTCTAGGGTTTTGTTTCCTTTCTGTTTTGCACTACAATGGGATGATGGTATTGGAGAGGATTGGATGCCAGCTCCACCCGGTCGCCTCCTCCTCCCCCCTCCTTTCCCAAATCCTGTCTCTGGGGAGCAGTATGGACAAGTCACATCTGACAAAGTTACCAAATACATCAGTCGACAAAAAAAAAAGCACTCTGAGGCAACAAACGTTTTCCATGTCACTGGTTGGCAAACAAAGAAAACAAGCCCAGCTGCGCTCTCACTGCGCTGTGTGGTGGAAAGTGTGGGGCTTCATGTGGGCCCATCTGATTGCCCTCTGGACAGCTGAGACTGAGATGGACAAATTCAGGATTGGCTGGGATAATTGCTTGGTTCCCTAGTCCTTAGCCTTCAGTCCTTTTACCTTAAACTCTGTACCCGTGATGACTTCAATTCACCTGCATCCCAACTTCTGCAATTTTAGATATGCCCAGCACTCATTCTCCAGATCTCCACTGCTGGTGACAGAGCCATGTCATTATCTGTGCCCAAAACCTAATTTCCTAACCATTATAGCCCTGCTATATGGGCCCCCCGCTTTGATTCCCCATCCATCTGCTCATACACCTACTAATTTATAGGCCTCCATTCAAATCCATATGCTTGCATCCTACCAG
Organism: Geospiza fortis; assembly: GCF_000277835.1. Taxonomy (NCBI): domain Eukaryota; kingdom Metazoa; phylum Chordata; class Aves; order Passeriformes; family Thraupidae; genus Geospiza; species Geospiza fortis. The sequence continues at coordinate 11,230,000 of NW_005054300.1, forward strand.
CCAGACCCAATATACAGTCCCATCTTTTCATCTTCAATCCTGTATTGTGCACCCTAATATCTACCCCTTATCCCAAATGCTCACCTGATGATTCTCAAGGGATTCTCTGCTCATTTTGGTTCCCAAGTGATGGACAAACACTGTTCTGCAAAGGTTAAATGTCAATAGAAATGCTTATTATCCTGTATTGTCAGCAAACTCATAAACTGTTCCTTGCACTGACACTTCCTCAAAATTACTCAAAGAAAACATGAAGGCAGCTATAGCCTGTCCCCAGGGCACCAAGTCTGCCAAAGTAGATCCTTGTTGTTTTAGAGAGGTTTCAGATAAAACTCATGGGCTATTGTCCATGGACAAAGACAGGATTGAGAATAAAACCCCCAAAGGGCATAAAAGTGAACAGTGGAGCAATCACTACAGCCAACATCATGTATAAAATCCAAAGTTCCAAGCCTCTGAGGAGATGTGGTAGTGGACTTGGTATTCTGTCTCCAAGTTTAACTTGTATGTATGAAATCCACCATCAGTAAACAGCTGTGTTGATCCCAAAGGCCCCTTTCACTTAACTTTTTCAGCCTCTGCATGGCTTTAGCTGATTATAGGTCTGTGTCTTCTTTAATGGGGTGCCCAAATGATAAGGGTGTTTGGGGGGACATTTACATAGAAGATATAGAGCTAAAATCTGTTCCTGTACAGAATAAAATCCAAGAGGTTACTTCTGATCTATTAAAAGTGTCATTCTGCACATCTTACCTCTGAGTAACCTGCTTCAAATAGCAGAGTGGTTACACTCACCACAACCAGAATTTGACCTGTTGTCTGATCTTACTCTGTGAGAGAAGAAAATTCTGTTCAATTTCTAAACAAATGCTTTCATCACTCCTTCTGTTTTCCTTCACAGACACCAGATAGATGCTGAACCCTGTTAGAATGGTCTCTCTTTTAGTCTCTCAGTACAACCTCTGCTCTGCTTGTGCACCACACAGATTCACTTGGCAGGTAGTGCACAGGCAAGAAATCCCAGGACCAGCAAAGAAGCTCCTGAGGAAGCTAGAGAAAAGGAGTGTCACAACTCACACTTGGCCACCTGCAGCCCAGGGCCCAGGTTGAGAGATGCCAGAAGCTCAGAAATGCTTATTTTTCTAATGGTGTTTCACTAAACTTGAGGACATGAGCTAGAGTCTGAAAGCAGGATTTAGTTGTCTCACTCATGGTTGGCTTGATTTGACCCTTGGAAGGCCAAATCTATTGTTGGTTTAACTCCACTGGTAAAAGAAGATTTCCACCAGGCATTGGATTGGTCTGGAAAGTTCATAAGTACAGCATGTAGTTTGACCAGGAAAATACAAAGGAAAGCAGAATTATGCAAAGGACTGGGCAGTCTAATCCTCTTCCACCACCATCTGTAGACCCTCATGCGAATGTACTGAATTACATTTGCCAAAGAGTTTCTTGTGTTGGTTGTTTTGATTTACAGTCGGTGGATGCATTGTAAAGCAGTATTATAGCCCAAGTCTAGTAGCTGACATGGGGATTTATGTGGTGATATTATGCAGAAGAAAACCATCAATATTCATCTAGATTCCATTAGACTGGACTATGCAGGAAACGCAAAAATTCTACCAATTATTTAATATTATGTTATTTGCAAAAAACAATTGCTGCTTTGTAGGAAGATAATGTGTGTAATGTGAAGGCAATTCCTCTTGTATATAAGTTCATCTCCATCTTCATCATGGTAGTTATTAAAACAGCCTCGTCTCATCCTGTAGATAAGGAACACGCTGTGTGTACTGTGCAAGTCTCGTTGTGCTCACTGAAAACAAAACAATGTGTTCAATAAAGCACAGCACAAATCCAGAACTTGAGGGAACAGCCAAACCTTGTAAGGACCCTTTCCCCAACAGGCCAACAGCTGCTTTGCTATAGGTGGGGGCTTTTAATTATTTTCCTTAGTGTTACAGGAAAAAGAGCAAGGATTGGAGGAAGAAATCATTATGCAAAATTCAGTGAAGTCTATAACACAAACCTCTCCTCCATTCTGCTGTCTCTTACCCTTCTCACATTTCTTTCTCATACTCTCTTTCCATTAAATTTCTATCCCTCTCTTTTATTATTTCTCATTCCCAATGTGCTTTTCTATCCAGGGAGAGAAGAGCATTACTGATATGAGAACAGGTTTCTGGGATCTCAAACATCCTAGTTCTCCTTGGGGCTCTAGAAAACCTTTGTCAACTCCAGCTTCCCCACACACCTCAATTCCAACACTGTAAAATGGGAATAACAACAGTTTCTAGTTCACAGGGGGATTGCACAGCTGAATTAATTAGCACCGGCTCAGTGCTTTGAGATTCTGGATAGAAAATTCTATCAAAATTTTAAGCATTATTGTGAACAATAATTAATGTTTCCATGATATTTCTATGTTTTCCTTTTTCACACAAATCATTCTTTGTTTCTTTATTCTTCTTCCTTTTAGCTCTCCCTTCACTTCTTTTTTCTCAGGTTGTTCTTAGTTCTGTTGCTATGTTTGCTTTAGCTAATGAACCTAGCAGAAATGTTGTGAGACTGAGTCTTCTCTGTCTCTACTCGATCATGGGGGAAGAATCTCACAAAATCTCAAATGCTGTGCTTGGCTGGAAACAACAGGGACCATGGCATTCAAAACTGGGCAGTACCTTTGAGTCCTGCTCTCTGAAGCTCTCATCCCTTTGGCCCAAAGGGATGTGGGGTGGATGCATGAGGTGGATGCAGTAAAGCTGACACTTGTGGCCTGTAAATCTGTTGGGGAAGGTTGGTGGCAATGAGCCCTGCTGTGGAAACAGGGAGAAGTTTGCATGCTGTCTGACCCATCAATAGCAATGAATCAAACTCAGAGTAAGACTTTGGAATTAATCACAACATCAATGTGAGGATGTTAAACAAGAAAAGGAAAGCAAAAAGCCCTGCACCTCTTTCTTCTCTTGAATATAAATTTATATATGCTTATTAACATTTTCCTAAAGGATTTTTTTTTTTGCTGAACTGTTGGAAAAACTCTACCCTTTTGTCCCCAAGGAAAAGCACCCCTCTGGAAAAAGAAATAAGAATCATAGCTGAGCTGCCCCCTTTGGCACTGAGAGAGTGAGGGCTTCTGAGGGACCCACAAATACCAGAGTGCTCCTTGGCTGAGCCCAAGATGGTGGCAAACTTGCAAAGCAGGAAGGAGGGACCAAAACAACAATTACAGAACTGATAACAAATGTAACTGTAGAGCAGCTCTGCTGATGATCTCCAGGCTAAGCCAGACATGAGACCGGGGAGGGAGGGGGCCAGTGCCAGGTGCAGGGTCACATTCATTCTAGGCTTCTGCAGCCCCTCTTGGCTTTTCCTCATCACTTCAGTTCCGTTTGACTCTTTTCTTTTCTCTTTTTGTGCACATGAGAAATAAAAGCAATTTTTTTTTCTATGTCATTTTATTGGCTTCTGGCTTGTTTCTCTTTCCCTCCCCTTCTTTCTCTCTCTTCCTCCACTCCCACAACACTTCACTCTCCAATAGATTCGCCTTGAGGTCTCTGGGAAGTTACATTTGTTGCACCTGGCACCCTCTGGGCACCGTGTAAACAACATTATGATTGTTAACATCCACCACGCTGCGTGATGGACGGCACTGCACATGCTTGCAACACCCTACAGCACAATCCAGCCTCTGAGCCCCCAGCAGCCACCACACGCTCCTGTGCATTGCCAGCGGGACTTCCTCCTCTATTGATCTCACTCAATTGATTCCCAATGATCCATAACACATCAGGTACCCCCAGGTCGTTTGAAAAATCAAAATGCTATTGGGTAGCCACAACACCAGAAAGATGTGGGGTAAAACCCAGAGCCTCCTCCCTCTTTAATCCCATTTCCTCATAGCCCCAGCTGGGAGACTCTGTCTAGGTGAACTGGGGAACAAAACCCAATGTAAAGTCATAAATTACCCATTCTCCAAGTTATTCATCATCCACCTAACAAACAGCTGGGCATTATATTCTGGTATGCTATAAACATACCAAATACTGAGGTATTCAGTCAGTTCTTCCTCAGTTAAGCATTAGTTCTACAGGAAGTCCTATACAGTTTAAGGTCATAGAGGTGGACTAAAAAGGTAGCAAAAAGTCAGGCTAAGCCAAACAAGTTCTGCTCCTACAATTTTTAGTCATTATAAAATATTTTCATAACTCCTCATGAAAGCCAGTGGGCCTCATTTTCTGCCAGTGCATGTGTATCTTAAGGCAAGCCTGCCATAACTGCTGTCATGAAATCAAATACTTTTGCTCATCAGAGAGTTAAATTGCCTTTTGTTTATTTTCTATTTTTCCCTTGCAGTATTAATAGCATAGGCTGAAAATCCCCCAACAGGACATCTTCTGTAAGTGAAAGTCAATTCATTGAAATCCAGACAGACTGTAAAAGCAATTCAGTTTTCACAATACTGTAGCAAAACTGCCTGACAACTCTCCTGAAGTTGAAGGCCTAAAGTTCCCAGGGTTTGTGTCTGCGAGAGACAGGCCTGGGATGTGATGTAGGGACAGGCTTGCACTCAAAATTGGAATAAAACTGGATTCCCCAATTCTGACACTTTTTATGCATCATAATTCTCTTTCTCTATCAAAGTTTCAGTGATAAGAATCAAAAAGCAAATTGATAGATGAATCCTAGATGTTAAATTGATTGGAATAAAAGGAAATTATTAATGTACATTCACTGTCAGAGGTGAAAGACAGGCTAAGAATCACCAGATAGATGTGTCAGACAAATGTAAAATGGATTTTCAAAATTCATCCTGGTAAAATAATCTTATAAGAATGATTTAGAAACTAGCATGATTATCTCATTTGTATCACAAAATACAGCCCAGAGAGCTTTGCCCTGGCATTCCTGTGTAAGTCTCCATAACTGGCAGTAAACTACAGAAAAACCTTTGCAACTTTCAAGAACTTATATATCTTGCAAAAATAAATACTTGCATGAAAGAGCTATTTCCACCATTCAAACTAGTATTATGTTCCTTTAATAATTCTGCATAATCAATGGGAGTTTTCTCAGTGTGAAAATGTTATGTGATAAAACTAAAAAGAGCACCACAGTCTGTCTCCTAATGAGGAAAATGATATTGTGAAGGTTTATACAACACTAAGTAAAGAAATCCTCTTTATGATTACTCTGACAAGAAAAATAAAGAAAAGTTTGAACATTCTGAGATGATGACAACCTTCTTTAAATACACTCTTTAATGAGTGTAGGCAAGAAAAGATAATACACATCTCAAGGTATTAATTTAGGTAGCAGATGAATTTACTGAAAAACTGTAAGAACCTGAGGAGGGGCAAAAATGGAAGAACAGCAAACATGACATCAATGGAAAGGAACAAGGAAAAAGATCATCCTGAAAACTATAATCTAGCAAATCTATACAATGATGTTTGTGTCCAAAGGAAAATGCTTTAAAATATTAAGGGAAGGATCGACTTGCTAAAAAAGTAGCAGGTAATGAAGATATGCCTTGTAAACAGTCTGTATATAAATTTTTCTCTGCTTTAGAAAAAATCCTGGAAACTGTCCTGGAAAAATCCTCAGGACAGTTAACTTACATGATTCAGGCACTGTCTGCAGCGAAGTAAAGAATATTTGTATTGTCAGCACCTCATACTTAAAAATCATGACCCAAGTACAGGCAAAAATCACAAGATACAATAGAAATAATGTAATTTGTATATAACAACATTTTGTATATATGTATATTTATATACATGTATATAACATAAATACAAAAGAACTTTTATCTTACTTTTAGTTTCAGTGTTCTCAAGACATCTACAGCTACATTATTGATGGTGCCTCTTCCTCTGTAAGAGTCAGAAATTTACTTCTAGTGAAAAGGAAGCATCTCATTGCATCACAGGGACCTTGTGGCTCAGTGCTTTTGGAAGCAGCTCAAACGTCACAAGACCTGGAAATGGCCCAGCAACTCCTGGCAAGGCTGACAGGGCTGGTCTGATACCAAAGCTGACAGGGCTGGTCTGATACCAAAGCTTATCAAAGGCTTGGGTGTTTTCTCCTGTGTGACATTTTGGTGGAAGATGCCATCCAAAGCCTATTTGATAATTTCAGGTTCAAAATTCTACCTGGAAATTCATTCTGTAGTAGCAGCTTGGAAAGGACTGTTTTCCACTGGTTCTTATCCATGTACCAGAAGAACCCCTCTTGTGAACCTTGGCTGCTTCTTGCAAGCCCTGTCTCTTGCCAGGCCCTTCTTTCAAGATCTCTTCCTGTGCCTTGCCAGCTCTTCCCCAGGCATGTTGACCCCTGATGCTGCTCACAATGAGGAATACATGGACTCTCTGTAAACTCTGTTCCTCCTACCCTCCCAGGTATAACCCCCCACGTGTTTCTTACACACACTGGGGAGAACATCCAGCACCCCACATTCCATGCTCAGGTACTACTGGCTACTCCACACTACTCCCTTTCCCTCACACATTCAAAGGACCTTCTCTATCCTTACTGTTTTCATTGTTCTTCACAGTCCCCTTTACTAAGGAACAGAAAGTTTCAGGAAGGAGGCAACATCTTTACTACAGGCACCCCAACTTTTTTCTGCCATTTGCAAGCAAATGCTGACCCTCTGAAACTGCAACCTTCTGTGGCTTCTGACCATTGGGAGAAAAGCTGTAGGGGACTGTTTTGAAGAGTTTGTTTGGCTGTTTTTTAAACTCAGAGAAGACAGATTTAGATTAGATTTTTAGGGAGTAATTCTTGACTGTGAGGGTGGTGATACGTTAGAACAGGTTGCCCAGAGAAGTTGTGGATGCCCCATCCCAAGAAGTGTTCAAGGCCAGGCTAGATGGGGCTTGAGGAAACCTGGTCTAGAGGGTGGCATCCTTGCCCACTGCAGGCGAGTTGGAGGGAGACAAAATTTAAGGTTCCTTCTAACCCAAAACATTCTGCGATTCTGTAATGACTTTTAACCTGAGACTAATTTCAAACACATCCTGTTGAACATCCATGAAAGGAAGACAAACAAAACCTACACAGAAAACTCAAATGGACTGAACAGGGTGAAATTTCACACAGGTAGAGAACCCCTCTGCACAGAAGAAATAAGCTTTTTTTTTTCATATGTTAGCATCCATGAGAATTCTGTCTTAATCACAGAGCTGCATTTAGAAGGTCCTTAATACACCAGCAATGGTTGGTGACACTGCCTAGATAATCAGGCAGCTTCCACATATATACTTCACAGACTCATATATGAAAGTCAAATCATCATTATCAAGCAAATCAACCCAAAGCCCCCTATTTTCATGCTGCTTTCTCTAACATCAAGACCAGTAGTTTTTAGTGTACAATTTTAAAATCACTAGTTTATTTTTAAGGAAAATGCTTTTAATGTAACTGGGAAAGGTGAGCTTATGGACAGAGATGGACTGTACAGGCAGCTATTCTTCTACTGCTTGCTTTTTGTTCTTAGTCTTTGCTAACTGAAAATGATTGAAAATAATTTATCTAGATATGCTTCATATCTCAGAACATAAAATCCAGGAACCCAAATTTTAACAGTAACATCTAGCTAACAGTTAGCTGTCTAACCCATCAGGAAAGTTTATATATCCTATCTCCCTGTCAAAACTGAGCAGAAATAGGATAATAGCTTGCTAATGCTACCAACTAAGCCAACCTTTTTTCTCAGGCCTATACAGTCCACAGTCAGAATGTTCCAGACAGACTCTGCACAGAATCATTCTCCTTAAAATGTCATGAATTGCCTGTTTGAACTTGAAAAGTCCCAGAGAAAAAAAAAAAGAGTAGTAAAATAATTGAGCCAAAGCTACAAAGCAGGGTACTCAAAACTTACTAAGTGCCAGAATACAGGAATACTGGACAGAACTCTGCAGGCAATGTGCCAGAGGGCACAGGAGAGAAATTAAATCAACCTGTCATACTTCTTGCTTTCTAACTTGGTAGAGTCTATTAGTAACAGGGTAAGATTAGCAGAAGGGGTTTGCAACATCATGAACAGAAACTCCTTGTACACGCCCTCATCCACCTTTGTCCAGCAACCCATTAACATCAAGCAAGTATTATATGCTAGTAGGTTAAATTTCCTAATCAACCAGGATGTGAGCATGTTATAGCTACTTAGTATTCAGTTTGCTCTTTTAAAAATGATTTGGTAGAGAATCAGGCCCTCCTCTCCCTCTCTAGCTGACTCTCATCTGATTCTAATTCAATTTCTCTGCCTATTGTTTATTTCACCGCTCCCCTGTGAAGTGTCAAATGCTGATGTTCTGTCAGCCTAGAACTGTCGTTTATATTTGTCATTCAGTCCTTGTTAAAATATAAAACAGGACTGCGCCTGCCTTGGAGCGCTCTGCCTGGGAATTCCCTGTGGTAAAATTAGTCCATTTAGATGGAAAGTTTTGTGTCACTCCCCTGTCTAAATTGGCAGATCTGGCTCTTTTGCAAAAACCAATAAACTGTGAACCTTGATGCATCTGTCAATCAAACTCATCTTTCGTGAGCAAAGCCAGATGACAACAAAAGCTGGGCAGGCTCCTCCGATTGGTTCTTCTCATTTAGGCATATCAGGAGGCACCTGTCACTCCTCTGGCTCAGCATCATGCTCAGAGGGACTCGATTCCCGGAGAGATGAAGCCTTATTGGGGGCTGGGTTGGGGCTGGGATGGGAAAGGAGAAAGGGGGAGTTTACCCTTCTCACTTTCAGTACAATCTGCAGCTTGGCTTCTTCCTCATAGCACTGGTGAGAGGCAAGGAACTGGCATCACCTTTTGTTCTGAAAATGCTTTTTTCACATCTTAAGCAAGCACTTTGATTTCTTAAACTGCAGGTTTTCTGGTGGCTAAAAGGAGCAGTAAATATGACATACTATATCCCTGGGGCTCTGGGAACTAAGCCACAATACCATAGAGGAGAGACAGGACATATTCCAAACCCCTTTCCAAGGCTGCTGTGCCACTGTGCCTATCTGGTTACGCACTGAGAAGAAGCAGAGAAAGTATTTCTAGCTCTCTGCTAGGGAAGAAGGGGTTTGCAAACTGTTTGCATTTCAAAGGAAATATTTCATATATAAAGGCATAAAAGAGGGAATAAAATGGCAGCAAAGATCAATAGCTCACTCCACAGAACTTGAGAGGAGCTGGCACTTAGGAGCTGCTGATACTCTGGGAACAAACCCCAGAGAGAGCAGAACTTCATAGGACATTTCAACTTGTCCAGTTTTCACCGAAAAATTCTGAACTCTGGTATCTGCCCCAAAAAAGGGGGGCAAATTTTTATTAATTTTTTCTTTTGCTTTCCAATAACTGATTTTAAATTATTTTTTAAGTGTTCTCTTTTGCATACTTGCTTTAGGTTGCTATTAAATCAATCAAGGAACTTTTTATTCCACAGAGATGTTGCTTGATGGTGGATTTACGTTGCCTCTTAGGCACCCCATCACAAACCTCATCTCAGGTACCTACATTTTTTCTTTCTACTTTGTTTTGCTTAGAACAGCTCTGCCTTCATATGTCACTTACACTGTTTGCAGGAATCATTGTAATTATCTTGGCAAGGCAGTAGCCAAACAGTTCTCTCAAAATCAGAATACAGTACATGACTATTTCTCACAGTTACTGTGCAACTCTCATCAAAGTTTTGTGCTTTTGCTCCAAGAAGGATATGTGATAAAAGATTGAATTCTCAGCCTCCCTAAACAGTTGTGAGTTCTTTCAGTTCTACCATCCAGTGTCAATTACAGGCTCAAAAACAAAAGACAAAAAGCCTAAAATCAAACTGCAAAAAAGCTCTTTACAACATTAAAGCTCATGTCATTATTCTTACTGAGTGTGTGAGACTTGCCAAACTGGATATACAAAGTACAGATTTTCATGTGAGATGAATCTGGTAAAATATTGACCAGGTGATACTAGTTAGCCTTCATACACACACCTACTGGACTACACATATATGGTCAAAATACAATTTGTACCTCAGTGTCTGAGGTCTTGAACAGACTGCTAAAAGACAGCTTTTAGCAGGCAGGTTACAGGGTACTGAGTGAATACACAAAGTAGCATAGTCACAGGCTGCAATCTTGGAAAGGAACATTGCAAACTGTGACTACGAACCATATTAATATCACCTACAGATCCTGAGACAATGACTCTGTGCCTTATGCACTGTACACAGTAAGACATCATTCCTGTCCTCACCAGCCTACTTATCACTAGACAAAACTGAAAGGGAAAGTGACTCATTCAGAGCTGCTCTCCTGATCATTGACAGCAAAGGAACAAAACATAAATCCCACCAGCTCTGCCAGCTGGAACCTGCTGCTCTTTATGCAGGTATGGATAAAAGCAAAGGGAACTATCATCAATTGGTTTGTTTTTTGGTTTTTTTTTTAACAGATTCTTGAGAAAGTAAATGAAAGAAGAGATAATAAATTTTCAATACAGATTTTCTACCTGCTGCATAATTTTCTGGCAGGGGAGTACATACATGTAATACATAGAATGTCTAAGCAAATGAACTGGAAAACACTGTGACAAAAAAAAGAGAAACTTTATGAGGCTGTTTTGTGGAAATAAAGTGCTAACAGAGAGCACACCAATAGGCCAAAGAATGTCCATAAAGTTTTTAATTCATTTCAATGTTTTGGAAGACACTCAGCCAAGATTCCCAAAAGCAGGTCTTTAAAACGTAACTCATACTGAAGGATCTAACCAAACACCACAGGTTTCCCAGAATCATCAAGAGCCCAGCATTTCCCCTGTTCACGAGTATCTTTTCTTGTGGCTGCACACAGGAGGGGAATTCCTTCCACGATTTATTCCCATCCCAGGACTCTGCTTTGTAGGTTCACTGCCCAACAACTGTAAGATACTGGCCAGTATTCTGAACTGCATAATCTTTTGTTATTTGGGTTCTCCTTAGTGAAAATATTCCAGAGGCTCAGTCTCTGCAGTTGTGACCAGCTCTTCTAAAGGGTTCAAATGTGAGCTAGGTATGTAAATATGTACAGTTCAGTATTTTTACTACAAGACTTTGAAAAGTGTTTGGACACTCAGTTGCACATTATACACTGAGTTTTAGCTTTTTTGAATTTTTTTGTTAAAAATCCCTGAAAAACCATCCATCATTTTCATTTCTATCTACCCAGTCCTTAACTTTAATTAATTCATTTATTCTTAACTTGATCTTCTTTGAAAATTCTGAGGTTTAGGTTGATTAGGAAAAATCTCACCCTGTTCTTCTAGCAACTAGATTACATATTCACCATTCAACTTCCTTTTGGGCTTTAGTATAAATCAAAACAAACTTAAATTACACCGTGTGCTCCAACTATTTCATTGTGCTTCCCCTTCTGTCTGTATCAGCTGATCATTCTCACTAGATGTAGATATTACTCTCTGCAGCAGAAATTCTCTTGCTGTTTTCTGTTTGTACAGCAGGTACCATAGTGGGCTCTTGGCCCCCTCCAGAAATCTCAAAGAGCTCCCACAAAATAAACTTTGAACAGCAAAATATTTTTGGAGAAAAGGCCACCAAATATCATTGTTGTGAAACATCCATTCAGGTGATGTTGAATGTATCTTCTCCTTGGAGGTGAATTCTCTGAAATTACTGCCTTCCTGGAAAATCCTGCTCTGGGTCATAGAGCCAGATGTGAAGTTTCCACCAAAAGAGGGGAGAGAGAGTGGAAACAAAACTAAAAGTAACTCAGAAAGTCTTGATTCTGGAGAGTTGTCAGTCTCTATCAATATCTCTAATATTGTCAAAAGTGCCTTTCTAGTTTTGTCTTTGAGTATGGATTGCCCATTTTGACTCATTATTGTTTGTTTACTCTTGTGTTTTACATCTTCGTTTGTATTTTGCTTTGATAATACAACAAAACTAAAAAAAATAAATAACATTTTTATTTGCATTCCCAAGCTGAGTCTGAGCACAGATATCATCCATTCCCTCAGAAGAGAGGGAGACACCAGAACATTTGAGACCCATGGTGAACAGTCTGCAGGGAAAAGACGTTTCCAAGGTCATATCTCAGGGCTGGGCCTCATCATTTTTGTGTTCCATTCTAAGATGACTGGAAGGCTTTTTGGAGTCTTTCCTTCTAACTGAGTCATACATTGGCAAGGGTACTAGGTTATTTTTGTCATCTCTGAACTACAAAGATTTTAATTCAGGAAAATCAAAGCTTTGGTGTATCTCTTCCCCTGCATAATCACTCAGGACACAGCAAAGTTGAGGCTGGATTATTTGGTTGCTCATGCACAGAACATGTTTTTTGTCCAATACGTGTCTATCTGTGCATGTTAACAGTGAGCATCAGAGCCCATGTTAAATGGCCAACCAAAAGCCCCAGAAGGCAGCTGAAAGGTTAGACTAATGAGCTTGGTTTATGCTCCAGAATAGTTCCTAATTTGCCAAAACAGATACTAATTTTGAAATACCCCATGCTGCTACCACAGGAGATACATAGTGACAACAATCACACAGATGCAAGAACTTCCTTACGCTCCTCTTCAGACATAAGTGTTGTGATTGCAGGTCCTCTCATTTTGTCCCATTAACCCTATTTCAAAGCATGGTAAATATATAAGCCACTGATCACCTGGTTTGCTTAGCAAAGACAGAAAACATTTTTCCTGACACTGTTTCTCCTTGGCACACAGAACTAGTGGGCAGTATGTCTAATATGGCTTGCTCCTAAACTGCTCAACCTTGAAGAAAATCATTCAGGATTCTAGTTTTGGCTAGCAGGGCCAAAATAATAACAACATACTGTTTCTGCCATCTATTCCCATTGTATTATATTTTTCCCTTAAAATGAGCTTTTGTCAACCTCTTATTTAAATGCTGAACAAGTCACCTAAGATACAGCCCAGACTGAAGAAGCCAAAGAGAGAAGAAAATGGTCTTTAGAAGGAGGAGGGGAAAGAGTTTAAAACCAAAAGCACCGGCCAGATCTCCTCCATGGAAGGCTTCATGTCCCTTGAATAAACACAGTGGTAAAGAACTCCTTCATGCTACTCTCTGTGCTGCCAAAGTAGCAGACTGCCACTCACAGAAGTTTCTGCTGTGAATTCAGGCACGACTCTACTGTTTGAAAATACATGATATGGATAGCAACCAACTTGTACATACAGTCAATTATGGTTCTCAACTTGAACAATGAGATTTTGCTTTTTTGTCCTTTCTGTGCCTTTTCTCAATCCTGCAGGATGTTCATCTATCTAATGGTTAGCTCACTCAGACTCATTGGAGAGCTCCTATCAAGCTCTTAACAATGCAGTATTGGTACCACAAGTTACCTGTGATGTGCTAAAAACAGAGGTTGACTCTACAAATGTCAGTGACAATCTGTCAGTTCTGCTCCTGACTGAGTATCCACTTGGCCATGAGGTTAGTCCCCTAAATTTCATTTTACTAGCCATAAACAGAGTTGCTTAAAGACAAATTGCTATGCAGACCACTGCCATCTCCTGCTTGAATCACAAGCACACCAGAAGGCACTCGGGGATCTTCAAGCAAACACAATAATTCTCCCTTACAAGTCACACATGAATAAAAACCTCTTGTTTCTGATTAGACCATCTACAACTTTCTGTAAACCTCCATTCCAGATTAGTCACTGCATAAATGAGGCATAGCATTGTTATTACTTCCTCCACCAAGTATACAAGAATCTGTACATAGAAATCTTAGCTGCACAATTCACTCAAAAACCCTTTCAAATTCAAATGCTTTTCATGTCTTCAGGAATTTCTGTTCAAATTTATAATTGTGACATTTTCTTACCTTTATCTGTGCTCCACATGGTCTGTTGCTGTGCTGCTCAGGGCATGCTTTGACCTCTGCATCCCCTGGTGTCAGAAACACTCTTAATTGGAATTCATTAAAATGGTTCCTAAACACTCCCCAGAAGATAAGCCACAGGCTTCCTTAGCAGAACCAGACTCTGCAGGTCAGAAGAACACAAGAAAAATATAGCAATTGATTAAATTACAAAGTAGCCAATTAAAAGCTGATTAAAATTTTTCCCCACAGTTTGTATTTTGACCAACTGAATTTGTAACCACAGGAAGTTATGAAGATTCCAGAAAATTCTTGACAGTTTTATAAACAGAAAAAAAATCCAGAGTTATGAGCACTCAACAAGCATTCTGCAGCTTATCTGAGCTCACAACAAAGTGGAGGAGATTCCTCTGTCTGCCCATTGCACAAATCTACCTTCCTGTAAAGAATCTGTTGAAACTACTGCTAGAGATGGTTGACCAGGCAAAACATGAGCCTTTCTTACAAATCCTATACTTTTAAATACACAGAAATACCATTAAAAGGGAGGAAACAGCCTGTGACTTTGGCTTGCGTTTCTAATTGTGGGGCCTGCTGAAGGAGCTACATATTGAATAATTTTAAGTCATTTGTCTTGCTGCTTTAGCTACCTGTTATATCCTGGTTAGTTCTAAATGCAACCCTCTTGAAGCTTATTTTGGTTCATTTTACCTCCATTATTTTATACAGAGTTCAGTTTTGAATGAACTGCCTCTTCAGCAACAGAGTTTTTTCATCTGTATTTTTCAATGCAGGAAGATTTGTATTTTTTTCAAGTTTTACTCTCTCTCTTCAATTTTTAGGGGTAATTTTTAAATAAAATTGTTTGCGTTCCTGTCTCAAAGATTCAGTGTCATAAGAGAAAATATACCTGCTTACTTCTTTAATGTGTCCTATGTCATGTTCACCTCACTGGCTCAGGACAGCTTGATCATAACCATTTTTCTCAGAAGCTTGATTTGCCTTCTGTATGCACCACTGTCAGTCAGCCCTCTGAAGTCAAAACAGTAACATTCATGTAAACAGTGAGCAAGTGAAACTGGAATCAGGCACTGACTTTTAAGATAGCTGTTTTCAAGTTCATTGCCACAACCACCCCAGAGGAGACTCCTATTGCACTGTGATCATCTTGTCTGGCTCTGATATGAGATACCCATAGGGCTGCTCTGAATTAATTCCTGCTGTGGGTCCAATAACTGGAGTTGAAGTAGGAGAATCTGTTTCTGAGGAACATTTGCTACCAACTGTAAAAGTTGAAGTGCTGGAAAATACAGTGAACCCTAACTGTAATATTTTGACAGCTGATTACCTGCACTGTTGGAAATATGCACATTTTTTTCTGGTTGAATTTACCTGGTATCAACTTATAGGTGCTGGAGCTTCTCAGATACCAAACTGCGACCAAGCTATATTGCAGAGTTCTTTGCTACCAAACTATATGTCCTTCATTTTTGTTCATATTTACAAACTGTAACACTACTAATCTTACTTTTATGGAAGAAAAAATCTTTTTATATATAACCTGAATTTAGACTTCATATCTGTGTGTAGAGTCACTCTAAATAAAAGAGACAATTCTTATGTTCTTTCCTGTACACTTGCTCTTAGCACAGTAGCTTTAAATGTGTTTCTAACTGGCAGAAAACCTGGGGGGTCTACAAAAAGACTGTCTCAAATCCTTTGCAGTTTTACCATGATAGCTGCTGGCTTCCTATATCTCCTCACCCAACCCACTTTGTTTTAGCACCCTACAAGTTCTGATGCTCGTATGTTGTCCGGCAGGATGCAGGCTAGAGGCTTGACCCAGCCCAGCATAAAAGCAACAATGCAAAGACAACCATAAACAAGCATTTGGTCTCCTCAAAGCCCAGTTACATAGTTTTTACCAGATGAGAATTATATTTGCATTTGCTTTTAATATGACTGAACAAAATAAGAAAGAGACCATCTACTACACATTGTTGTGTTTTACCACCCCCAGTTTGGGGCTTGCCACTCAAATTCAGTTCTGTCTCCAGGCCGTTTATGATATGGACACTCATTTTGACAGCTGGACTGATGAAACCTTGAGTCCCAAGACAAAGATGATGGCTGAATGCTGGTAAACTGAGCCACAGTGCTCCAAAACCAAGACATGCCCCACTAGCCTGCAGCTAAAGGCTCTGGATGGCTGTTCCAGAAATGCTGAGCTCTGACTTAATGCTGCTTGCAATGAA
>NW_005054300.1:11246129-11263577 GCF_000277835.1 Geospiza fortis
ATTTTGATACATCCCACTTACAGCGGAGAGAAGTCCACAGGAGGAGGCTGAGGTGAAGATGAAGATAATGAAGCTGGTCCTCTACCCATCCATACAACCAACATTTCACAGATCTATCTCCCCCTGACCAAGTCCGTAGTACATCTCTTTAGGACGCTCAAAGACTCCTAGAAGATGCATAATTTAAAAATTCATTTAATGTTTATGCAAATACTTTTGTTGCACCCAAATTGAATTTCTTTCTGTCTTTGTTTGGTTTTAACATTATCCATGCTGTAGCACATGCATGTGCATGTATACCCACTCTTC
The DNA here is from genome assembly GCF_000277835.1 of Geospiza fortis. Classification (NCBI taxonomy): domain Eukaryota; kingdom Metazoa; phylum Chordata; class Aves; order Passeriformes; family Thraupidae; genus Geospiza; species Geospiza fortis. Next base: position 11,246,439 of record NW_005054300.1, read on the forward strand.
TGCATTCAGAAATTGTGAAGTCAAAAGCACAAAAATGATCATCTACATTGCTCCGACTGAAAACTGAATCCCTATGTGAGAGTCACGACATTTTAATGAAAATGTAACAGCGAAGTAATTTTAATTTTATTGGGAAGCCCTACATTGTCTCAGTCATGGACAATGTGAAATGATATAACCTGGGATCATCAGTGGCATATGTAGGCATATATCAGGCACCCCTTTCTGACCCATACAGAGACAAAACTAGGAACCCAAATCACAGAATTTGTTTTGCAAGATGTGAGTCCTTCTTGGACATTCCTGACAATGACAGACACCAATGCCTCACGAGGTGACAGACATCACTCAGTATTTACTAAAACAGTATTTGGTCACCCATCAGAATTTTGAGGGTTAACCATATGTGTCCCTAACTTCTCACTCACTTTGTTATGAGGCTGTTTATGAGGGAGAAATAGAGATGTATGCATTACATTGTGGCTGAGCCCCAAAGACAGCACAGAACAACTATGAGCTTTTATTGTTGGGGTTTTTTCTTCCTTTTTTTTCCCCTCAAGTCATGGTGCTATTTGTGGAAAAGCAGCATCGTGACTCCCACTATGAGAGACGTGGCACTCCCTTCCTCTCCCAATCCTCCTTGTGCATTATCCATTGCGCTGAGTTGTAATGAAGAGTGCCAAAAAGGAATAGAATTTTTCTTCTCTTTCATTTTATTTTTTAAGCAATCTCTTCCTCCACCTCTTCTTTCTTCTACTCCTCCTCTTCTTCATCCTCCCACCCGCCCCCATCCTGTCCATCTCCCCTCATCCTACTCACACACCACTCCCCCCCTTTACCGGTATCCAACACTGTCAACCCAAACACATGATAAATTGCCCTGTCAACAGAATTCATTCAGGGACCAATTAATTCCACAGAAATGAACCAGGAGCCATCAGTTGCTGAAAAACTCCAAGTGCAGGGAGCGAGGAAGCTAGCTTTGTGTGTGTGTGTGAGAGCGAGAGAGAGAGAGGCTTGGGAAGTTAGTCTGACAGAAATTGGTCATTTAATGCTTAAGTGCACTGTAGACAGCCCTGTCATAGCAGCCGGCATGGCAAAAACTCCCCCAGTGCTTTATTTATTAATTATGTGGAGCAGCACGGGGGTCACTTCACTGTCTCGATACAGACTCATCAACTTTACTTCTTGTCACTGGGAGAGATCCCACAGCATGTGAGATAGACGGCCAGGCCTTTTTCTGGCTCTGTCTCCTGCCATCCTGCTACAATACAGGGTAGGAGCAAGTTTGGAAGAGGACCACTTGTGCCCTCAGTGAGAGTGGGCAGCGGCAGGTGGGGACACAAGGACATCCAGAAGCAGAAGGCAAACCATCATCCTGCTGCTGCCCAGCTCTACAGCAGGGATGGTGGGAGCCTGGAGATTTCATTTGCAAAGCTTCCTCATTATCCTCCTTCAAACTCTCCTTAGCCATGATGCCTGCAAAAATCTGACAGCAGTTAGGCTGCTGATGTATTATGAGTACTGCCTATCCTGCTGATCAATAGTGTCTCATTGCTCCTTACTCTATTGCCCCAGCTGTCCATACTAGCCGTTGCTTCTTGGCTCGTATTCCTAAGCTCTCTGAGGGCAAGACCATCCTTCTCTCACATACAAATACAGCACCAGGCAATGCCTGATCTCTGAGAAGTGCTCCTCAAATGGTAGTAACAGAAAAAATAATAACAACAGCAACAATTCTATCCTTTCACAGAATTACAGAAGATAAGGCTGAAGTTGGCCCTAGGAGACTGATGAGACCATGCCTTTGCCAAGACAAGATCAACCACCATTAAAGTACTAAACCTTTTTGTCTGGCCTGTTTTTAAGATCAACAAAAAAGGCTATACAACCTCCCAATACAGTCCTCTTCAGTACTCCACCACCCCATTTTGCTCTTCACCCTGTTTGTGGCTTTAGCGTTTGAAAACATCAATTCCCTCACAAAAAACCATCAAGCCAGGTCCTGAAATGTATCTCCACCTTAAAGTAAGAGACAGACATATGTCTCTACCACATGGTATAGATTTACAGATGATGCATGGGCTGCTCTTTAATATTTTCTTGCCTGCTTACAAAACAACGGGATGCATTCTGGTTTAATCTAACAGAACATGAATTTTCCAATTGGTCAGCAGAACCCAATTTTCATCTTCCATTAGACAGCTTAAAAACATGAAGAAATCCTGGGAGTGGTGATAACGCACTAGCATTGCAGATTTTAGACCTCTCACTAGCAGCTCTGCTCTTTTAAGTACCCCACTGAAGAAGAAACAACTTTTCCTTCACACTTGATGTCCAGTGAGGAACTGCACTGTTGGACCCTACCAGCTGACCCTGAGATTAGTTCAGCCTGATTAGAGCAAGGTGCTAATAATGCCAAGGTTGTGGCTTCAATCTCTGTACGGGCCATTCACTCAGGAGTTGGACTCGATGATCATTGTGAGTCCCTTCCAAGTCAGACTGTTCTGCAGTATTATTTCATCTGATGCCTGAAGAAACAGAGCTATACTTCCAAGTTTTGGATTCCCAGTCTGGATTTTCCTAACCTTCAGGAATATTCAAGAACAAGGCTTAATTGCATTTCTTCTGCAGACGTCTCTCCAAATAAACACCTGTATCTTCATTCTTATCAGTGCAATAAGGAAAAGCAAAACCACAGCAAAAGTCTGAGTTGGTGAATTGCTGCAGTTGTATCTTGGCAAAAAGCTGTTGCCTTTACCTCCCAACCCCATCGTGGTTCAGTTTAAAGAGGCCAGAAATCCTTTCCCTGCCTATCATGCTACACAGAGGGGAGAACACACCTAGCAACTTACTTGCCTAAGCTAAAACACAACAGGTCATTAGTTCCTAGTGAGAAAATGTCAAACCACTTCACTGTTTACTGGGGAATTACACTGTGATGCAGCTGATAATGATTTACGAGGAGGAGGCTGGGGGTTTCAGAGGGTACAGACCATCATAATCTGAGCTTATGCATATCAAGGACACAGACTTTGCAGTGTAACTAAAACTGACAATCAGGGAAAAGAATCCTGTGTTTCTAGGAGATCAATATGGACTATCATGAGCACTACTATTGCTGATACCTTTTCTTGTAATAACAGCCTGACTGTAGGCTGTTAACTTAGTCAACAGCAGAGGATGAAAAGTGGTATTTGGCTGATGAGCTTTCTAATAATAGGGGTTGCTATCTGCAAGTGTTCAGCAAGTCAGAAAACAGCCTGAAAAGTCCAAAAGCAAAAAATGACAGGGATGACTGTTTTCATCTTACTTTAACCCTTTCACCTTTCAGTTACATGGCTAGTAAGGATACATTCTAAAGTGAAAGTGACTTTTTAGGGTAATAATTTTTCTCCTGCTGCTGACATTTAAAAGAAAATACACAATTAAAATATTACAAAGACATAACAGTTTATAATGCCAGAGTCATCCCAGCCTTGGATATGCAGACGGCTTATTATGCAGAAAGCAGTATGAAGACTGTCTATAGTCTCTTCCTATAAAACAGATGTGTCTGCCCATGACACCAAAACAGCTCTTCTAATACAAGGAGTTCTGGACTCATGCCCCAGAAGAAGTTGTTGTTGATAGCTTAAAGGACAGCAGAGAGCTCTGACCCCATCTCCTCCTTCTCAGGCCATTTTTTCTATTTTAAGCTGCTGTACACAGCAGCTCTCAGAATATGGAAGTCAGTGCTGGGGCCCAATTACTTTAACAGTGTTTGCAGCATCACAGCACAAAGGATCACACTTGATGCCCATGCCCTCCTGGAAATCTCAAGTTTTTGTTTTTTGGTTTGTTTTTTTTTAGGCTGAACTGAATATTCTTTTCACTGATATAGCTGGAAGCACTCAACACCATCCAGGTGTGTTTGCCAGTGGTTGTTTTTAAGCACACTGGAGAAGGCACGATCAGGACTGCAAGGCCAGCCTGAATTAGATGAAAAGTACCTACTGAAGCCTGTGAGGACTGAGGGCCCACACATCTGAGACATGTATGTAAGAACTTGGTGTAACAGGAGGAGAGAACTCTGCCATAAAGGTGGGAGGAGCTGCTGTCAGTGTGTGAGCAGAAGAACCTTGGTTTGGCCCTGGAGCTTACAATGAGTGCTTGTTTTCCAGCAGGTAAAGCCAAGCTGCCTTTACTTTCTGCATGATGAGAATTTTCAAAGAGCACCTGAATAATTCAGGGAGGCTTTGATCTGAGTGCAGATGGACACAGGCATAAACTGTTTCCAGAGCCAGCTGGGAAGCAGTATTCCTGGCACTTCTCACCTCTTGCCACCTCTCCTTGACATCCGATCCTAGGCCAGCAGCTCTCCCAGCTCCCATTGTGTTGGCAGCTCAGTGACATGTTTGGTGTCAGTGGAGATGCCACAGCCTCTCCCTGTGCTACCCATTTACCACTTGAGAAGCGTGGTGGGGCACAAGACTGCACACTGCTCCTCAGGTCTCCTTTCAAGGATGGATGAGATTGTCCTTGGGGAGAAAAGGTCAGTATGTCCACCTCACTGCTTGGCTGAAATTGCCCCTGATCCAGAGGCAAAGGTCTCTGCAAGGGATGCTTGGGGTGTATTTTTGGGACAGTCTAAGTAGGGATAGAACTTTTTGTATGCAGCCATGAGAGAAGGTGATGAAAGGAACTTTTACCAAGTTTCTGTGGTCTCCCTGTAACTCCCTTCCTTTTCCAGGTAATTCTGCATCTTGATCAGGCTTTATTCAGCCTGTCAGGGTTCACCCTGACATGGAAAAAATCATCTGTAATATACATGAGTCCAACCAGGAAAAGAATCTAGTCCTTTACTGTTAAAAAGCATATGCCTTTCTTAGTGCATCTACAGTTTCTGGTGTAATAGTGACTTGATGATACAGCAGTGACTTGATTTTGTTCAAGTACATGGAAAACATACACTGAAAATTATTTTATTCTTGTTGACTTTAACAGAACAAATCTTACAGATTTATACCTGTAAGTCCATGAGGAAAGTGAGAATCATAGAGTGTGAGTTGATGCATTCAGCAAGATAGAATTATTTGGTTTTGTTTGGGTTTTTTTACTGTCAATTTCGTATGATCACTCTTTACACATGCTTTTATGTCTCTTCTCTCTTTCTCTTTCTCTGACTAAACTATTAAATTTTGTATGAGCCATGGAAGTTTTTCTGATTTCACTGTATCTCCCTATACTGCTTTGTGTGGCTGGACCTCCGCCATGCTAATGTGTCAATCAATTCTACCTTTCACTGATTTGTTTGTATGTTCTGACACAAAAGGATGGGGATGAACAGAAAAAAAGCAAAAGTTAATATAACTAGAGGGTCCCTATGCAGTCCTTATTTCATATAAAAGCATTTCTCTGTCATATAAACAAGACACAATATAATTCTTTTCATTCACAGTAACTGCCTTTCTAGCAGCTTTCTAAGGACATGTTTGAATGCATCCCACCACCATGGTTTCTCAGTTCTGCACAGGCACTGCTCACTTTGACTCCAGACTAATGCAGGACTTCCCAGGAACTCAGAACCTTGCCCATTTTACAGTTGGGGACCTGAGGCAAAGGAATTAATTACTGTGTGCATGGTCACACTGCAACTCATAGCTCAGCAGAGAATCAAAGTAATGTCATTTAGATGCCACTTAATGTCAGTTATTATTTGATTCGCTAGACTGTTCATCCCACAGCTGATCACTTTTGTATGTAAATCAGCCACTCGAGCTGGAGGAAAGGCACTGTAAACTTAGATATCGAGAGAGGTAAAGAAGCTGATGAAATAAAATGTAAACAGAGAACTATCTGGCAGGCTTTGCAGAGGGGAAGATTATGCTGTGATTAGCAGTAGAATACACAGAAGTATGGAAACTTTCTTTTGTAATGCTGATGGCTCTGCTGCCTAGAATTTTCTATCACCTTTCAGCCAAGCAGTGACATGTGTCTGTGAGGCCAGAAATATGGTCTGTGCCCGAAGATGAACTGAATGTCCTTCAGAATGAAGACTATATTTTGTTGTGTGTTATTGTTTATGCAATGTGCTCTGGTCCTTGCTTTTTCAGGAATACCAGAAGTGATAACTTGGTGGACAGGCTGGATACACCCAGTCCTGCAGCTCCCAAGCTAGTTTTCTGCTTGTGGATTTACCTGATATGCAATTACAAGTTTCATAGCACAAGGGCAAGAATCAGAATCTGTGCCCTGGGAAGAGAGGAAAGGTTATGAGGAGGACTTAAGGGGTGAAATGAAAGAAAATAAGCAGTCCTGGAGTGCAAAGATGCAGGCAAGCAGTATTATCTGGATGTGTTGTCCCAATCAAGCCCATAAATCTATTCAAAGGAGTACTTTGTACATACACAGTGTTTGCAAACTCAGGCCATGATTAAACAGCAATGACATGTAGCAGCCTATGAAGGAAAGCAGCGGGTGCTAAAATGCTTAGCTGTTTTTCTTTTGAGAAATCAAGTGTGCTTCAAAGATAACAGGCCATGAAGATTAAGCTGCTACTGCACCAAAGGAGGAAAGCAGATGGAGCCACCAGCACTGCCACAGATGAGTACACAGAGATGTTTAAAGGCTAGAGATTTTATCAGTCCCTGCTCAAGGAGGACTGCAGGTTTCAGCTGTGGAAGCTGGAGAGAGGCAAAGAGGAAAAGAAGGGGAGGAACATGAAGTGGAAGGGTTTCATTAATTAAAAGAGATTAATTAGCACCATAGAAGCAGGTACCATGGATTACAGCAACTGTCAGCAAAGAGCAGTGACAGCTGCAGCAGGGCTGGCCAGCCACTCCCAGCCCAGCCACTGGCCATGTGCACACCTCAAGCCTGAGGGCAGTAAAGCCAGGCAGCTCAGGTGTCAGAGTGCTCCCAAAATGAGGGGTAACTTGGAGGATGGATCTCAACCAGACAGTGGAATGAGCTGGTGCTGGTTTTTGTACATTCCATGTCACCTTGAGCAAATCACTGATCTTGCTATGCTCCAGTTCCTGAAATAGGGAGATAATTCTTCTGAACTGCCAATTTAAATTGTAAGACCTTTGGGGCAGAGAGTAGAGCACGCCTTCTATTATATTTATAAAGGATCAGTAAGCATTAAAGAAGTGCTGCAGTAAAGACCTAGTTAGTTGGTAACCACAGTCCAGATGCACAAAGCTAAAGTCAGAAAAAATGTTCATGCACTCCCCCTCCACCCCTCAATATACCTTTCATATCAATAAAGTATTTCATAATTTAGCTATGCCAAAGATATTTTTAACTAACCTGGAAGCAAATATTACCAGTTTATTTGTTTGTACTTCTATTAAAAACATTTTCACTTTAACATTTTCTTCTATTTGTAAAACACCAGAATACAGAAGGGCTCTAGAATTAATATAATCTTAATTTTGCCAAAGTGAAACATTCACATTGCTATTAAAATTGCTTCATTCCTGTTTAGCCAAACTTCTCCAACTATTATGGATCACAGAATACTTTTGATTCCTAAGAAACTCTCTATTTACAGCTATCATTATGACTACCTCCAGCTTGTTCCACTGCAGCACCACAAGTAACACAGACTGTTCACATGTGAAGCATTTTAATATTTGCCATTCAGCATCTATTAGTCCTGTAAAAAGATATTTATTTAGAAGCCAAATAAAGTGTGTTAGTTCAATTCTGTATATGCACAGCACTGGAGGATTTGATCTCCACCAACGGTCGCACTGATCCTTAAAACCACAGCATGTTCTTCTGTGTATGTTGGGAACAGGTTAGAAATCTTGCAGAGTGGGGAGAGCTCTGGAGAGGCTCCTGCTCCCAGCTTTCTAACTCTCAAAGGCACAGAAGGGTCCTTGCAGACTTTTATTAGCTTCCCATTTGCCTCAGTTTCTCCACATACAAACTGAAGATATTATTTAATACAGCTCCACAATGTGTTGTGGGGCAAATATATTTGCCTCTGCCAGTGGAGCAGACAGAGGCTTGGGAGGACAAAGCAACAGAAACAATTGGTATATTCTAGCACAGAAACACATAGAGTTAGGCTCCAAAAACCTGAACATCCTGGACAGGTTTTAAGAATCTTTAAAGACAGAAAACTAAACTCCAGCAATGAGCCGGGTTTTCTCCTGTACCCTCAGATGTCATTGCAAGTCACACAGATCATCTGGATTTCAGCTTGGGGGAAAGAGAATGTGAAAACTGCAGATATATTTCTGTTTACCCTACCATTTGGATTGCAACGTGTGAGGGACCCATTCTTGGCTCCAAGCACAGGGGCAAGAACTACAATATGAAGCTGTAGATTTACCACATGACACTGGGCAAATCACTTCTTTTTCTCTTTTCTCAGTTTCCCCATTAGCAAGAAGAAGGAGGGAGGTAAAAGACATACCTCCTGGAAACACTGGAAAGACATAGTTCACCCTCATCCAAGCACATAGTGTCTGCAAAAAAGACGCTTCATAAGGTGATTTTGACCTGAACTCTCTGCTACCCATGAGAGCTCCCTGCTCCTTTAGGATGCTGAAGGCAGCAGTCCTGTAAAGCTCTGTATCTGCCTGCTGTGCACACAGCAGCCATCTCAGCACACAGTATCAGACTCTGGGCTGCTCCAGTCTATTTTATCACAATTTACTTGGTAACAGGTTACAAATGTGGCATCTGATGAAAATAATGAGCCTTGATGTCACTTAGTGCACGAGGCTCCCTGCATGTGTGCAGGGAATAGCAAACAACAGCCAGTCTGGCCTCCTCACAGGTGCCAGCACAATTGGTCCCATGGCAGCATCCTCTTTCTGAGCTCTGCCTCAGCAAACCTCACTACCAGCCACATTCAGGCACCATCAAAAACCCACTGCAGCATCAAGATCAAGCCCAAAGCAACCAGAGCAGGACTACTCTCCACTGTGACAGGTCAATGTCCTTTGGAAACTCACCCAGTGGCCAGCTCTCAAGGACACTGCCCTCAGGTGCATCTCTGTCCCACTTCCAGAGACACAGGTCAGTCAGGAGCAGGAACCAGCCCACTGCAAGGACATGATCCCTCTTTTCACCTTAGCATTCTTAGTATGATGGGAAAAATTTCAGTGAAGAAAATCCCACTAAAAATCTAGAGGAAGGTTATCCAGTTCTTAAGTGACTACCCCTGGTCTTAGGGGCTGGTCAAACCAAGTTGACACTTGCTAGGTGGCTCCTACCTAAGCCCCTTTGCTCTCCTGAGTCTTATTTTTTTCTGCTGCTGAATAGAGACCCCTTAAAAGTGCTCCTTATACTCCGTGGGATGGCCTTAAGGGTAAATCTGATGAAGAACAATGTGGGGCTATGGACAAAGATAAATGTGGGAAGGGTACAAGCAGCTGTGATACAGAGCAGAGAGAAGTGCACCAAAGATGGGATAAACATGGAAAAGATCATGAAACAAGTGCTAAAGCAGATATAGGAATGGAAAGTAAAAAATTTTAAAAGATAAAGGCTGTGGAACAGAGCCATGATACAGCTCTTCATTCATGCTCTGACATTTTGTCTTTTTCTTATAAGTTGGGATTTCACATAGATTTTTCAAAGTTTCTACAAAAAACAAACTAATAAAAAATAAAAAAAAATTTAAAAATTTTAAAAACTACAAAAAAACAAAACACCACAAACCCCCAGTATTTTTGGATGCTTTGGCTAGGTATCCAGACTGATGCCTGACTGACACTGTGTCTGGAACAGGCCAGGTTTAAATGCTTGAAAATCCCCTAGAGGAGTCACCTGATCAGAGAAGAGGAGCTTTGTAGCCCCTAACATTTACTACAACTGCTATTATTATTCATTTCACTGTATAAAAATATACCATGACTACATACAGACTTACAATCTTTTGGAAGTAGGAGACAGTATAGAAAAGCACCATCTTTACTCTTTCTAAATCCAAATACCAATATAAAAGTTGCCCAAGACACAGAAGAATCCTGCAATATCAGAGTTGGACTAACAAGCAAGAGTTCTCATTTTGTTCCCCTCTGTGGTTCAAAACCCAAATACTTGATTTCCTGTGTGTGAGGATACAGTCTTCCCAAATTTCAGACCAGTGGGATTACAAAGCCAAATTATTAGCTGCTTGCCTTTTTTTTCTAAACAAGAGACAAATCCTATCATGACAGGGGTTCTGATCTCACGAGAGCCTTTCATTGCTATTGTAACACAAACACTAACCCCATTCCTCTCATTAAAATGTCATCTTCTTCCCCAGAGCTTCAACACTGCTCATAGTCAGGTCACTGAACATAGCCCATGTGTAAAGCGAAATGGCAGCAGGACAAGAGAGGGTGGATGAGGACATGCTGAATACTTATGTTTGTTGAGCTGGTCACAGTGACACCTAGCTTTTTTTTCCTGAGTTGACAGCATAAAGCATACAAGAAATGTAAATCATAGCTTTGGGTGTGCATAATCTTGCACTGAGTCTAACACAGAAGTATCTGAACAGAGAAAAAACAATGTATAAAAGGGATCTTATTTTAGTCTAGCAGATAAAAAGCTTAACAAAAAACAGTGATAGAACACAAGAAGATAGCACACAAATTCAGATGAAAAATATACTCCACTCTTTCAATTTACTATTTGATTGTTTACTGCTAATTTACAATTAGCAATTGTAAGTGTCAACTGAAATAGTGAGTTCTTACTCTCTCAATGTAAACTGTACACTATGTGTCTTACTCAGGAGGTCAAAGTAGATTATTTCAGGATTCCTTCTGTGTGCAAATCTATTTTTTCTGTTACCTACTTGTCCACTGCTGCCACTCCTTCACACAATCCTTACAGTCTTTCCTGATCTTGATCAGCATGCCAAACTTTGTCACACCTACAAATTCCTCTTACGTATGTTTATTACTTTTTCAGATCATTAACAAATATATTAACCAATTCTGGCATTGTTACAGATTGCCTGTTTTGCCTGAATACTTCTTTCAGCAATATGAGAATTTTCACCATACCCCTTGCCCGTCTGCTTCCTAACGGATTCTCATAGTTGAAGAATTTTTTTTCTACTATCACTTCAGTGTATGTGAGTCTCCAGAATATGTCAGCCAAGGCATTTTCTGTAAATTTCTGTCCAGTGTAGTTTGAGAGTGCCCCACCTGTAAGGAAGTCTGAGTGCTCCTATTTTGCAGATGTAAAAGTATGCCACAAGAGACCTACATCCTGATGCACAAAGCATTTCAATGTCTAATTCTCACTTAACTCTTATCCCTTATGGATAAGATCTCAAATGACTGTGGTGAGAGCACTCTACTTAAAAATCTTTTGTCTTAGGCAAAGTGCTTTAGAAGTACAAAAACAGACTCCCAGCTCCAGAGAGCCTCCATGCTCACCTGCACACTGCATTGTAGAGTCAAGAGACAGACCCACAAAAGCCAACATGTGAAGTAGTTACCATGCTGCTTCATCAGCTCTGGTCTCCAGGCGTGAAACCCACAGCCATGAGCCACTAGGAACAACTCTCCAGATCAGGTGGATCAGCTACTGGGGACCTGGAAATTCCTGGCCAGTGTGATGGTCTGTATGAGCAGCTGGAGCAGGGCTGCAGCCTCAGCAGCCCGCATGCCAGCAGCTAGGGAGATGGGCATGCAGAGACAGCTGCTGAGCAGTGGCTGAGCCCCACAGCTGGACAAGCCACCTTTCACGTGTGTGGAAGCCAATGCTGCCAACAACACAGAGGGCAAAACCAGGCAATCTTTAAGATCCCTTCCAGCCCAAGCCATTCTGTGATACTCCTCAAAATGCCTGCATAACCAAGGCCAGCCCAACTCTGCCCAGAGAACTCCGTCTTTACACACTAGAACCCCTAACCCCTGGGGCCTGCTGACTGCGACAGATAGAAAAGCTCTCTGCAGCAGTGTCTGCTGGAATGTTTTTTAATTATCTCTGGAAAGTATGGACTGTGTATCATCATTAACTGGACTAAACACTGACGGTCAGTGAGTCAGGTACCAGTAAACGGTGCAATTAACAGCCAGAGGAGAGAAGTGTATTCAATCTGAAAGCTTTCTTTCTCAATCCATCTCCACTCATCACCCAAAGTGCTGAGCAGCGGACTTTTACTTTCAATTACATTAATCAGGTTAATTCCAAGTTAAAGTCAACATTTTAATCAAGAGGCAGGGAAGTAGAGGGCTGAGAGGAAGAAAGGAAAGAAAAGAAGGGCAAGAGGAAGCAGGAGGAAAGGAAAGGTGCAGAGAAAGAAAGCAAGACATTAAAGTGATAGGCACCACTGAAAAAATAAAATTAAATAAATAAGGAGTAAGCTTTTATGTTGGACCTCTAAACTAAAGGGGTTAGCATTTACCTCCTGTGTAACTTTGGCATACTGGGCTGTTGCAGGGGGAAACTGGAATATATCAGAGCAGCTTCAGGAATGCTGTATTTTATGGAAAGAACTGTCCATAGAAATACCTCTTCAAAAGACTCTGTAATGACCTAAGTCAAAGACCAATCACACCATGACTTCTGTTTGACCAGGCATAACTCTCCTGCATGCCCTGTAAAGCTTAAAAACATTGCATGCCTAGAAAAACTACCAAGTGCTCCATCACACTGAACAGGAGTTCCACCTGCACCCACAGCTGAATGAATTGTATTAGAGATCAGGTATTAATGACTACAGAAATATGGCATTAAGTCTTTCAAAGAAGCCTGCTCTGATGAGCCCATTTTATGTCCCTGCCAGAGATTTGTTTAACTAAGTGAATAGTTAGAGATGCCCAGCTTCCACTGGATTTCAAAAGGACCCGGGAGCCTAATTTCATTGAGCTCCTTTACTGATCACATTTACAGATGATCCAGATTTGCAAAGGAAACCACATAAAGGATGCTGAAAGGTTCATCTGGGCTGAAGGTCCTCACTCTTGCCAGGTGAAACATAAGGCGCGTGGAGTAAGAAGCAGAGATTTAAGAGTCTTGGTTTTGGCCCATCACACCCTTTCTTTCAGAGTTGCATTAGTTTACAGAGAAAGTCCAAGGTGCAGCTCCTGTTCTATAGAGCCCTACCAAAGCCTGAGTCCTGAGGAGCAGTCTCACTGTGTGTTTCATGACTATCTCCTGGAGAGCGAACCTGCAAGTGCTTAGACTGAATCACTCATTTTGGGCCTGAGCAAAGTCTGTTAATCCTTGGCTCACAGCACAATGCCAGTTTCTTCTCTTGGAGTCTTGAACAAAAGTCAGAGGGACATTCAGTACATGGGAAAATGGAAGCTGGACGAAAGCAAACTTCCTGTAGGCAGGAAGCTATGATAGAACAGACTGACTACCAGGAACACTTACTCACCTCCTGACTCTAGTACAAACCTCACCCATGACCTTGGGTGAAACATTTCTCCCAGACATATTAACCTTGCAATGGAGACAGCAGTGCCACTGCTGTTACTTTTCCAAAGCACTTTGACAAAAAAAGCTGTAATTTAGTATTATTATTGTTATTATATTTTATTATTAATGACAATTTTAATTAAAATCCTCTTAGGACCATGTCACACCTTTGAGCCAGCTAGATCGTATCTTTGACATCCCTAAAAAAATCAGAATAATCATATATTAGGAATTCAGAGCAAGAAAACAGTGCAAAGGGATTGAGAAGCACACAAGGGAAAGATATACATAAAGTGAAGAAAAGCTCACAATGTGAAGATGCCTGTATGTGCTACCTACTAAAATTCAAGCTTTGAGGTCTTTGAAACAGTAGCAGGCATTGTGGTTCTGTTCCCATGCCAGTGAGGTTTGATAGCATAATAAGAACCACATGCCCCAACTGAGCAGAATGGTACCTGCTTTTGGAAGGGAGCAAGAGACAATGAAAATGTTCCCAAAAGCCATCAGGAGCAGAGTTCCAGGACTTTCTCCCCAGCAGGAACTCAGTTCCAGCACTTCTGAATTTACATTTTAAAAAGTTACTTGCTGTTTCACTTGAATAAGGAAACAAATCATGCAAAAATAGAAAGACTGGAGTAAATAAAAGAAGATAAAGCAGTTAATTAGTGGGTCTGATCAAGAATGCCCTGCTGTGCTCTTTCTTCCTCCAGCCTTCCCACTCCCACTCTGTGCTCGGTGCTCTGCTCAGAGCCGCACTGCAGCACAGAGGCCCCTGTGTGCCTGCTCCCCTCACCTCAGCTCACCAGCTCAGCTCTGCAGCACAGCTGGAGCTGAAACAACCCCCTGTGACACCTTAACCAGCACTCCTGAACACCAGTCTCCCTAGAAACAGCTCATTCTTTTCCCTCCCTCTTCTCACTGTCACAGCTAGAAAGCACAACAGGTCTCAGCAGCGGCAGTAAAACACCTCTTTCCTTAGGAATAGGAAGAAAGGTAGGAATGTGATGATTTAGTGTATTAATTTGGGATCCCAACAGATTGCGTACTGATAAGGAAAGATGGTGCCAGGTTAGTGAAAACAGCAAATACCCTTTGCCTGGAGGCAACCCCCTGAATCTGAGAATCAATGCTGAAGTCAGCCAGGGCCACCAGAAGCATGAATTTTGTCACATGAGGGCTGTAGCTCTGGGTACACAGTTCTGCTCCTGAATACACTACTGAACTGTTCGTAACCACAGCTCCATCATTCCACCACACCTGGGACCTTTCCTAGGCTGCACACCTCTCATGGAGCAGCTCTGCTTGAGGACTTGAACCCTGATAAACAGATGGTTGGCAGAACCACACCTGAAGATGCAATAATAATAGAAAAAATGGAGTTATAGCCATAATTTGTTTCACTTGGATTCGCTAGGAAAGTACAGAGCTCAGTGAAGCTTTTCTGTTGCGGTTGCAAAACTGATATGTCATCCTGGTATTTCTACATCATTAAAATCTCTGCATGTACATATGGCTTTACCACATGCCTGCAGATAGCCCAGTTCTTGACAGGCTGATTCTACAGACCATTGAAATGCTACTAAGAATAGGGCACCTTCCTATACAAAAAAATAGCCCATGTCCTGTGTGCTGAGGAACTCCCATATCCACCTCCATCTGGCAGGGCAATTTGTCACATTCTAAGTTGCAGGTAATGAAACCAAACATACAACAGGAAAGTGATTTTCATAAAAAGGCTCAACCCTTATGATCTCTCTATTCAGCAGTCCTATACTTCAGGATCCTCAAAACAAGGTTAGGCTGTTGTGTTCACTAACCTAATTCAACTGCCAACTGTGTCAAATTTCATGTTCCACACCATGGCCTTCCTGGGGCTCAAATCTTCATCTTTTGCCCTGCACATACACCTGGTGACTTATACACCAATCTTACTGTGTGCTTTGAAATTGCAGCCATGATGCCTGCTGATTCCTCTCATCCTGAGGCTCTGGAAAGTGATGTGGAGTGGAAAGCAGAATTATTGGTCCTGAACCCATTGGCAGAGCTCCCATTTCAATGCAGTCCAAGGAAAAACTGTAAATCATAGCTCCCAAGGATGGAAAATGTCTGGGAGGTCACATTCTCCTCTGAACACACTGCACCTGCTGAAGGCTAAAGGGTCCTCAAAACGCTGCTCTCCTCAGTAGTGCACGAAGTTCTAGGGAGAAAAAAGGAGAGTCTCCTGTTCCATTCCCTTTTCTTTGCCAAGAGGCTCTTGTTGAAGGATGGGATATTGATTCTTCTCCCTCCAGCCTCTCCAGCAGTACAAGGCCTTGGCCGGATGGAGTCAGACTCAATCATAATTGCATTTGCATAATACATTTTACCTTTCTCTCCTCTGCTGTAGTTTTCTGAACTTGCCAAGTTGCAAGCTGACCCTGTGAGCCAAGGTGTGATTAACTGAGAAATTCACAGCAGCGCCACTTTAATCAAAGGGGACAGAGGTTACAACAGCTCAATATTAGCGATAACCAGCCTTTGATCCACAGAGCTAGGCCAAGCCTGGCAGGCAAGCTGTGAGGAAATGCACCGTCAGGGCTTTTGTGGGGAAATAATACCTTATTAACCCCTTCATTTAACCTGCTGTGGGTGAGCAGAGAGAATCACCAGAAAAAAACTCTCTTCCAGAGTCTTAATTACAGCCCACAAAGCTGCTGCTTCTTAAAACTATACCTAAAGGTGTTAAATTCCAGAAAAGAACGACCTCCATCTCACAAGACCTATAGACCGATTTGTGAGGGCAATGACAGCTTCTAAATGCTCCTGCTTCTACTCTAGACTGACCACCAATGTCAAGCCCAGCAATGAACTGACAGAGACACAGCCCAGGCTATCAGCTTTTAGCAATTCCCTACAGGTCCACACACATGGGCAGTGTTTCCAAGTCCACTCCCCACTGCTGCAAAGCCCTGGCCAGGTCACTCAACCCTCCCTTTCCCTTGTTTCTGCTCTTTTGCCTGAGAAAATGCCATTTCTTAACATGGGGTTCCAGTAAGATCTAACATAATGCAGCTAATCAGCTGAAAATTTAATGTGGACTTCAATGAATAATTAGAGATCATTCTCATAATCAGGTTGCACCAAAGATAATATGGCATCTAAACAATGGGAGAAGTACTATTTAATAAGAAATGTGTTAAATTCAATATGTAGTCCTGAAACAGAAATCAGACGCAGAATCCCAGGGGATAAAAAAGTCCCAGTTTTGGCAACTATAGAGAAATTGAAAATTCTCATTTTCTAAGAAACTTTCAATTTTAAAATTTGTTTAGCATGGGACTGGAAATAATCCACACAGAATGAAATCTATAATAGAATACATTTCCTGGCAAAAACAATTTTGGGTCAATCAAAATGTTTTATTTCAGTAAAATAATTTTTTTAAAAATTCATTTTCTGATTTAAAACCCCTATGAATATTACAGAATCAAACATCTTCAGTCATTTCAAAGCGAAAAGCATCTTTTGCTTTTGAAGAAGTGAAATCGAAGGTGACAATTCTACAGACAAGCTTCTGTCAAAAACTTTTGTGAAACAAAATATCAGTGAAACTGACATTTCAGAGATAAGTTTCTCTTTTCAATTAAACACTCTTCTCTCTCTCACCTCTTTAAAAGAGGTGGGAAACACTCTTTTAAAACCAATCCATTCCCTTAATTATCTTTTTTTGAGAGGACACAAAAAAAGGAAGTGCCATCTTCCTGAATGCTTTTTATTTCCCCACTCTTT
>NW_005054300.1:11263587-11266839 GCF_000277835.1 Geospiza fortis
TCTCAGCTCTCCTGCACAGACCAAAAGGACACAAAGTTTTCCAGTCAAGACTTTGGCCCAATATTCTTTAAGTCAGGGAGGAGCTGTCTTTAAATGGGACCAGCAAGGGCGAAGAAATTTGCTCATATACTCCCAAAGCAATGCATTGTGGAGTCCAAGTACTCTGCCACTGAAAATCAGACTTCCCAGTACAGTCACATTACAATTTTGGGTCATCACTTTAAAAGAACAATTACTTGAGCCCATTTTTGAAGGATTATCTTTAGACACCTCCAGGAGTCCTCATTTTTGAAAAGGAAGGGTCTGAGAAGCACACATCTTTCCCAGACTGTTATGGCTACAGACAGCTGCAGGCAATTGTTTTGTTTAACAGGTGACTAAAGCTCAGCAAACCCTCTCCCAAAGGCACGCCTTAGCTGGGGGAAGTCAACTCTCCTCCTGTGGATCACAGCTCTATAGGTCTCAGCTCCTCTCACATCACTTTCTCCTCATCACTTCCTGATGGACCATCCTCTGCTACTCCCACCACATCTATTTACTTTCTTTCTCTTCAATACCTTGGTTTTGTGTCTTTCACACCTGCATGAAATGTTTCTAGAAACACTGAAGGAAGCAACAGGAAATCTCATTCTGACAAGGAAAAGCACTTCACCAGAGGCATGATATATACCAAAAACCTGTTGCTCTTTCTAACCTCTCCCCTGTACCTCAGTAAAACAAACAAACATCAGTTACCTGTAACATGAACCAACTCTCTGACGCAGAAATGCGTCCCACTGGTAGAGGATGACAACAGATATCACACCAAGCCCACTCAGCACACTGACCTCTGCTTGCCTGTCTGCTGGCAGGAGTCTTTGGCCATTTCCTCCCCCATTCTTCTCTACCCTCCCCTGCACATCCAGTCATTAATTGATCCCTGATCATCTCACAAATATATTTCCTTCTCTCCCCAGGGCAGGTCCACCCGCTTTTCCCTGTTCTCTGCCATTAACATGGGTCTCACATCACCATGCACAGCAGCACACACACAGCTCCAAACACCTCAGGGCAGGCACATCATTTCCAATTGTGAGCAAATGCTGTTGGTTTTCATTAATCTGCAGACACTATATTTGCCAATTTCTCCAACTTTTCTTTCTCACTCTCTCTTTCTGCTCCAAGGCAGGTGAGTGCATCAATTTTCTTCTCATCTGTGGCAGTTAAATTAAATGGAATCGGCCTGATTGCTGAAAATCAAAGAGAAGGCTGATAAAGCAATTAAATCCCTCTAATTCCTCCCCTTGAAAAGGTGCAGCTTGGCTCAGAAGCTAATTAACTTCATAATGAAAATCCTTCTTCACCTTTTTAGGCTTTCTTTCATTCTTGTTTTTGGTAGAGGTGGTAGGTTGCCTATGGAAGAGGGATGTTATAGTGATAAGCATGACTCCCTTGAACATGGCAGACAACTGGGTGTGTGCATCACAGCACAGTCTTTCCAAGGGCATAATGTGAGCCAGTTCTGCTATGCAGGGCCAGAATGTGCTGTGGTGTTTGCTCTGCAGTAGTACAAAAGATCCCAGGATAACTTGTTTGTCAGTAGCTTTCAGGTTTACCCTGTGCCCAGCCCATGAAGACTATCAAAGCCTAATCCCCTTGTAACAGCTTCAGCAATTGCAAGTTTCATCTCTGGGGATCATTAAATTTCTCATACGACAAAACAGCAGCTTTACATTAGACAATTAATCTTAATTGTTACAGTCATAAAAGATAGGTAGGCACAGATCTTTAGAACTCTGCACTCCATCTTCCTTACTCCAATTCTGCTTAGCATTTGGATGTTTGCTCCTTCTCACTTTCATTCTGTTGGGAGTTGGAAGGCTCTCTCAGATTTTAACAGGTATCTTTCAATTCTCTTAGAAGTAAGAGAATTTTCAGCCTGTGCTATGCTATGCTCTGTTTTTCTCTGATCATGCTCCTCCCGGTACCAAAGTACCCGACATTATTCCACATCCAGTCACAATCCAGAGTGTGAGTGGGATCAAGCTCCTCGTGCTCCAGGACAATCCACCCTAGTCGTGAAGCTCATACAAGTGATGTATTTCAATTTGCATCTGCCAGGACCTATACAAAGGAGCACTGTTGCAGCAGTACTCTGGCATGCTGAATCTCTAGGCAAAGCCTGGTCCTTCACCAAACCTTAATCCCTTTAATTTGTCAACCTGGGAGTCAGTAAGTCCTGTGAAAAGTTAAGGGGACAAATCCCTGTCAGTATCATGCCACTTTAACTATATAGAAAATATTACAAATGTATTGTAATACCAATATATAAGGGGAAGACAACTGGTGTTCATGACATATCTCTGTACACCAAGCATCTAACTTTCCACCAGGAAAACCTGTATCAATGTTTCTACTTTCTAGCATTATTCCTGCTATTAGAAATCTGTGCTTCAGGTTAAATTTACATCTCCCTCTGTTATAAAATCAGCTTCAGTTTTTCAGGTTAAGTAACTCTTCGCTAATTCTTGCTAATTTTTGCCAAACGTAATTAATGTATACTGTATATTACCATTCACCAAAATTTTGCCAAATATGAAAGGAAGTATATTCTACTAATATTAATGGCAATATCCTATCACCCCTGGGAAAGGTTAATTTTGCTGTTAGTTTCATCTTTTGTTCAGAACTGAAGAGGGAATTTTGCTTCCTAAAAATAATTAACTGACCTGTCACCTGTCCCTGATGAAACTTGCCATGGGGTTTTTAATTACCACAAATGTTGTGATCAATGCTGCTGTACCACATGCAGAGAGCAGTTCTCTTAAAATAATGTAGAATGCCCAGCAAAGCCTTGAGACCATCTTTTGTCTATAGAGAAAAGTCTAGTTTTGCATTGTGTTTGGGAACATCTGATTTATAGGACAGAAATGCTTTACTGCATAGAGTTTAGACTAATACTAGGTTTTTACTTAGACTTATTTGCCAGGACCTCACAACATTGTATAAAGAAATATTTTGTGCATCCCCTACTAACTCCTCAGCACTCTCCTCTCTACCCTCTGGAGGAAGCACTTCTGAAGGGACTCAGGCTAAATCCCAGAAGAGCTTCCATCCCATCCTGCGGGCTTTGAGAGGTATAACCAGGTCACATCCCAAGGAGGTGTGGCCTCAAGCTGTTGGCATCCCTGTGTTATCCTCGCTTTGACAAATGGTTTGTTTTTGCTGCAGCAGTAAATCTGACAGCCATTGTTTACTCCTCTGTCTATGCAC
>NW_005054300.1:11266863-11295771 GCF_000277835.1 Geospiza fortis
CCCCTGGCTAACAAATGGCTGTGCACTCCATTAGTGCTCCCTCTCCACCATGGAAATCCCTGTTTGCAGGCACTAGAAGATATGCAGGGGGAGCCTCTGACCCTATGCCAAACATCTGGGGACAGAAGCTTTGTGAACCCAAAGCCCAACTTATCAAGGAGTGCAGCATCCACTACCTATTTTCCAGTCAAGGGAGCAAACCTTTTCAGCTGGGTCCATGTTAGACCCCATGTTTTACTGACAGCCAGGATTTTGCTTTTAACATCCCAGAGACTCTCTTTCACCTAAGGGAAATCCATCACATGCTTAAGGATGTGTTACATGTTTGATTATCAGCAATGCTAATATTTCTAAAGAGTTAATACTTTGTGATTGCCAGTACCACTTTACTCTGCGGCTCTCAAAATATGTGAGCAATGTCAGCCCGCTGGCATCCCTGTAAGGTCACCCACTATGAACTGCCCTTCCTGCAAATGAAGGAGGCATAAACACACAGTAATTTGTCAAGGTCACATAGGAAGCTAGTGCCAAAGTAAGGATTCAGGTGTCTTGATTCTAAGCATTTGCGCTAATGAGAAGATAAAACAGTTACACATTTGGTCCACCACAAGTTGAATAGGTATGGAAGACAGAGGAACCTTAAGTAGTTACCCTGTAGTGAGGGTGCCGAAAAGGGAGAATAACAGACCCATCTACAAGCACATGTGTCCATCTCTATCTAATGTACAGTTTCACTTGTTCTATACATGGGATTTTGCAACCATTTTCCCTAGAAAATCTACAACTCCTTTGACAGTAGAGGACCAGATCTTCTGTTTATCATCAGAAAAAACATATGGTGTGCTTTAGAAAGAGCTGCATGCCACCAAATATATACTGAATGTTTATTTCCATCTCCTTGTAATTTTTTCCTTCCTTATTAACAAGGCACCCTTTAGGTTCATCTAAAGCTCCAGGGTTCCCTTTTGGGCTACTCTGCTCCAAGCAGCATGTAAGGAACAGACACTGTCAATCACCTGCCTATGAACTGCTGGCATGTGTCACACCAAGGGGAAACATGCAACATAATGAGACCTTTGCACACCCTTCAGTACCGGTAAGCAGGAGGCTTATGAAAGCATGCTCACTGGAATATATATACACATCTGAGAGGCATAAATACGCAAGCATTGGCTACATAAAGACAGGCACAGGCAGAAGCATCCTTAAAACCCAATACATCAAATACACAGAAACAAGATATGAACACACAGATGGATAAACACAGGTAAACAGGAACACACAAACTCAACCCTCATGAACACAGACTCTTAGAGCATAGGAGACACACAGAAATGAAAAATGCACACAGACACACACACACACACAACCAGAGCCACATCCAGACAGTGCCCCGCACACAGGCTAAAGAAGTCACAATACAGCACAGGAGGAAATACCCAGCCACTTGCACTATTTAGGTATAAAGGTCTTTTCATCCTTCCTTTCACCCCTGTAGGGAGCAGTACATGGGATGTAGGGCCCAGACTATGCTGAAGGCAGAAAAGTGACATCATTCAGCTTGGGCATCCTTAGCCAGGGCACAGAGCACTGAGGGTATCATAGCCTAGGTTAGGCATTAGGGAACATGCCTAGGATGAATGAGCAGGAGAAGGTTTGTATTTCAATAAACCAGGGGCTGTAACAATCTCTGAACTGAACAGCTTAAAGCCTTGTTAAAAGCAATGGTGCAGCATTCTAACCGGAGGGGCCGTGTTGTCATACAAATGAGATGAGTTTATTTTCTGAGCCGTACCATTTGTTCTGACAGGCAGGGCGGCTGTAAAAGCTGGCGAGGGCACAGCAGGGGGCCCGGCTCTGCGCACAGCGAGAGACCGAGGAGAGGAGAGGCAGAGCAGCACCACAGTTTGGACCCAGACCAAGTCCCTGCCTCTACCTTCTGTAAGCAACAGCCTTGCAAAGAGACTAAGAGATGAACCAGCCGGCTGTAATACTGTGGAACAAATGTATTCTAATGAGAGGTGCCTGGCAGCCCCAAGGGCACTCCACACGCGCCCATCTCCTCCTGCCCTCACCACCTCCTGGCCTGGCTGCTCCACGCTGCCCAGATCTGGTTTCCAACAGCCAAAGATGCTGCACAGGGCACTGGGACACACGGTGGGGAGCACACTCAAGTGCTCTCCTTTGTTGCTCCAGGCCAAGTTGCTAGGAAACGTTTACCAAGGTGTCACCTGTGTCTCCCTGCTGGAATGAGATAGGGGAATCTCCTGGATGCTGCCTGTGTCATCTGGGCTGTGGGTGATTCTGTGGTGGGTTTCCTGCATCCATTGTCCGTCTCTCCATGAAGATGTCAGAAGGCCTCTTCCACTTCAGACCAAGAAAAGCCTTGGCAAAGAGCAATGGTAACTTTGTCCCTGTTTCTCTAGTAGAGAAAATGAACTGCATAAAGCAATGTGACTAGATTGAAATCTGATAATAAGCCAGAAAGTCAGGTGTCTCTTACTAAAATATGAGAGAACACAGATTCCTTACTCTGGGAATACATCATCCTGGCAGCAACGGAGCTGGTACAGGTTATACCACAGAAACTGCCAGCAGAGACCTGGAAAACACAGACACAAGCATTCCAGAGCAGTTGCTATAGCCCAGAAATCAACAGCAGGCACATTGATTGCAGTTTTACTTGCAGGATGCCATTTGTATTGAAACTATCGACATTAACCCCTTGATAAGTACCAGAGATGTTTTATCATTTCCCCTCTGACCAGCTTGCCAAGTTTCTACAGCAAAGCTTCTACTTACAATGGCAAAAGGATGCCATTTTCTTTTGGCTGCTGGGGCACCATGACAACCAAACTGTGGCCACTTTCTCCTAGTAACCAACAACAGATACTATGCCCACCAGTCTCACTGATCGAGAGCTTAGTCCATCCTCTGTCACTGTTAGAAAAGTGTTTACTCTTTTGTCATTTGTACAGGTCAAAAGCTATATTCGGCTTCCAGCTCTTTATTTCTTACACTTTCCCAGTTCAGCTGCAGAAATTGGGAACTTCCGTTCACTGGCATTAGCAGCCAATGATAAAAAGCAAAATATTTCCTATCCCATCACCAGTTCCAAGAGGCATTTAGCCATGTACAGTAAGAAGCAGGCAATAGGAGATCAGAGATGATATTTCTCCTTTAGCATATATTTTCTCTGAACTCTTTTAAATGGGTTGGGAGCCTCTAAAGGACAGAATTTTTAAGTTCTGCCTGCACAAAGTGATCTAAACATTTTCTAGGTATGTATTATGAGAGCAAAGAGACTGGACTAAACTCAGCACTATGAGGATAATCTGACTGTGGAAAGTAGCACGGTAGGGATAACACCCTGGACAATCACCATGAGATGGAAGCACCTCATCCAAACAACTCTAGATATCTGTGGTCAGACTAGGAATATCCATGAAGACAAAGGTAGGTAGGCATGCCTTTTTGGTTCCTGTAGCAATCTCATACCAAAATTCCAGAGTCTGTTTTTAATAGCTCATTAAATAGCAACAGTTAGGCTTTCTTTGACCCTTTAACTAACTGCCTAGCATCTCAAATGTGAATTAAAGCAAGCAAAATAAAAGTAAGAAAGGTTTCTTACTCCTATTTGTATCAATTTCCTGTGCATGTTCTGCAGTACAAATACATGTAGGTGTGGCACTTAGGAATATGGTTTAGTAGTGAACTTGGCAGTGCCAGGTTGATGATTGGATTCAATGACCTTGGAAATCTCCAACCTAAACAATTCCATGATCCTACACAGCAGACTTCCCAGTTCTGTTCCAATGAGGAGTTAACACAGCCCTAGC
The DNA here is from genome assembly GCF_000277835.1 of Geospiza fortis. Lineage (NCBI taxonomy): Eukaryota > Metazoa > Chordata > Aves > Passeriformes > Thraupidae > Geospiza > Geospiza fortis. The sequence continues at coordinate 11,270,703 of NW_005054300.1, forward strand.
TCTATATTCTTTGTGAAGTGATAGTAGCATCATCTTGATCAGCAGTTTGGATCACGTCTACTTGATGAAAGAATAAATGAACTGACCATTTGGTTGCACTCCGTTGAGTTCAGAGGAGGGGAAGGTTTTGGATCATTTCCTCATTATCAGTCCCTGGCTGCTCCACCTCCTCTTCTCAGTGTGCCAATATAACTTATTCCAAGGCTTGTTGGGGTTGGAGATAGAAGGGGAAAACGAAGCAGACAGCCAGAGGATGGTCTCAGTCCTAAGGTGCTAGAGTGTGACAGCTCTGTTTGGCCAATACCCTAAAAAATTAATTCAAGATGTTCAGGCTAATAGCATCCAGTTCAACTCTGACACTCTATACATTGGGTACAGTGGGGATATTACAGGCACTCATCTCCTGGATACACAACCCTGTAATTCCTGACCAACAATGGCCAAAGGTCATAGCTACCTGAGAGCCCAAAGCTGTGGCTGTGCTGAGACAGACCTAGGGCTCACAGATAATATTTTACATATCTCTGACACTAACATATGACTCTTAACAGTCCTGTTAGCATTGAACACCTGCAACATCAAGCAGGAGAGCAGCTTATTTCCAGGAGCAACCCCCGCCAATCCCCACATACTCTGGGGGTCTATTTTCAAAGAGAGATAAATGGTGCTTTTAATTAGCACCTTCCATTTTCATTTGAGCCTCAGGGTTTTTGGAGCTGGTCCCAAGAGGGAGACCAGGAATCTGAGGAAAATCAATCTTAATTCAAGCCAGTAATAAAAAGCAGAACACTTGCTTGAGAGGGCTTTCAAAGAATGTCTTCAGCCTAAACTCTCCTTTCATAACCTTTGGCCTCCTAATGCAGTAAGGAAGAGACTCTAAATGCTTTCATTCTTGTTTCATTCTACTTTTTTAACATTTCCCATCTGAACTGGTAAAAATAGAGAGCAGAAGCCCATAATGGCTACATCTAGGCAGTGAAAACTTCAGAAAGAAACCTGAAAGAGGTGAAAAATAGTCAAGAGAACTCTAAACAAACCAGCAGCTGAGCTATGATGCTGTTTTCCAAGATGATGATGTATTCTTTGTTGTCTGATCATTGTCCAGGAAAAGCCAAGAGATAGCTAGAGATAGTGCAGTTTCAGCAACCTAAACATGGCTTTGGAGGAAAATAACGTAAATGAGTTTTCATAAGGCTTATTGGAATAACCTAAACTCCTTTCCACCTGTAAAGGCCAAATGCCAGAAGACCACAGGTAAACTACTCCACAGACACCTCCTCTGCTCCTCTCCTGCCTCTTCACCAATGCAGAATCTTAGCCCATTATGCCATTCCCTGTCTAACCATGCAGTCATTTCACTATGCAATGCTTCCACTTTACATATGAAAACTGAGGCTCAGAGAGATGCACCTCACCAGGTTTCTGCCACATTAAAACCAGCTATAGTTTCATCTATGTAGACCCTCTATGGACAATGGAGAGATCATTAACCTTAACAGTAGTAACGTACTGTGTAATTACAGGTGGTATCTACAATGTAGTTAAGTACCCTAGAATAAGATCACTCCCAGACATTTAAAGCAAGGTGAGACAAACCCTACCTTAAATGGTTTTCTCAGAACTACATAAGAAGTCTGTGCTCAAATAAAGAATTGCTTCTCCTTACCTGAAGGCATCCTAGGCACATAAAATATGCTGTGGTTGTCCAGCACACAGTGGAAGGTGCCAAGAATTACACAGCTTTAGTCTCTGCATTCTGATTCCCTCTTTCTGGATGTCACTAATCAGACAGACCTGCCCAATACCCTCAGCAGTGCTTTCCTCAGCCAGACTACTTGAACCTATCCAGACTATTACTGGACATGCCTGCAACATCTCTCTGCCATCTTCCCCACAGTGCCTTCCAGGTGCAAGAAGCAGACACAGCCAAGCTCTCTCTCTATGTCTGGTCTTCTTGATGCCAAGGGCAGAAAATAAATAAAATAATTTCAGTGAGTAAAACCCCTGCTTAGCCATCTCAAATTAATTTTAATCTATAAATCATTCAAGATGAAAGCCATCAGAAGAGGCTGACAGGCCTCCCAGAAACCCACTAGTTAAGAGCACCTTGTTAAACTGAGTGCCTCCTTTAGGTCAACCGTGCAACAAATACCACCAAAAAGTAAGTTACAAATCTCAGAAGGAATGTTTATTCTCAGATGTAACACTGGTATCAGTGTACCAGGGAAAGCCAGACCTGGGCAGCAAAGTTACTACTAAGACAATGAAAGGAATTTCCACACTGATCCTGTTCCAGAAGATTCAGAGCTTTGCAGCTGGGAAGGAGCTCTCAGACAACAGGTAGGGCTGTAGATCTGATTCTTCAGACAAGAAGAGAGGATGGAGTTGGTATCATTACCCATGCTGAAAATGCAGAAGTTCACCAGATACAGAATTCAGATTCAAGAACAGATGCTCTGAACTTGTTGATCAACAGTGAAAAAATAGGATGCCACTGAGACCTCGTCCTGGAACGTTTCCCGAGCACTAGCCCTGAGCGGCCACAAGCTCCCAGACTGCTGGCTCCAGAACCCACTTAGGATGCCAGAATCCTGGCTGTGCAGCCTGCCACATGCTTGCAGAAACCTGCTTCCCTAATTTAATGCAAGCTTGTAGAGTTTTGTTTCTGGAACCAATCCTGAGCAGCAGTGAGAAACTACAATGGGCTTGGTCCCAGGCTCTGCAGTAGCATTGTCTCACTCCATGTTCTAGCCTGACCATACACCAGCAGCATCCTGGTTCTCAAGCCCTCGGTGGATGCAGTCAGAATGCAGTCTCTTGGGAAATGTAGAAACACTGATCAAATTCTGCTTGTGAAGTTCTGGATCAGCAAATCCCTCCATATACACCAAGGACATCTACACTGATTAAAACAATTATTTTGGAACCCACCCTCAAACATCTGCAAGATTTTTTAGAAGGCTGCAATGCACAGCAGTATATTTTTTTTCATGGAGGTTACTGGTAGAGTGCAAAACCTCAAAACCTACAGATGTAGTGATGCTTTCTTCAGTGGAGAATTCCAGCTGAAGTTCAGAGGGCAGATCCTCACACCCATACCTTCATCTGCCTCTTTAAAACTGCTTAAAAAGAGAATAAAGCAGCCGAGAGCAGCGGTTTGGGATGTTCCTGGCTGGACAGTCCTTGGGATCTCTTCAAAAGGGCTTAGGGTCCAAGTGAAGTGTAAGCTTACACAAAAGGATCCTATGCACAGATCAGAAACTTTCCACACATTCACTCTGGGGCACTGTTTCTCTCTGGAGAAGCATCATGAGAAAGAAAGGGCAAAAGGAAAATAATGTTTTCAAAGAGATCTTACTGCATCTCTACATCAGGACTCCAAACACTCTCTCTTTTCCTGCATACCCTGTCAGTACAATACCAGTTTTAAGAAGTCCTACACCCCATTCCAAATGGACTTTCCATAAGGCAATACTCCCATCCAGGCCTGAGGTGTACAATCAATGGGCATAGCTTCCAAACTTTTGTCACATTGTACACACAGTACGCAGTAAAGTCACTTAAAAATAATTGAGGTTTTAAAAAAGGGAATAAAACATAGAAAAAAGACCACATGACACAGTTCAACATCCTAGACAGAGAGGACTTTTTTTTTTCCTTTCTCTGGACATTTTTCCTCAGGCCATCTTTTTACGTAGCCTCTACAGTTTCCTGCTGTTGTAGCCTTTGGGAGAAGGCTGAGGGCAGCTGCAGTCAACACAGCTAGAGTGCTTCAGAGACTGAGTGCTGGGGCTGGTCGTACTTGCTGACAGAGAGGTAAACGGGTACACTTCAGCTGAGAGGTATTTGAGGGAGACAGACTATTAAGGATGCAGCTCCACTATGGCCCATGACTGTGGCCTGGCTAGAGAGAGCTCCACAGCTACAGAGTACATGGGATGCCAGCTTAGCAGACAACAGAAGATTGCCTTGGTGAAAGTGTCACTACTGCAGCTCCTGTGTGGCTACTGGCCTCATCACAGGCACAAGAAGCCTCATCAGGCCAGAAAGCATGGGAATAGGGCAGTGCTGAGCACCAGCCACCCTTGCCCCATAAAGCTAGCCAAACAATAATTTCCTGACTGCTGATTAGATCTCAAAATTTGTGCTTCTTCTGTAAAGTCATATTTTCATTTTGGTAAATTTTCCTTAGTCAGAAGAGACATGGGGCTCTTCATCTAAATCAAAGCCAGGGTGAAAACTGAACCGAAAGTGGCATATCACTGCAGAGTATTTCCACTTCATCTTACTTCAAGAAAATTACATTTCAAAAACACCCGGCAGAAGAAGCCAGGGCAAAGCTAGCAAAACACGGAAACTGCTTCACGTGATTAATCCATGATTGGGGTGGTGCAACCAGAAAGGTTTACAGCCACCTTTACACTTCCATTCCGAGTTTCAGCTAAAACAGCTTGGATGCAACCCAGAATAAACGCCTATTCTCTCTCTGTCTATCTCCCTCTTTCCCCTCCCTTTCTCTTTCTCTCTCAGTGAATCCCAGAGGGCACATTTCCGTGCCAGAATAAGCGTCTTTGTGAGGAGCGAAGAGAATGCACAGAGCTGCTAATGAGAACAAAACTGGAAAGCAAAACCTCGGGCTGAGGAGAGCCTTCCTCCCTCCCTCCTCCGCGCCGCGGCACCCTCGGCGGCTCTGCCGGGGGCGGAGGGCTCGGGGCTGGGTGCCCTGACCTCTCTGGCTCTCCTACCCGTCTGCTCCAACTTCCCTGCCTTTTTAAGGCAGGCTGCAGCAAAGGCAGCAGAACAGCCTTTATCATGCAAATAACAAGAGTAAATGGGCAAATTCCCCGGTGGGCACTTGAGTGAAATGCAGAGCTTCTGGCAGCGGGGAGGGGGGGTTAGGGGAGGGGGTGCTTTATTTGCAGGTCTGTGTTCTAATTTAACTGCAATGGCAGCTAAAGGAGACACCAGGGACCTGCTCTCATCCTTGGCACTTCCCGTCGCCTGCCAGGGCCACAGGCAGGGAACGCGAAAGAAGGAAGGAGGGTGAGCGACGCCGCGGTGAGGCTCCAGCACCGAGGTCTAAGGCGCTCCGAAGACCAAATGATGCCCGGCTGGGCACCTCCCCAGGGAATCCTGGAAAAAGAGCAGGGAGTAGCGTGAGCGAGGGCTCTGGAAGGAAATGCCTTTGATTCGCTCGCTCACAAGGCTCCAGGGAGTGCCAGCTTCATCCCGTCTCTGGGAGCCTGGGGGCAGGCTGTTCTCCCGACACCCCGTGAGCGCCTGCACCCTGCGGGGAGCGGCTGCGAGGCGTGCAGGGACGGATCGGGCCCACCTCCTCATGGCAACAGAACCCGACAGCCACAGGGTCAGCGCTCGCTGCCAGCACCACCCCTCGGGAACGCAGGCCAGGGCTTGGGTCCGATCCAGTCGAGTAGCCAGCCCGAGCACAGGACGACAGAGGAAATGGGCCTGGCATTCAGGAACCATACAGCTGATAACTCACCTGCCGGTGCTGGTAACACCGCAATGAGCTTACAGGGTCACAGGAGAGAGAATTGTGTATTGAATCACCACTTTTGGGCTGAGACCAAAGCAAACTAATGGACCCAGGCCATTTTGTGCCATGCTTCCTTCTGTAAAATGGGAATAGTACTCCTTAAGTGAACAGACACAGCTTCATGAGCTGGGTGGGTAGTGAAACCCGTGCCAGTTACACAGAAAGGAAAAAAACTCAAAACCACAACACTTGGGGAGAACACCAGAGTACTCAGAGAACAGTGAAGGAGGGACAGATACCACAGGTGAATGTAAATGAAAAGCAGCTGATGTAGTCAGAGGCAAAGGGAAGATATGATGTTAGGAAAAATCCACAATTCCGAAGTTTTCCTGCAGATTAAAAACAAGCCCTACCATGACTGGATTTAAACCCTCAATCGTCCTCAATTGTTTTCAAAAGATATTTGGGAGCTATCCAGTCCATCAACTGCGAAGCCCAACACATGAGAAGCATCCCCACTTTTCTAAAAGCTGTTGATGTCTATTTCTATCCTGGTTTTCATCACAGTCTGCTCTGCTCAAATCAAGGATCTCAAAACATTTTGCAACAGTTCTCAGTGTGAACCTCACAGTTGCACAGGGATGGTGGGAAAAAAATGCTCTTCTGTCCTTCAGGTAATGTAAGAAACTGAGATGGGCAGGAGGTGACTGAGCCAAGACAATGGGACATATCAGTGGCAGAGGCAAACTTAAAAGGCATATTTTACTTTATGAAGCCACCCTTTATGATCCAAGCTACAAAACTCTTAAGCTCTGGGACCTAGCCTTCCCCCTTCTCTCCCCATATCCAAAAAGCTGAAGCAGTGGAGTCACCTGTCCTGCACATAGCACCTCCCAGTTCCAGAAGTGGCACACTCAGGAGCAGGCGGGGATACCCAGGTGGCTGTCTCTGAGCAGCCCCAGCAAGGCTGAGGGTCCCTTCGCTGGCCTCGGGGAGCGCGGGGGACAAGGCGGCAGCCACGACTCATTTGGCATTCTGAGAGGCTGGTGCACAGCATCCCCATGCCGGCAGGGGGTAAATGAGAGCTCAGACATGAGTTATTGGAGCACTTACGTTCCCAGATTCTCCAAAACGTTGGGAAAAGGACAAACTGTTTAGCTGTAAAGAGCCTGGGGGGTGTGAATGGGGGAGGGTGGTGGGGGGAATAAGGGAGAAGAAGGAAGCTGTGTCAGGCTAGTTTGCAGATACTTTGAAATTGAACACATAAAACAGGGAGGGAAAGGAGGGAAACCAACCTCCAAGATCCAAACCTTACCCTGGAAGCCCATAATCCTTCAATGTGAATTCTGACAGCAAACTTGGGACTTACCTAGCACCTGTCACCACTAGATCCAGTGAGGCTGGGAACAACACAGTCCACAGCCAACTGCTACTACATGGCTGTCTGCTGGGCTGCATTGTTTGGGAGGCAGTTTCAGTTGTTTGGGAGAAGAAAAAAGGAAAGCTGGGCAGAAGTGGAAGCACTAATTTTCATCAGAAAGAGATGGTTTGTAGGTACCACAAATATTAGTCACACCAACCTTTTGATAGACATGAGCCACATCTAGACTTAACTACAGTAAGTCTCAATCAAACAAGAAATCTTAAACTAATTAGTACTAATTGGTCACAAGCTAACTAGTTGAACAGTGTGGAGGTCCCAGCCACAGCTGCATGAAGTAATGTTCAGGAGAAACAGAGTGAAACTGAGGGCTCAGTACACCCAGATGTGCACAGGACATCTCAGAAGAAGATTGGACAGGGTTTAATTGCTGTAGCTGAATCCTCCAGTAATTAGAGATATACAACAATAGGTTAGAAGGATACAACTTTCCCATGAAGGAGCTATAAACTCCCCAGCAGCGAGCCCTCTTCAGCATCCCAAGTATGGTACAAACCAAATTCTGATCAACTGCTGGACCAATCAACACAGTCCAATGAGCAGAACCAGCCTGGCATTTTTCTACTGAACAGGGCTCAGAAAAGAATACGAAAAACGGGGAAGAGATATTAGAGAAAGCTTGCCTAAATTATCATAAATTTCTTGTGGTCTTTGGACTTTTTATTTGTATTGTTATGCTGAGACGTGTCTTGCCATGATGAAATTTCCCTGGCAGCATACCTCTCAGAATCACAGGAAATACATTTCTCCAAGCCTTTATTGACCAATTCTTTGGATTAAGTGAGGATTTTGGTGACTTTTTTTTCATTCTGCACTATAAGCAATGAGGTGCTGATGTGCTAGGATAAAGGTCTTATCAAAAAGCAGATATTTAGCTTCATTTGTCTTCTAACTTCTCAGTCTTGCCAGATCAGATCACTTTCATCCCACTGAGGACTATTTCCTAGTCACTGAAGCAGCATCTTTCAAAGGTTGCCTCTTCTGTTTTCTCCTTGGCACGTGCAAAAGAAAATTCCCATCACAGAGTGAAAACATGAAGGCACACTGGATGTGCCTGAGGGAACTACCCAGCTCACTGACAGACAGGCAAACTTATAGTCCTCAACATTTTGCAAGACCACACCCTGGCTGAAAAAACATTCAAAGTGAAGGTCCAGCCTTCTCAAAACTTAAGAAAAAGCTAAGTTGAAGAAAGCAATTATTCGGAATACTGTAATATACAGTAATCATGCCAGATATGACCACAGTCTCAGTGACAAAGTCATCTGCCATAGGAATTCAGTCATCGCTGTTATGTTGCCCTTCTCAAGATATCTCTTCTCAGGAGTACCACATTGATAACAACACAAGAAAACCAAGTCTCATCAGGTACATTTCCTATGAATTTGTTTCTGGGCCCTTTGAAGAATCCAGTCAATCAATCTGTACTCTTGGTTTTGCACTCATTTCACTTATGTTTGTAGATCAATTTTGAATACACTTCCTAAAAATCTGCTATTATCCCTACCTTGTCTACTTCTCTCCTTTCTTCTTGGCACCATTCTTCTTATATTTTCCTGTGGGGATTTTCTTTCCACAGGTTTTCTCTCAAATTCTCCCTGATAAATTCCTTGTTTCATCTTTTAGGTGTTCTTAAAAATAGCACATCCTGATTTTCTTTGCCCCAGCCCTCCCTTCCCCATTTTACCACAGCCCCCCAATTCCATCTCCCAAGAACACTCCCCTGGCTGCACCTTCAAAACCTCCTCTTCCCACACATGTACCCAACCCTGCTTGCTCATTCATTTTCCATCTGCATCTCTCTCCTCCTGGATTCTTCTCTAAGTCTCAGTGATAAAAGTGCCAGATTGGAGTTGCTGTGTAAAGAGGGTTCATTTGCCATTTGCCACCATATGGGCCCAAAAGCAAAATCGTCAGCTAAGCGATTAAATCAAGTATGTCGAACAAAATGTTATGAACTGACATTATGGGTATATAATTTTATGCCATTTGTTGCCATCTGTTTATCTAAACAGCCACCATTCCACACAAACACACAGAAGTCTCTGCCACGCTCACAAGGCTTCAGTGCAGGGGTCACAGTGCCTCCCTTTTCCTCCTTCCCTCTTTCTCTTATTCTGTCCTTCCATCCTCCCTATCTGCATTCACCATGGACTTGGAGTTTGGCCAGAGACAAACCTTCCACTGCACTTCAGCACAGATCTAAAGGAAACAATCTCACAATAATCAAGGAATTTGCCTTAGAGAGTAAGGTGTCCTCTCTCGCCAAGTTCATATCTATACAAGAAAATGAAGTATCTGACCAGAAAGGGGGAAGAAGAGAAAGAGAGAAGGGAAATAGTGGTGGTCAGCAAACAGGTGTTATTTGTTGATTCTCATCTGGGACAGAGAAGGAAAAAGATAAGAATAGGCTCTTCCAGCCTTCCTTGCTCAGCTGAGCTTTTCCTCTGCTTCATTTTACATTTTCCTGTGTCTTGAAGTGGATCACAGTCTACTTCAGGGTTAGGTGGTGGCTGTGACAGACTGCATACTGACCTGGTGACCCCATAGCCATCCTGTTTTCTGTAAGAATGTGAAGGCACCTACTACTCAGAAAACACTTAATAAGCATAGCACAGGATGAAACCATAAGCAGCTCCCTATGGGTTGAATTTATTCCTCAGTTTTAAGATTGTTCTGAGGAAACTAGAGATAGGTATCAAAGAGATTATGTTTACATAAAGATTAACTGTTTCTTTAGAAGCTATTTATTCCACCAAAAACAGCCAAAACAGACAGAAGATCCAGCATGATAGTTTATCTCAAGTCTTTAAAAACAGAAGTCACCCATTTGCACCACTTTTTGAACCCAAGTTTCCATTATCCACATTACTGGTTATGCAGATGATGAAGCGGGCTTTCCTGACGACCACCAAGAAGACACGGCAGTAACTATGTTTGAGCCAAGTACATCTCAATGTATCAAGTCTGTTCTCAAGGGCTACCTCTTGAGTTTAAGAAAGTTGGCAACCAAGCAAGGAAAACATCTTGAACGAATTACCAGTGTGTCTGGTTAATGATTTTAAAGAAATTTATCGCGACCTTTTTTTTAAATGAATTGTTGTGACAGAGTGTCCTTCCTTTTCAGATGTTCTTAGTCTTTGAGGAAAGTAGTGTGTCAGTAATTGTCCCTGTAGTTCTGAATGTGACAAGGTGGCTGGGAACATTTACCTTTCTTCCTAGCTGAACAAAACCCAACTCACCATATACCCTGTAAAGAGAGCCAGCTCCTCTCTGTCAGCCCCTCTTTCTCCTCCACATAATTTCAATCAGTTTGAGGGTTCTTTGGGGGAGAGTGTTGAAGAGGAAAATGGAAATCTCTCACCATTGACATCTCCCATCCTCATTCAGGGGGCTACTGAGCTGAGCATATGTATCTCAGCATGGTGTAAATGGGAAGGTATTATGACTCTGTTACTAATGAAAAACACTGGCCAGACATTTTGCAAGTGTCTGGAGCACAGGTTTTGCTCAGAAGCCAGCACTTGGCCTCAAAAGTGCCTGTATTTCCCAGGCAGTGGGTAGGTTTAGCTACAAAATTATTTGGCCATGAAGCATCCCTTTATCTTGGTTTTGTTCACCACTGACAGTTCTAAATTTAACACCTCTGGGCCATCTGATCACTGTATGCTGGAGCCACCCTGGCATATAGCACAGCTCAGATCTGCAGCTGCACACTGGAACCCGGAAAGCACTGCTGTTTGCAGGCACAGGGAAAACTAAACATCTACTTTTAAAAGCTGAAGAGATTCCTACAGTTCCAGTGGATTTTAGGTAAGGCCCTAAATGCTGGCAGCTCACAAATGATTACACAGCAAGGCCATACTAATAAACAGGAGCTCCCTCCTTTCCAAGGCCACTGCTGATCTTCAGCTGAGGAAGTACAAACACACAGCACTACCAAGGATGTTCTCAGCACTTGGCAGCAGCAAGTGCTCTATGCCGAGCTGCCCTGCTGGAAGCACAGTGCACTGCTCAGTTCAGGACAGCTCTAGTCTGAAAGCAGGCAGCTGTCTGCCTAGCTGTTAATGCAGCTTTGCACTGTGTGTGCATGGCTTCTATTTCATTCTGCTAGGACAGAAACAGTGAAACACCTCAAAGACCCCTGAAGAGCCGCAGTTAGTCCAGAGACAGCAAGTCACCTGCTTAGACAAGCAACCTGGAATAAGCACAGCCCACCTGTCCTCTGGGTACTGTACCAGCTTCCCATCTGCTCCCAAGTGCATCTGAAGGTGGTCATTTTAATCTAATGAGCATTTGATTACTCCTATTCTAAAACGCCACCTCTCTGCCAGCACATCCCCAACTACTGCCTACATCAGATAGGCCCCTTCTTACAGCTTTTGTGTCTGCTGGGTATGGCTGTCACCAGAACTGTTGTAGGCAGCTGGTGCAGGCAGCCATATTGCTCTTTGCCCTAAAGTTTGATTTCCACCAAGGGTTAGGAGGAGAGAGAAGAGTGAATGGCAAAGTAGCTGGTCACTACTGCTTCCCAGTACAAGAAGCAAGAGTATTGCTACGCTGTGTTAGACAGGCACAACCATTCTGCTGCTGCAATGAGCTCTGTCACCCCCACCTTGCTGTGGGTGATGTCCAGCCTCCCACTCAAAGCCAGGTTTCAGGCTACCTCTTGTAGCACAGAACCATTGTGTGATTCTGGATTAGTCCTTGCAGCAGATAAAGAAGCCACCAGCAACAGGCAGGGACAGGAAGGTACCTCCAGAGCCCTCCAGATTCCTCCAAGGTGGTATGGGCACAAGGTGTTTAAGATAAATGCTTTCCCAGCTTCAGAACAATTGAGATATTTGATAGTCTTCAGCTGGATATATGAGCTTAAGCCAATATATTATCAAAAATACCATAAATAACTCCTTTTAAAGACCAAAATAAGAGATGGGGGGAAGTGAAGACAGGATCATACAGAAAAATCACAAGTTGGGAAGAATACAGCTTTTGATATTCATTGCAACAACACCAAGGGAAAAAGCACATGATGACGTACAAAAAAATACCATCTTGGAATGTTACACAGCAAATATAGTAACTGGAGTGCCAGGAAGCCAAACTATCAAAGAAGAGTCAAAGATGCATTACAAGGAGTCAGAATGAGCACAGTAAGTAATACAAGTGGAAAAGCTATGCTGTCTCAGATTCTATCATTGCTAAATCAAAAGCTAAAAAAAAACTATGAATCATAATGTAACCAGAAGAATCATCAAAATGAGGAAGCTCCTTGGCTTTTGTGGGACAAGGCTGAAGAATCTTTTACTACTGTAGAGACTAATTGGTAACTAACAATGCAAAAAGGAATAGATTTTCTTGTCTGCAAGAAGAAAAGTATTGGAGAAAGAAAAAAATTTGACACTCTACAGTAGATACATCAGCAGTATTCAAAAAACAGTGCTCTCACTTGTGCAGACTGCACATCCTTTAGAGAAATGCTGTTTTTGCAGACTGCCATTTGGGCTGTTACTAGAACAACAAACTGTTGATGGTATGGATACAGATGGCATTTTAAGCTGGGGTAAAACAGCAGAAGAAAATGATCAAAGGCTTAAGGCAATTGTGAAGAGAGCAAAAGCTGCTGGGCTGAATGAGCATGAAATATGTAAATCCCATTTAAGAGAGACAACATACCCTCTAGCAAAAGCAGAAAAGCATGCAGGTAGATCATGATAAAGTTGAAATCACCATCAATATCCATCCTTCAGCATACAAAGGGGTGCCAGCAAAGGGTAAACTGCAAGGAATACATGCCCAAATGAGCTGTATGAACCAGCACCCTACAGCACCACTCTGCAGAACTGTCCAAAGAACATAACATGAAAATCTCAATAAAATAGCATAAAAATGAAAGAGCTAAAGACAATGCCCCTGTAGGCATTAGGACAGTAAGCACAGAATTAATCTGTCAGTGGCAATTTCAAAGAGGGTAGTGACATTGTCATTTTGCAGCATAACATTTAATACTGAAAAGAGCAGCATATGCCTTTTTGGCACAACAAAAATTAGATGGATGCAACAAGATGATAATGGGACAAGGTACACTTTTTGGTTATTTAACCTTTTTTTTTTCCTAATAGGTGTTCTCTGAAGTAACCAATAATTCCATTTTGCCATTGCTCCAACAAAAACTTTAAAATAAAGACATACTTTAAATGAAGCACTATAGCAGCATTGTCTCAGTGGCCAGCGGAGCCAATCTCCAGGGCATTTAACAGAAATCCAGAGCCTAATTGTGTGTATCTCAGCTTCATTTTAAAATTAATAACTTTGTCTCAAATTTTAGACAATGATGTCCTTAAGGAAAGGCTACGTTTTCACTTATATTATTAACAGAGTTTGGGAATGCATGCTTCCAACCACAAGCACAGTTTAAGGTGAAACACTTCCATCACAAGAGGGGATTCTCTAAAATTGGTGCCCAAGATACTGTGCTGCCTTTGTACTATCAGAATTGTATTGTTCATTTGGGAGCTGAGAGTTCTTAAAGGAATCTCGAAGTTATTTTATATAGGCCACAGGTGAGAAGAATTCCAGCAGGGAAAAAAAGAAAGTGCTATGACAAGCAGTAATGTGGATGACAGGGAATAACAGAACCGTCTTGTAAAAAAATATCATCTGTTTGAAGCCAAACATTTCCTCTTCCCACACTCAGTTTTATGAGAATGTACTAAAGCTAAAAACTTATGTCATAAGTAATTTTTCTAATCCTTGTGTACCTGATGTAGTAACATCTGACAGGTGGCTGGCACTCATTGACAAGGGATTACAAGAATTCAAGCACTATGAAGTAAAGTACCAGGCAAGTACACAGTACATACCTCTCCCCAAGTCCAGTCCCAGGATGCTGGTTAACATCAACCTAATCAACAACCTGAAAAGGAGCAAAGTGACAGATGACTGGTAAACACTCATTTAACCACCTGATATTTTTTGCAGAAAAAAGCCTTAAGAAAAGGAATGATGAAATTGATAGTACAGGACCTCAGAATCACAGATGTGTGAAATACATACATAATTAATCTGAAATCCAGTATAATTTCCATAGAGATGGTTTTCATTAAATTAAATTTTTTATAATTTCAAAGCAATTGCAATAATAATGTCAATCAAAACGTGAACAACAGCTCCTGCTAAGATGCTTATAGTATTGGCAATGCATTGTGAAATGCATTGGGTTTGTTCAGCAAGCAGTTGAAAAATCAATAAATGGGAAGTCTGATTGACACTATCAAATGTCTTCTTCAGGCAAACAGCAGATCACAATGAATACCAGCTCATACCCAGTGGATTTTTGGGATTCTACCCCAGGCCAACAAGTAAGGACTAATATTAGCTATTTCAGATCTTTGGAGAAAGCCCAGTTAACAGTAAAGCTTTGATCACATACTTCAAGGGAATTTTCCCCAGACAGAGCATTTTATAAGATCTCTGGGACTAGGCTTTTATTTTTCTTTGACACACTACTGTGCTAGGAAATTCATGGCCATGGCCATGCAAATCAATTGCCCTTTCATGGCAGTCTATGTAGGAATTGGAAAAGCATCTTCTGAAGACTCACCAAAGCCTTCTCTTCTATATTTAGCATCCAAATTACACCTGTGCACTTGTAGAAGCCAAAATTCCTTTCTCCAAATGTCTCCCCTCCTTTCTGACATGAGGTGGGGCTCATACACCTCCACTTTACTGGCCACGACCTAACTCAAAATGCCACAATCACATTGTAAATGCTTCAAGTGAGATGCAGGCAAACTGTCAGCCATTTCCTAGGACCAGAGTAAGATCTAAACAGCTTGTGAGCTCTGGAATTCTACAGAGGATGGATGGATGGATGGATGGATGGATGGATGGATGGATGGATGGATGGATGGATGGATGGATGGATGGATGGATGGATGGACGGACGGGGAGGTACTCCCATTCCACAATATCCATCAGGCATCTGATAAAATCATCAGATGGAGTAAATATCCTATCTTACTCAATACAGTCTAGGTATTGTGGACGTCCCACCTTTACCAGGAAATACAGGCAGAATCTTTTGGATCTGATACCATGAACCATTTGTGAATACATACATGGATACCCTCGGCTAAACTCTTACAGGCATTTCAAAACCAAGCAAATAGGTGGTAGCTCTAAAAGTCTTCCTTCGACTTCAATCCCAGCGATAACTGCAAGGACTAAAACTCAGATTGTAAATTGTAAGTTAGCATCAAATTAGAATGAAATGAGAGTAAGATAGGGGCTAAGCTCAGAAACAAGGGAACAAATCATTTGCCACTCTGTGACAGGCAAACTGTTAGAAGCCTTCAAAAGACAAGTTTGAGAGATGTCTGCCCATTCCAGAGCTGAACAGAGCCCAGAAAAATGAGAAAGAATTGAGTAGTGAATCTAGACATGTTTTATCCCTTAGCCTCTCTTGTGAAACGATACAGGGCACCAGACACACTACAACTGATGAGCGTATTATTTCACTGCAAATATACCTCTCAGTCTGCTTCCTGCATATTGGACTACAGTTCTGCCACTCAAACCACTCCTGATTTCAGCAAGATTGCTTACAGCCCTATTCTTCCTTCTGTGGCATTGGCTGACACAGGGAAAATGAACCATGCTGAAAAGGACTATACATTAACCTTCTCATCAATGCTATAGAGGTAGAACAAAGAGCTTAGACTGACATCTCAGAGAAAGCAGGGGTCCTCTGTTCACACAGCAGCAACTGAAAAATATTTGCTGCATGTAGAGACAACAAAATAAGAGAAATTAAGTCAGTACCCAGATGGCACCTAGCAACTACTATGTACAGGATTAGGCCTTAACACAGCAAGGGTAAACAGATCTAGAATGGTCTCTAGAGATGAGAGCTGCAAGCAAGACATCTTGAGGTGCCTTTGAAAGATGAAGCCTTGCTCTCCAGCTCAGCAGAAGGAAGAATCCTACTCCTTAAGCCTTTCTCCAGATAAGCAAGCATCTCCATTGTTGCTTTACAGATGTCAAATGAATCTCATGTTTTTGTCCCTCTCTCTTTCCATTATGAACAGAATTGCACCCTAATCTGATAGGAACCCTAAGTGGAAGGAGAAAGGGTCTAGTGGGACAGATGGATGAGCAGAGATGTAATTCCAGAGAAAAGCTGCTGTCATCCCATTAAAGATGAGGTTAAAGGTAGCTGCAATGAAAGAGTGGGAGATATTTCACTGGGGGAAATGGAGTGGCACTGAGCTTTGAAATTGCACTGTGTGAGAATATTAATAAAAAAGTTAATGACGCAATGTGCTTTTTGCTCCACATTAATTACACTTTTACATTCCAGTTTTTAATGCATTTTACACAAGACTTTATTTTACATTCCAGGAAGGGGAAAATATAATTGCCGCTTTAATTTCTATAGCCAAACCCTGATAAGATCACAGCTGTGAAAATCTCATAAAGAGCTTTAAATTAAGTTACAAAAACAACAGTTCCCTTCCCTCCTCCCCTTACTTCTCTTCCTGCATGAGGTGCTATCAGTAGAGATGGCAAAAGTGTTGGTTCAAGGCAGTGTTGTTCCCTGGCATGGAGACCTTTTCTGAAGGCAGCACCAGCTTACGAGGCCTCGACCATGCAACACCTTGTATGCTGCTGGGGGTCATGTACCTCTCTCGGCTGCCCATGGGAATAAACCCTCTGCCAAGATCATTTGGGTGTGCAGGGCCCCAGCTGTAACCCACATAGCTCTGGGTACTACCAAAGGCACAGTCCCCATCTGTGGCTGCACGTACACAGACTGAAGAGATCACACTGCTATGAACTGTGAACTGAGGCTTGGTAAAATAACTGGTTTACATTAGATAAATGAGAAAGTCTATTTGAATGACAGGAATTGAAAGGTATTGTTTGAATCTCGTCAGAGATGACTCCCATCACTGCAGAAATAGATCAAATAAGCTATCGTGAAAGTGAAGTAGCCTGATGCACCTTCCTTCTTCCTTTGCAAGTGACAGGTTCTGGGTCTGTCCACAGTGTGTCTTTGCAGACAGACACTCCTCTATTGCTACAGATTGTGTCAAGTCCTAAGGAATCACTCCAAATATGCCCCTGCCTTGGACTCTGACTTTTCTTTCATTCAGAAATCTCACAGATCTTAGGATCCATTACAGGCATTGCAAAAAATCACAGCAAGACCACATTCCTCTATCACAACCATCCATTTCCTTTAGGAATATGAAGAGAGGCCAATTCATCACTGTGTCTACAGCCCCTAGTGCAGCTAAAGCAACACAGCCACACTGTGAGTGCAAGGCACTCGTACTGTGTTGGGACAGTGGCTGTATGACAGCATATGCAAGTCTGTATGCACTCAAAGCAGTCTGCTAATATTCCCTTACCAGGAAACTGATTTAGTTATGGAAATGAATTGAGATTTCACTTGCCATTGGACAAAAGCAAAGGGGAGTCAGACCTTCATCTATTAATAGCAGTCACCTACAATTTGAAATATTCACACAGACCCTTCTATCCATTTCCTCTTTTTTATTCATGTTGTGGACCCTGCCACATTACTTTGATTCTCCACATCCTTATCCCAGGAACTCCAGGATAAGCCAGTGACTTTGTCATATACAAAAAGCTATCTCTTCCAATGCAATGTCAGCGTTCCTAAACTTATGGATCCTCATCTCAAGATCCTTAACATAAGCTTATCATAAAAGTGAGAGATCAGATAATCCATCCTTCTGCCCTTCAAAGGATCACTTATACAAGAATTTCCCTCAGCACATATCCCTATATGGACCTGAGTCACTTCTGTTAGAAGCCTGTGACCTTGCTGAACCACTTCTCCTTGGACTGACTTCTTTCCCTCAGAATGCCCAAACTGGATATCCCTGGCTTTTCTTTCCTGAATTCAAACCCAGTCCTCCAGTTTGACTAGTCTCTGTATTCCTATCCACCCTTGCCACTCATGTCTGTTCTTGTGAGTTCATTAAAGATAAAATCTCACCCATAAGTTTCTGCAGTAAAAGGGAATACTCAGAATACCCCATTCCAAAACCCCATGCAGACTGGACAACAGAACTAAAGAAAGATTCACCTCTCCATAAAGATTTTGCTGATCCTTTTGAGCTCCTTCTCCTGTCTAAGTTCCCAATTTACACCTCTATAAACAAAAGCAGAATCCAAAACTCACATGCATATTATTTTCCTTGATTACTCCCTACATACAAAAAGCAGAAGAGGAATGTGTTTGAATGAAAGAGAGAGGGAGTGAAGAAAAGAAGAGGGATTGAGAGAAAGGAAGAGAGAGAGGCTCTAAAACCTCATTTTCCCGGTAATTTACTCTTCTATTCAGTTGAGTCCTGCTGCTCGTAAGCCTATTCCTGTTACAGTATTAGATATAAACAAGTAAACTGTGTAATGGATCACATTAAGCAGGCCCTGCATCTTGAGGCAGGATTTAATTTGCATGGCAGATTATCTTGTCTGCAGTAGGAGAGGCACCCTGGGGCACTGACTGCATTAATAGGATCTAGTTTCTTAAAATCCATTAAGTCAATTGAGTGGACCAGTCTATAATCTCATTTCAAATCCAGCGTGAAAATGCTTAAACACTGGCCCTATGACACCAACAGCAGAGAAGTGACTAAAGGGACACTGGAGACCGCACTCTGCCATATTGCTTGCCTGCTGGGAGTAGGGAAGAGGAGAAAGGGGTAGGGCTCATTCTCTTCTAGCAAACTCTATTCAGAAAGATGCTGACAGCAGGAGTGAGGTGACCTGAGGAGTCAGAAACTGTGAGAGGGAAGCCTAGACTTTCTCCCAAGTAATGACAGTGAGTTGTTAAACAATGCCAATTGCCTGATGACATTTTGGATACCTTATTCCTCTAACACAGTCAGAAATACAAGCTAGTGAAGGGGGGATGCCATTCCAGGGGTGTTCTATAAGTCACAGGAATCAAGATTTTCAAACTATCCAGAAAAATAGAATGAGTCTGAGAAATGTGGTGTTGCAGTTAAAATACAGGACTAGAATATGAGAACATCAAAGCTGTGGAATCATAGGCTTGTGACCCCTACTCTGGACTGCCACCAGCAGGCAATGCTCTTGAACCCAGAGACAGTTGCACAAGGTTATTCTTGGCCTAGCTGATCTGAGTAAACTTTTGCCATTTGCCCCATGCCAGAAAATTAGATAAAGGCTCAAGTTATCTTTACCCTGTCAACAAAGTCTCCTGGGTAATAACTCCTGGATTGGATAGATGTAAACTACTTAACATAAAGGGTCTCCAGTCTGAGATCTGGGTACCTTGACCACATTACATTAACACTGTCACCACAAATAGCAACAATAGTAGCAGGGGACGCACAAAGCCAGATATATTGAAAACTGACAGATAGAAACTCAAAAGGAAGAAAAAAGACATAATAACATAACCTAAAAACCGAAAGAATAAGAGACATCCAGGACCAGATGGCATTTATGGAAACACTCTAAAAAGCTCAAAGTTCATAGAAGTTACTAACAAAATCATTCAATTTATCATTAAAAATAGCCACTCTCCCATCAGGCTGGAGTGGAGCCAAAACTCTGCACTTCTTTTAAAAGAGGTGCTAAGGGCAATCATGGGAATTATAGACCTCAGTGAGCCTTACGCCAGTCCCAGGAAAAATAGCTGACAAAATCATTAAAGACAGAGTTATAAAGCACCTGGCTGGGTGAGCGTAATGTGGTAAAGAAGCAGCTCAGCTTCTCCAAGCTGACTTTCTGACCTGCTAGTGTTCCCTGGAAATGTCAGCAGAAGAAGCAATGATAAGCAGGAGTCACCTAGCTATTAAGGATTTAACAAAAAACACATTCAAAAATTTTAGGGCTCCACTCCTGCAAATACATGTAAGCCCTGAGGGTGTGATTTTACAGCATACCCACTGATTAAAAAAAAACAAACCAAAAATAAACAACAGAAGTTGTATTGGCTTCTTGTAAGAATCCCATTCCTCTAATTCTGGCAATGCCTCTAGAAGGCATCAAACTTGGGTTTTAGTGCCTAAGACAGGCCTTTCTCACACAAGCTACATGAGCTGTGGCAAATGGCTCCAGGAACCTGCTCCAGTACCTGGTTCCTAGGCCATGTGCAGAACCATGTCCTGTATCTGGCAGTGCATGTCAGACAACCATAGCAGGTATGTCCTCAATGCTGGAGCATGTTGGGAACAGGCTACTGCTGAAAGGGCTGCAGAAGTACTGTTCAAGGGACCCACTGTTGAAGAACATTGCCCAGAGTCATCCAAGCTGCTGTGAGTGAGGCCACCTCATGAGACTATAGGATACAGAAGGTCAGAGGGAAATTGATCAGGTTCTTAGGCATTTAGGCAAAATAAAAATGGCATCTGTGAGGAATACCTGTTCCACAGCCAATAAATTACCCACTTTTCAGTCTCACTTTGTGTGGCTTTGTTCTGATGTATTTATAGTTTTTTGGATGAAATTGATTTACATGTTTTCCCTTCTTATTCCTTCCTAGCTGGAGTCTCCCAGTTTGGCATGCTTGGCAGCACTCACACTGTTACAGGTGTCAGCACTAGTTCCTCCCCTACCAGCACAGCTTCTCCTTCTTAACTTTCAAATGCTGCCAAACTTGCTGCCCAAGACAATTGTGTCAGGGGAGCCCAAGGGACTGATATTAATCCAGAGGTGAATACCAGTCATTGAGTCCAATATATTTTCCATTTCAAGAAATCTCTCAGCTCTGATTCCTAGACACTATATAGCAGAGAGTTCACTATATATCCATCCTGTTCTTATTCCCTTCCTTAAATACTCACTTTGTAGGGAGACAAGATCACGTGGAAGTTCGATATTTGGTAAGTCAGGTGCACCAGATTTTTGTATTCTAAGCACTGGACTGTTGCACATAATTTTTCACAAAATTGTAGAGGCACAAGCACAGCTCCACTCTTTTCCTTCAGAGCTGTGTATTCTGAGTGCCACCCTGCCCAGATGGACACAAACATTCACACAGCAGTTCCTGCTCAAACTCAACATTTTCTCAGCAGTCCTTACCCAAACTGCTGAACATAACCTCCAGGGTCATGACAGATAATGGCAGTCACACTCCTCTGAACTCTAAACTTGCAGTAGGCAGTGCACTGGCCCCCTGCTGGGGTAGGTGCCTATGGACAAATATCCCTTTTACAGACAAGTCAGTGTAAGAAGAGGGAGCCCTTTTGCCTGGGGTGAACAACTGCTATTATGCCCTGGAGAGATGCAGAAGGAAATTTTCAGCTCATGGGGTTTTATTGCTAGTTTTGGGCCATTCCCTGCTGCCCCTACAGGAGGCTTGTGGCTTAAAGACACAACCAACACTGTCACCTTTTCTTAAAAATATACCATGACATTGGTGAACTGCAGCTTACAGAGCAAACCACATCATGCTGTGTGCTCCCAAATTGGTCACTCAATGTCCTGCATCATCACACACCAACACTATTTTTTTTCTTTGAAGGAAAGGGAGAACCATCAGCTGTTTGCAAACCACAGCATCATCTACCTCTCCCACACAAACCACAGATCAAAGGTCTCCACTTTCTAAACCACAGGGGGGTCCCAGGGGCTCCAAGGAGCAGATGTCTAGCATTATACTTTCTGCTAGACACCAAGACTGTGCAGTCTCTGCAATATATGGTAGAAGGGAAAACATTTCCCATTAGATACATACATATCCAAAAGATACAAAAACACCCAATCACTCGTATCTGCCTGTAGGAGGCACAGCAAAAACTGAGAAGAGCAGGTGAAGATAGTTACTCAGCTCCAGTGTGGAGCACTGGCTCACAAATTACAAACACCACAGCAAGGAGGAGAAATGGGCTTCTGTACTTTGAAATTACAGCAGGATACACCAGGAACCAATTTGACACCTACCCTTCTGCTCTTCAGCTTCCATGTTACAATGAAGCAGCTCAGCTCTATCTTGAACATATATGAAAGACTGAATATGTACCCTTCCTGAAGCCATTGGTATTTGCTCAAGCCTGACAAGATATTGAAACAACAATTCCAAGAAGCACAAACTACCCCATTCATCTCCCTGAGTGGCTCACTTGCCTCCTGATGACAATCTGCTAAATATCTTCACTTAATTAGTCCACTGTTCTTTGAAGCAAGTAAAAATGCAATGTGACGATTGTGCTAGGACTATCTTTATATAAGCTACTCAAAAGAGACAGTTCATTTTGCTGAAAAGACCTGGCAGTTTTGTGGGATGCCTCAACTTATCTTTCCCTCATCAAGAATGACTCAGATTCAACAGGCCCAAAAAAACACCAAAAGAGACAAACCAAAGGAAATTGCAAGGTTCTTCAAGGTGCCCTCCAGAACCCACACTGTGACTCAGTGGATGCTGTGGGCTTCTGGTGTGCTTCAGAAAAGGGTCTGCCAGCATTAGGCTGGGAGAAAGGTCATGAATTGCATTTATGTGAGGATGTGGGGGAAACACATAGTTTTAGGAAACTAATAGGAACGTTAGCAAGGTCTCTGGTTTGGAGAATTGAGGAAGAGAAATTAAAGCAAGGCCAGTCTCTCTTGTCAATTTACGTGTGTGCGTGTGTATATATATATCTATATATATATATATAGATATATATATACCTAAACAGAAAGAATTAAAATACAGAATAAACGCAAGAATTTAAAAATTTTTGAAAATAAGTCAATAACTCAAATATGTCACTATAACAACTTTATCCAGGAGTGGCGATATGGTATAAGGGTGTGTGCAGTGAAGAATGTGAGAACAGACAGTAGGATTTGGCATCCATGGTGGGAACTTTATTTAACATGAAAAGAAAGATGGGTTTCCATGAACCTCACCAAGTTGGAGATGAAAGAAGAGCTTCCATCCCATAACAAATTCATTAATTTTTCTTATCAAATATGCTGAGCCAAGACATATTCCCCTACTGGGAAGAACTAGGACCTGCCATCTCCCGAAGTGTCACTGTACACTGGGTGAGGTGCAGACAAATCACCAAAGCCTGACAAGGGTATATCTGCTGAAGACTAATGACTGAATGATCAGAAATCTAGTGCTCTCTTTGGCATCCCTCTGTACTGCCAAAAAACTGATATGAAAGCTGAAAAATACGGGCCAGGCTCAAACCTTGGTACGTCCTCAGAATTTAACTGCCTTATCGGAAATGGCTTTTATCCAACATGTCTGTGACAGTCAGAAGTAGGCATGGTCCACAACAAACTTTGGCTTAAACACTGAATGAAGATCATCTAGAGTGCCTGCAACTAAAATTAAACAAGAAGACTATCAGCTTCAGCGAGTGAAAAAAAAAAAATACCTCAGCCAGAAGGAGAAAGGAAAAGTGTTAGGAAAAGTCACTTGCAAGTCATCCTTCATGTTCCTAGTTTAACCACAGCATTGGTTCTTTCCAAATCTGTGCTACTGCATTAGTAACAGAGTTGCTTGCTCCCATGTATACATTTCTTTGCGTCCTATCGCACAGAGTACAGTCTCCATATTCTCCCAAGCATATGGAAAACTAGCTTTACATAGTGGATATTTTATTTTAAAGAGAGAGTTCTGCTTGAACCTTCTCCTTCTATGCAGCGTGGCCTAAAATGATAGTATAAAAGCAACTTAGAGATTTGTTTTATTTGCTTTGTTATGCAGGCATTTTTGCATGTACTAATGTCTTTACATACTCCCAAGCTCAAGCAGTGGAGTCTAAGAGAACATCCTGCTGTAGACTAAGAGGTGCTCATCCAAGACTACCAGCTCTTCTGGGTCTGCATCTAGGAAAGGGCCCAATTGCACCAAGGGATCCAGGCACCAGGCTATAAGCTGAGGAAAAGGAAAGCAAACATTTCTTAGCAGCTGGTGAGAGAACACCACTTATTCCTTCCCCTAGGAGCTGTGTCAACATATCCTATTCTACGTTCTCTACAGCACATGCATGGAAGTTTTCAGTCTTCCCTCTTTCCTGCCCACAGACTTACAGACCCTGGAGGTCACAGATTCACAGGAAAAAGGACTCTCAATATGTGGCAAGGCAGCAGCTGAAGGTGGTTAAACTGTTTGTCTTCTCAGTGCTGCAGTAATTTCCCAACTGATTTCTGAACTCCAGAAGAAATGACAAGGATGGAGAGGAGGAGGGGAATTAGAGGAAACCACGACTTCATCATTCAACAAGAGTTTGTGAGAAAGCAGGTTATGTTGGGGGACCACCAAACGCGACGTCTTTCATTGCCCCACCTCCCACAATGCAAAGGTGCAGTGTTACCTCTTCTCCCACCCCCATCTCATCTACCCCCAGACAAAGTATTCCCGAGCTCACCATATAATGTTGTTTTTCATGGCATGCCTGCTTATCAGGACTCTGAAACTATGTGAGACATGCATGCAGACAATGGGCCTGTCTCTGAGCCACGGAGGGCTCTGAAGGGATCCCTTTCAGCGCTCACAGATTGCTCTGTGTTCTCTTAATTGACAGACCCGGCCAAGTCTGACAGCAGCGGCGTGCAGCTGGTGCAGGCTGCTCTGTCTCAGGTAGGCCACCTTTCAGCAGGGAAATTGCTTTTGATTGGCTTTATTGGAAGTAGCTTCTCCTATTCTGCTGGCAAAATACTCTTGTATTTAATGGCTGACAATTTAGGACCAAATAGTCTTTTCCAGAAGGTTACTTCTTTTCCCCATAGGCCTAAACAAGCTATCTTGAACAGGACTGGACCTCAGCCATAAAGTACAACTTTATTTGATCAGAACTGCTAAGGCTCTGAGATTTTCTGGAGCTTAGTTTCTTTTATCTCTCAAATCTCCAAGATTTGGCTATGGCCTGAAAAAATTAAGATCCCAAAGCAATATCAGAAGAGCTGACAAATACTAAGAGGAGGTCCTTGACTTTAGTGCATGCTCTAGACCTCCTGAGAGTCTAGGCTGCCACTTTCAAGAAGGCTTGCAGGATTCTTTTCTAAGTAGTTGGTGAAGGATAGACATGACATAGACATTGTTCCACTCAGACTGTTTTCAGCCTTGAGTATTTCTGACATCAAAAATTCATTAGTGTGCAAATGAGCATTCCCTGGGAGGGTGGGGG
>NW_005054300.1:11295781-11309871 GCF_000277835.1 Geospiza fortis
AAATAAATTTTAAAAAGAGAGTGATGAGACTGGTATGCTGTCCTGTAAGTTCTTAGCCTGAATCTGGCTATCCTGTCCTTCACTCTCTGGTATGCTAGATGAGGCTGTACAGACTAAGCCAATACTTCATGGGCTGCCAAATGCAGCCCTAGTTCTTTTCTGCATGCAGGGAGAACTGAATTAGGCTTCAGCTTTATCAGAGGAAAGTGTAAAAATAATCTCCAGTGCCTTCCACAGCTTTTCCAAAGTTCTGTTGGCCTTAAGATTTTTTTATTATTATTTCTATTTTTTTATATACTTGCACTCAGCTTTCCATTGCATTTCATGATAGCACTTCTGACAGGCTTTACTTAACAACAGATAGAATCAGGTTCAATCTTCAGGGATCATTAGTAAAGATCACTTTGAGAACCCACTCAGAAACCTGAAAAATTAAAACTAAACTACTTTGGCACTCAATGAGCTATGCTTCTCCAGAAATTATTACTTCAATGATGTAACCAACCAGTTCTTCAATGAAAGGAAAAAAGAAAAAGAAATTGAGAGAAAAAAATGAGTGCAAATAATTACCAACTGCACCTTTCTCAAAGTACAGCAAGAAGAATTTAACGCTGTCCTCTCAGATTGCCTGGTGCAGAACAGCTGGGACGAGTGCATAGTACCTACTCCCTGCAGTAACATACAATCCAGCATGTCTATGCCAAGTCCATTCCTGTTCTTCTGGGCTCCATCCTTCCATCTCCTTCTAGGAAATCCTTCTTCTCTTCAGGTATCAAACTACTAGAAATGGGATCTCTCAGTTCCTGCCTGTTCAAGAGGTGGAAGGGCTCCATAAGAAGGTACTGCTGCTGTAGACTTCTTGCTTAAGAGTAATTTCCCACTTTTGCCAGCTGTGCCTCAGCTGAAGCCTCTACAGGAAGTAAGCGCAGGTGAGGACTGAGGGGACTGACATCCACCATTAAATACCATGACTGCAGATTTATTAGCCTCACCCTGTCCAGTTCTTAGTCTAAACACCAAAGCAAAAGGGAAGCTTGTCACGTGATCAAAGCACTGAGCCAGATGTAGGGGAATCTGCATTCTCTTTTAATAGTGCTATAAGATGCTCTAATTTTTTTTCCAAAAATTCCAGACATTTCCCTGAGAAGTACAGACATTTCCTACAGGACTTAAACTTTTGGTGCTGCTTCTCAGCTATGTAGGTTATTTCAAAACAGTGGTGTTTAATCCTTTATATATTATTGACACAAAGAGAACAGAAATCTTTGGCAGAAGGTCCAGAGATTAACTCTAAGAAATATCACTGTGCTATGCAAATCATCATCACAAGTTGTTCTTATAAACATCACCTATCAACACCTCATATTATAGGATCTGGGCATTTTCTATGTTACACCAGTGAAATCCTTCTCTCTCTCTCTTCTGCATACATCTCTGAAGGAGATATTGCTTCCTATTGCTTGCTGATTTGTATTATGCTGGTCTGTGCTTTCCTATGTTTAATGTTATCTGAAGTGTTTGGTTGAACGGGAGATGTAAAGTCACAGAGAGGTATTTTTCACAGACGACTGTACTGTAGGATTTCCTAAAGATGCTCAGAACCTGAATTTGTTTGCTTCGTGGAGTCTGTTCACCTTCTCAAGGAAGGATCTTTTGCATTCCCACCTCTACCATGTTATATTCCTAAAAGCTGCAATATACAGGTTGCCAGCTGAAAAATCTGACCTTTAAAGTATGTAAGCCTTATACCTTAGGAACAAATCACTATGACTGAGACCCTCTTGTCTGAAGAGTGTCAATTAGACACTGACAGGGCAGGCTACAGGCTCTACTGCACACTATAGAAGCACAGGGTAAATGGTAGAGTTCCCACCCTAACCTCCAGGGAATCCAGCTCTGTGTACACTATATGACACAGGAGGACACAGAGTTTCTGCTAGACATAAACTGTTGAGTCTGATTTTCCATTTTTTCAAGCAGAGAAGAATTTAAACTTTTTGTTAGGTGGACTGACATGCAGTGGGCTAGGACAAACACAGATTCCTACACTATCACAGACATTATCCTGATACCTAACATCACTCCTTTGGCAACCATAGGCTT
The DNA here is from genome assembly GCF_000277835.1 of Geospiza fortis. Taxonomy (NCBI): domain Eukaryota; kingdom Metazoa; phylum Chordata; class Aves; order Passeriformes; family Thraupidae; genus Geospiza; species Geospiza fortis. The sequence goes on from NW_005054300.1 coordinate 11,297,885, forward strand.
ATATTTTGATTTATAAGCTAGTGATCTTTTCTACAGTTTATAACTCTTTCAGTACATGACAATACATGCAGTCCAACTAAAGCCCTTTCTCTAGGGCTACTGGGACAAACTGAAAAAGAGAGGCCAGAGAAGCACTGAGAAAGACACAACAGTGGCACAAATTCCCATTGAAGAGGGGTCAATCTGCAAGATTTTTTTCTCCATGTGAAAGCTCTTCACTGGGCAAGTCTCCAAGCCAAAGGGGAGAGGCCCAGATGGAGGGAAGAGTAAGAGACCCTGAGGGCAGCCGGCAAAAAAAGCTTCTGACACCTGGATAAATAGAAAACACTCTTGTTCCTAATGCTACCTGGGTTAGGGAAGTGACCAGCCACTAAGGATCTGACAGGTGTTCAAGTTTCTGTACTGGCAAGTCCAACATTTTCTTCATGACCAATCCAGTGGGAGCCTGGAGTAACTATTCAAGCTACTGACATCTCAGGTACCTGTGCTCATAGCCTGATGTAAGGTTTTGCTAAGCTCCCAGTGCTGGCTAGCCCAGACATGAGCCCAGACAGGGGCATGAATTCCAGGGGACATGGCTCATGAGCAGAGGCTCCAGGCCAGTCACTGGGAGCAGAGAAAGGGAAAGGCCATGAAGGAACACAAGGGGTGGCAGGGAAGAAAGATGTTACAGGACTACATGTAATGACTGCCATGGGGACAAGCACACAGTCAGGGCTCCAAAGCAACCCTTACAAGGTAACATCAGTCATTTTCACTGGTGGGGGGAGCGAGGAAGAGAAGCAGGGGAGTAGCTCAGCTGCAGCAAAGCCACACAAAGTTGGTCTGTTCGGCCGCCTTTGTGGCACTGTTGTATTTATTGAAGGCAGCAGCAGTTTGTTCTGTCCTTTCAGTTACTGTACGGGACCCGATCAGGGTGCAGATGGGACTACAAAGCAGCCCTTGTTGTCAGTAATGTGACTCACATGTCAGGCTCTTATTTGCTGTCAGTGGCTTTATTAAAGTCTACAGTTTCAGACCCTAGACCCTTGCCTATTGTATCCCCTGGCCCCAGAGATTCTCTTAGGGAGCGCTCACAATTACCAACTCTCTCACAAGAGCACACAAACACACTGAGCTGGCAGAGAACTGCACACCCAGGGCTGCTGCCAGGCTAAAGCCAAGCTGGGGCACTTTTTATCTTTGAAGCTGACACATGTACAGAAATGGACAAAACAGAGAAGAGTCCATGCCTGGCACAGGATCTCTCCATCTAAGATCATCTGGTAATATACACATTTCAGTTACATACATTTATTTATATGTCCTGCACTTAGAAATATACTAATACTTGCACCCATGCTCACATATGCATTCATGGCTTTGCTCTCCCTATGTTCACATACACATTCACATCTGTGCTTCACTCGCATGTTTGTGCAATCACACTTGGGCACCAATATCAATACACAGATGGGCTGAACCTTTGCACAATGCACACCACATGTGGTCACATCATCAAGTCTCCCACAGGTACAGCCTCAGTGTCACACAGACAGGTACACTTACTCTCACCACTGCATTGTCACACTCAGAGAGTGTAGTTTCACACACACAACCCGCAGATCGTTGTATACATCAGGGTGAGACTTTCTTACCGACTCAGCATGCATTAGTGTGGCTGCACAGTCACTGCTACATGCAGATGAGAATTTCCACAAAGGCACTCGCACCCCTTCACTTCGAGTAGAGCAAAATTCCAATATCAGAAAATCAGCTGAAGTTAAAGACTTACTTCCTAGGCAAGTATTCCTGTAAAGACTCAAGCCCTTTCTCTACATAAATGTAGAACAACTTCTCCAACTTTATTATACACTAGCGTTGCTGAGCTTAGAATTCTCACTTCCTTCTGACACAAAGTTATCCTTCAATGTCATGGTTGTTTCTTACCACCAAAGGGCTCTCTTTCTCTAGAAAGCAGGATACTTGCCACCAGCCCTGCTGCAGTGCACAAAATCTGTCCCCCTGAATCAGCTAGCTACAGAAGAAATCATGAAACAGACTATCAAGATTACTAAAAACTGTTAGAGTAACAATGAAATAAAAAAAGGATATAAGCAGCCAAGAAAAGACCTTTCATAAATAGAAAAACACAGCAAACCAGAAATTTGTAACTAAAACCACACAAGTTTGAGCACGAGAACGCAAATGCTATGATAGCAAAGGAGGACTGGCTTAAACATCCTGTGGTGTCAGCGAGAGTCTTTGCACAGACTTCTCTAGGACATGGTTTCTCACTGTTTCTTTTCAAGAATCACTTCAACAGCAAAAAATAATCATTACAGATACACATACTATGCACTCCAAGTCAGAGAAGTCATATAAACCCATGCTTATTCTGATTTCTTTTCAAAAAGAGCTTATACCTATGCATAGCAGTAAGAACAAGCTAACTTCAATAAGAACCAATTCCATGATTCCCTGCATAAACCCCTATATTATAAAATGACCATGAGATAAATACATTTTTCTCCAGGTCACAGAACAGTCCTACTGAGTCCTCTTTGAGTACTTAAGCATAAACCCAGCCTCCATTCTACACAAGCGTCAATTTCACATAACCATGACAAAACTTGTGAGCTCTGATCTGCAGTGGCAAACCTGACCATCTGTGGGCTTTGCAAATCTTGGACACCACACAAGGATGGTGATGTTGGAGCATTGGATTCTTCACACTCCAGCACAAACCCCAATAGCCAGCCACTTAAGCAGCTCTGAATGATTCAGTAGGCTTTGGTACTTCTTATTGCCTGCTGTTACAATTCTGTGTTGTGTAGTGGTGCATGCTGATGCATATAGCTGTCCCAAAGAGAGGTGAATCTGAATGATCAGGTGATGTCAGAAATGCTTTCAATTTGAACCACAGAATGACAGAATATGCTGAGTTGGAAGTGACCCACAAGGATCACCAAGTCCAACTATTAGCCCTGCACAGGACACCCCTGAAAGTCACACCATGTGTCTGAAAGCATTGTCCAGACACTTCTTGAACTCCATCTGACTGGTGTTGTCACCACTTCCCTGGGGAGCCTGTTCCAGTGCCTGATCACCCTCTGGGTAAAAAACCTTTTCCTGATATTCAGCCTAAATCTCCCCTGATTCATCTTTGTGCTGCTTGCTTGAGTCCTGTCACTGGTCACGAGAGTGCAGAGATCAATACCTGCCCTCCACTTCTCCTCATGAGGACTACAATGAGGTCTCCCCTCAATCTCCTTTTCTCCAGGCTGATTAAACCAAGTGGCCTCAACTGCTCCTCATACATCTTCCCTTACAGACCCTTCAGCATTCTCATGCCCCTCCTTTGGACACTCTAGTGGCTTAATGGCTTTTTTCTATTGTGGTGCCCAAAACTGCCCCCAGCATTCAAGGTGAGGAGGCCCCAGAGCAGAGCAGAGCGGGACAATCCCCTCCCAGCTGGCCACGCTGTCCCTGATGCCCCCCAGGACAGGTTTGGCCCTCCTGGCTGCCAGGGCACTGCTGACTCATGTTCAACTTGCCAGGACCCCCAGGTCAGTTTTCAGAGCACTGCTCTCCAGTCTGTCCTTCCCCAGCCTGTGCACACAACCAGGGTAATGCACTGCTGTAGGTGCAGAATCTGGCACTTGCTCTTGTTACACTTCATTGATTGGTGATTGCCCCAATTAGTGACTATCAAGGTGCCTCTGCAGGGCCTCTCTGCCCTCGAGTGAGTCAATGGTTCCTCCCAATTTAGTGTTGGCCAACTTACTTAGTATTCCTTCAAGTTCCTGTGTCCAAGTTGTAGGTAAAGATGCTGAAGAGCACAGGGCCTGAGATGGAGCCATGTGGAACTCCACTAATGACAGGTCACCAGCCTAATGTCACTCCATTAACTATAACTCTGTGCCCAACCTATCACATAAAATGATTTTTCAGCTGTATGCTGGACATTTTGTCCAGAAGGATACTTAAAATTCACCCATTAACACTGAAATTGTCATTATTGTTTCAACTTTCATCTCATAAGAGAAATCCCTTTACTGCAGAAGTCACATAGGGTATTTCAAACCAAAATACCTGTATTTACAACTCTGGAAATAGATATGAAGAAAACAAGTCCATAAGAACACATATATTGATTAGTAAGCCCTCTAGATCCACACAGATTTATTTCTGCAATTTATTTTATATGTCCAGGCAATTATTTTGAAATCAAACTAAACACATTAAAAAAAAAATCTTTTTAGGATTGGAGGCAATAAATATATAGCAGGGACTTGATTTTTCAGAAAAGGGCTGCTTCCTAAAGAATCCAAGTCTGAGTTTCTAAACAATACAAATCCTGTTCCAGAAATAAAACCTGAAATAGGAAATACAGAGAAAACAGAACTGTACCAAAATACAAGATGAACAACTTTTGGGTGCTACAAGCCTATTTTTGCTATTTAATATCATGCAGAGTGAACCATACAGCACATTATTATAAAACACGAGGATACTTTAAATCATCTAAATAAAGAAATGCATCTATATAGTTGACTCATATATGTGTACTTATTTGCTTTCATTCTGACAATACAAAGGCTGGTATTTCTGTTTCTTTCTGGAATTCTGCATACTTCAGAACAGCCTACTTGTCACAGGGAAAGCTGCATGGGAGCGAGTCTGGACTAGTAGGAATGCCTCTGTATGTGTGATGGCATTAAGTGCTTGTACATGAAAAATGTTTGTAACAGGAGACCAAGGCTGGCAATAAGTGCAAAATATCAATTAAAGTAATGCAGATGTACTGCAAATGCCGTGCAATTGCATTTTTTCTATCAGAGGGTTTCAATATGCTTTACAAATTATTATTGTTCTGCGTTTGTTGCCGGTGATGGTAGCCCCAGTGGACTTGATCAGTATCTCTTCAAACTGGGCATAACAACGATGCTTCCCCTACACACTATGTCCCAGAGGCTATAATCTGATCATGCTGGAAAGCCACTTAAAAACTAGTTTATTTAAACATAGTAGATCCTGAGATGCTGCAGGTTTACTCCCTTACTGGCATGCTTTTATCCCCAGTTAAATAATTTGATTACATGCTTCTTTGGAAGGGCTTTTAAGATCACTTCAACCCTGCTTAGTTGACTTTCATTGTAGTTTGGTCGCAATTTCAAGCTCTTGACTATGCAGATTTTATTCAGGTAATACTAAATTATAAGGGAAGCTAAAAACAAAGTGTGAAGGCAGAGTCTCTAGATGATCCAGGACACAGACATAACTATGCAGTCCACATAACCACTAGGTTTCATAACCATCATGACTCTGACCTGGGAACTTGCTTCTCCTTTCTGCTATACTACTGCACAGGTGGCTGACCTTCCCAGCCTACCTGTTAGTACAGTTGCCCTCCTTCCGACCTCTCCACTGCTTCTTCTTTCTTTAAGGCAGCAATCAGAAAGTGCTTGTATTCTCTCTCAAGAACCTTCACTGGTACCTGTTCTCAATATCTCTTATTTTAGGCAAGAAAAGAGAGCCCCACATCTTAACCACCTCTGTTCCCACACACACTGTTAATTGCTGGATCTCCAAATCTGTGTCCTTGTGCCCCTCACAGGTTTTTTGAAGGAATGGAGCTCCTTGTAAATGTCCCTTGCTTGTTTCATTAGTCTTCATCACAAGCCCATCTGCAAAATCCTTTATAATGACATTTTCAAGAACAGCTTTGTCCCATTTGTTTATGGTGCTACTGCTACTTCAGACAATCTCCATACATTCCCTAAACCACCTCTAGTTCTCATCCCCTGTTGCCTTTTATCTTACAGTTCCTCTCTCAATCCATAGAGCAAAGACTGCCTTTTCTTCTGTTTTCAGCAGCTATTCAAGCAAAACACCAAGAGCTTAGGGAATCACCTTAGAAATAAGGATCTTACCATTGGTTTCTTACTCTGTTCTTTTACTTGGTAACCTTTGCTTCCCTCTCTAGTAATTGGTCTGCTTACCTCCACAAGCATTTGTCACACATGCAAAGTATTACAAATTAAAGATCAGGTCCCACAGGTCTGATCCAGTTTACACTCCAGCAAAATTCCCGCCACCATCAGAGAACACCCCGGTGTGTGATTTAGCCCCAACAATTACACTCAGATTATTCCTCTAGAGAATCAGGTTGCTTATTTGGATTCTTATACCTCCACTATCACCACACAGACAAACCAGACCAGCAGACTACAGATGCCGGTGTACTTCAAAGCCCCTTGGGGTAACTATCTGACCACCTCTGGTGGTAAATGAACAAAACACTAAAGGTCATCAGCCAGTTACAACCTCTACTAAAAAACTCCCTCCATCTTCTAACTCAGGAATTAAAATTTCCAAGACTCAACACTGGCAGCTGACAAAACATCCTCAGCATGGCATTCTATCAGCTGCATTAAATTGTGTTTGTGGAAGTGCAGGAACTGCAGGATATTGAAGTGACTGGGAAAATGTAACAGCATTTCCCTTAATTCAGGCACATGGCCCAATCCTCTAGATATTTTGCCGTAAGGGTTTTTATCAACTGACATGGCTTAGAACTGTGCTGGCTCTCTCTTCAACTTTCTATCTGCTGGCCCTGCTTGCTAGAAAAATAGCTATGCTCATATAGAAAAACCTGCACTAATAAAAACATAGACAGCCAGAAATCTGCTGCCAACAAGCGAAATATCCTATATTTCACTGCTCTGCCATGGGAGAGTCATATCTCACTGAACAAATATTCATTCCTAAACACTGTGCTAATGCATAAAAGAGTCTCCAACATGTCTTGGAAAATTTATGGAAAAACAAGGCAGTCCAAGCTTCAGATTCTCTGGGCTTGGTTTTGCCTCTCTTCTTTCTTCCCCATACACTTGAAGAGAAGATAATTTTAGATTTTTCCATGTGCTTTTGTTCTTTAACTCTTCCCTCTCTATAAATAGGTCAAGTGGATCAGTGTTTTGGCCTTTTTTTTTGTTGTTGTTGTTGTCATTGGGGAATTTTGCTGTTATTGTGTTGTTGGGTTTTTTGTTTTGTTGGTTTGGGGTTTTTTTGAGCCAAGTTGAAGCGGAAGCACTGGCTTCTCTGATGACAATTATAATTATCTGAACATGTCACGATCTTCTTAAGTTCTAAAGCATGAAATCATATTTTGTTTGTTCTGCATTCGTATGATGTCTAGCATAGGAATACCTTCATAGGTAATATGGATCCTTGGCATTCCAGCAGTACAAATATATACTAGCAAGTGAGGCTTGCAGCAGTAAATGTGTGGGTTCCCTGATTTAAATCAGCAAAATCAGAACTAAGTTATTTGTCTACAAGTCACGCTTGGACTTAAAGCTTTCTGGGACTGTATTTTGTGACTGTCAAGCCCTTAAGCATGAGCACATCCCCCAGTATAAATAAAGACTTGGAAACAATTCAACTTTTGGGTTGTCAAGAATCAAGAGGCTATCTCTATGAAATCAAGAAAGAAGCCATATCCTTACATAATTTTTATAGCTTTGGGCAAGCAAAAATCTCTTCTCTAGAATGATCATGTTGCAAGGCAACCTTCTTCCTAAATTCTTTTCTGATCTATAAAAATGGGGGATTCTTCCCTCCTTGCTCACAAAAACATTTGTGTAGTGTTATTGCAAACTCTAAAGCAAGTTCCACCTTCTAGGCCAATAGAAGGTGGAAGTTTCATTTCTTAAGGAGAGTCTCATAGTATTTACTGACAACACAGGATTTTCATTTGCTCTCATAATTCGGATAACTGTGTGCTTTGAGATCCTTCAGAATGAGAGGCACAACTGGTAATGTAATTAGTTATTATATGACAGCATTTTTGGAAAGATACTGACTCAAACATTGCTCGTTTTGGCTTCACTATCTGGAAAGCATAAGCAAAGAAAGCAAGTAAAACTCTTCTTCAAAAACAAATATCACTATTCTATCACTTTCAAAACTCAAGCTCCTGGCTATGTAGAGCTTTGGTACGTGTCATTATAATAAATAAAAAAGTATGAACAGGATTGCCTGGTATCTAAGAGAAAAGAAGGAATATTACACTGCCAGGAGTGGAAAAGAACACACACTGCTTACCTGAACCTGCCTCAGCTTCTCACTGGGGCCCTACAGACCTCAAACTCTCAGCTGAACTTGGCAGTTAGGGACAGCAGTGCAACACAGCTTCTCTGGGACACAACCTCAGCTCACCTCAACCTCTGTATGCAGCTGACATTTATGTACTTTGGGCAACATTAAGAAGGCTGATTCTAGCTTCATTAGCTATGTGCATAGTAAATAGGCTAGAGACCAATCTTGGACACATTAAAAGTAATATCAAAAATCACTGGGAACGAATGAAAAAGTTTGTTTTCATGATTCAGGTTTCCTAGTTGGAGTTAAAGATGAAAATCAAGTTCTCTTCCAGTCCCAAACATAATTCCACTAAGAAACACGTTTCACATCAACAAACGCTAATAGAAAATGTTCCCCACTGCTCACATGAAACTGTTATGCAGATGAAACATGTTTCCTGCCAGTAACAATGAGTTACCTGCAGTTAAAACAGCAGCTAATCAGCTTTACTCACCATTAACGTGAAATGAACATGATGCTAAGTCTACAAAATGTTGGCTCAAAGCAGCCATGGTGGTAAGTTGGCTACACCAAGGGAGAGGTCCTTACCACATTCTCTCAGCTCTGCATAAATGCAAGTCTTTAAGATTGCTTTGTTACACAAAGACATCACTGTTGGAAGATGCTTAATCATAATATCAGAGAGGAAAATAATTATCTGTGGTTTTCACTTGCTCTCCAACTTAATATGCATATTATTTTACCAGCTGCTCACAGGATTGCCCTATCCAGAACATGCTGGTGACCAACAGCATCTCCCACTCAATCCTGACTGCCTACGTGAAAACAAAGTGGAAGTCACTCCACTCCCCAAAAGTTAACAAACAAATTAATGTCCAGTTTCTTAATTCAGTATTGTGATCCAAAATTAATGTATATCAGGTGGCATTTTTCCAAGAAAGATGACATTTAATGACACAAATTCACATAAAAGGCATCCTCTGTAAAATGTAACACCAGTGCCCCAAGTTCCTTCCTATGGCCGTTCGTGTCACAAACGTTCAGCACTGGAACAGGTCAGGTCAGTATCTAAAAAACCAATAGCATTGTATTCAATATTGAATTAAAAATAGGGAGATTTGCAGCTGTTCCTCCAAGCACCATGACTCCCACCACGTTCTCCAGCTGTTATTCCCATGTGCTAGTTCACAGCCTCTGGCCAGAATAAAGCACATACAAGAGAGGCACAGGATATAGCCAACGGCACTTACTGTTTGGAGACCATTCTTGATTTTTAGTCAGTAATGCTCTACACACATTTTGTTATATAAGCACAAGGATTCTTTAAGCCACAAAGCAGCATTAGGTACTTTCTATTGCAAAGAGCTGTATGTACCAGAGCAGAACAATCAGCTAGCATAGATCAGCCTCAGCTCCCCTTGAATACATAGAAATTAAATTATTTATTCACCACTCAAGGTGTGAAATCACTTATTTTTGGAAAACAGAATTTTCAGTTCTCTATAGCCAAATCACTGAATACACAGATTATCCATACCAGAGCAACAGACTCAAATGTCTTATTCCTCATCTTGAAGAAAGAAAAAATGTTTAGTCTGTGGTAAAGATTGGTGGTTTATTGTTAGGAACAAAATTAAAGAGATACAGACAGAGAGCTGGATATTTGCTGAATTCTGCAAAGTCAAATAAGGCTAGAACGAGTGGATTCAAGTCTGGGGACAATGAGAGTAGAGCGTATGATGCTGGTGGGCTGGGATTTGAGTTATGCTTAGGGACAGCAGGATCTGTAAAAAACCAAATTTAATACTGACCCCTGTCAGACCTGTAGAGAAAAGCCAAGGTCTGATACCACTAGATGAGAATGCCAAATTCTGGGTTTCTAAGCTGTCATCAAAAATAGGATTAGAGTTGGGGATAGAGTCTGGAAGAAGAGAGATTAGAGGGGCAAATTAATTGTTGAAATCTTTAAGACTCACAAAACTGGATGAAAGTTAATGTTGCTATACTCAAATATTTATTTTTTATTTTTCCACTGATATCAAGTATCTGGGCAGAAGTCAAATCAGGGTTAGGATTACAATTAGGCTGTAGCTTAGCATTCCAGAAACAAGGCTCTGCTAAATAATTTTTGTTGCTCAATTCTGCCAAACCTGCTCAGGGATAAGTAGATTAAAATGTATCATTTTTAATTGTCAGACAGAATGGGGTTACTGAGCCATGATCAACGCTGGAACCGGAATGGCATCATTGCTTGAGGTAAGATAAGTGGTAAAATCAGTATCAGCATATTTAAACATCTTCTGATTAACTTTTGGACATAGCTGGATTTCTAGGCCATCACTTGTGTCAGGAATAAAGTGAGGACTAAAACTAAGATTTAGTGCAGATTTACTGATGAGTTCTGTCCAGCCTGCAACAGGATTGCAGCCTGCCTCAGTGGATTTGAATTTTTCATAGTTAATGTTCACAAATCAACAGGTTCTTTAGCCATAAATGATACTGCAAGTAGGCCACATTTAGGGCTTGGGACAGGAGGCTCTGCAGCATCATATCTCCATTGCAGAACTCTCCCAGGTCTTCTGTGGTAAGATAAGAGGCTGATAGCCACAAACACCTTTAATTTCTCAGCAGCACTATGTCCTTGTGTTACAATGATCAGTAAGGGCTTGGATTTGTTGCAGGATTCACAATGGGAGGATTTGGAGCTTATTTGTCTGGTCATTGAAGAAAAGTTCAGGGTAGCTGTCAGAATGTTTAAATATGTTATGCTGAATTATAAGGGAGCTACGGATACCTTAGCTCTGGACAGCACTAGGCAGCATTAGGGTTTGGATCTGGAGTTGAAGGCCCTGCAGAGACAAGTTTATTGTAACATTTTCTTAGATTTACAGGTAAAAAAGAAGAGCCAGTATCAGTAAATTCATACACCTCATCCCTAAATTTCAGACGCAACTGAATTCCCACACTGACATAAAATCATTTAAGTTGGAAAGACCTTTAAAATCATCAAGTCCTTCCTGCCCTATCAGTGTTTGGGAAAGCTTCAATAGAGGACTTTGGGTGGACAGCTGTGTAAAACAAGCCTTGTGACAGGAGCATCAGTGGTCTACTGCTTCAGTATATTTAGTAAAAAAGTGAGTGTTGATGTCATAAGATTTCACTATTTAAGCTTGATTTCCAAGCTATGAGGGCTATGAAAACCACTTCAGTAAGTTTCACATGGATTGCTGTTTGGGATAGCGTGCTCAGCAGTGCACAGGAAAATATTAAATTCTGCCCTGTCTGTTGTAACATTTTCAACTGAAATACAGAAATCTGCCTTAAAAACATAAACAAAACAAGTCCCTGTCTTTTCCTGCTCCCCATGCCAATCATTTTGTTGTATTTGCTAAAATTTCTGCCATTTTCTTTGGAGATGCATTTCTGTTTACCCATTTCATCTCCACCTTCACAATCACTTCACAAAGCCACTGCTCTTTACAACATAAGCATATTTCATGCCTCTGTATTCTCTTCTTAAGGGTACAGTTGTGGCACTTGACACTTTGTGAAGGTTTTGTGAAGGTTTCACACATTTCATTCTGATGAGGATTAGGGATCTATGCAGGGATCTGTAAGAGTCTGGCTTACCGCTAGCGTAGACCTTGTGTCGTTGAGACACAGAACCCATTTTTACCTTGCATCCTAAGCTGTGCTGATTTTCAGGTTAGGCTTTTCTTCCTGAGCAACTTGGAAGTGATGCAGTGTGTCATGGGATCGCGAGTTAGCGCAGGTTTCGGGTTCGGGCCGAGCACCGGCACTCCGCCGGCTGAGCCGCGCTGGGCACATCGCACCTGGCTGTGAGGGGGAACCCCCGATGGGCAGCGGCCTGGCTGCCTCCGAGCGGGCGGTGTGCC
>NW_005054300.1:11309956-11330217 GCF_000277835.1 Geospiza fortis
CGCGGCGCTGCCCGCCCGGCCCGAGAGGGGCGCGGAGCCCCCGGGCCGCACCGCCCCGCCCGCCCCGCTAAAACAGCAAGTTGGTATGCAAACCCCAGCTGGCCCCATCGCACCAGATGCACATTCATTTCTATTCCTTTTCATTCTTCACAGAACATGTTATAATCTTTGATCATCATTTGTTTAAATTGTATAAGTAATCTGCCCGGTTTTAATAGGATTTTTCTATGAATCGGCAACAAACCATGAAATGTGATATTTTCACCATGACCGACCCAGGAAATTAGTCAACTTTGTCCTTGATTTACATGGGACCTGGCCAACTCCTCACGCATCGCAGCAGCAGCCGCTCACTGCCTGCTCCCCCTACATTTCATGTTGCAATTCTTTTCTCCGTTTCCTTCCTCTCCATAAGCAGGGTTATATATACACCAGAGATCGCCATCCATAAGCAGGTCCTGAATTTAGCAATGCCTCCATGGCTGCCTAAGTAGTCCAGGTTAACAAGCAAGTCCCCACAAAATAGAGACTGGAAAAAAGCACCAGAGACTTATTATTATTAAATGCAATATATGTGGGGAGATCTTGTTTTCAGCTTCTCATTCTGATCCTTTTGAGGGCAATAACATCATTTCTTCAAGTTTTCTATAGCAAGTATAAGAGCAAGCTTCCTCAAAAGAAAGCTGAGATTCTCAGTTACAGTAATTCATCCTATGAGCTGGGGCTTACAGGAAAAAATAATTGCTGTAGAACTCAAAATAAAATGGCCAGACTTGGTTATGTTGAGACATTCAAGGGGAAGATACAAAAATAGCTGTTTGAGCCAATCTTTCCATCTATCTATTTCACTTTATTCTAAATAATGCACAATTTCTATCCTAGCCTATATGAAAATCACTTATTTCATTATAATTTCAGGGGTTTGACTTGTTTTTTCATCCTATTGTTTGACAGTGTGCACACATGCAAGCTTTGGACAGAAAGTGAAGTTGCAAGGTGGTAATTTGGCACCAAGATTGCAATGCAAAAATACCCAGCATGATTCTTGCATGGGTAACAAGTTCCTGTTCAGTTGTGCTCTGCTGGAAGCTATGGCTGTATGGAGAAAGGTGGTGTTCCAAATGCTCAAGCCTCATGAGCTACTTTCCAGAGATTGTGAAGACACTGGAAGGCAGAGTGGACAAACACAGCACAGCCTGCAAGAGCCTGCTGCTAGCTGTTTAACTAGGTGAGAGAAAGAAGCAAGCAGTCCTTCAGCTGCATCCCCCAGCAGCCACAGGACAGACAGCCCAGCTGTATGGAGAAAACACAGGGACACATTGCTCCTTGGGTTCAGGGGGGGCTCAGTCTCTGCAATCCCACCCCAACAGGCATCCAGTGTGAACAGGCACACGCTGAGAATGTCAGCAGCTGCAACAGGTAAATTTTACCACCTTGCAGAACATACCACAGTTAAACTCAGTTTTATCCTGTCTCCCCACACAGGCAGAGTCTTTGAATGCATGTTTGCATACAGCATTTGTTCTGGATTCCCCAGTGCCATGTCTCTAAGCTATTATGGCAGCTACATCTGTGGTCTGGTAAGTACTCATGCAGCATTGAGGGAATCACATTTCTGGACCACACTTTGTTCCTAAGCCACCTTCTGATATCAAATCATCCATTTCCCCCATTGTCTATTTCAGGTTAAAATCTCTTGCAGACAGGAGCTGTCTCTTGCTGCATGCACATTTGTGACACAGCAGGGTAAGGACTGGCCATCAGCTGGCTCTTGGGGTGCTTCTCTCGTCTCACCCAAAAAAGCCACCATATTCCTCATCATTACACTAAACCAGGAGAGCTTCTGCCCCTTCCTTCCCTTGCTTGGCCTCAGCTCCTCAGGGCAGCTAGATTTTCTGTCCTGGAGGCATTTACACCCAACTTTCCAATCCAGGCCTCCCTGCCCCCACATCCCATGCACTCCCCAGTACATCGCCCCTCTAGACTCCCCAGCCTGTGAACAGCCCCTAAGGTTAGGTTTTATATTTCTTACCCACTGGCCCCTCCACTCCCACCAAGTCAAACTTCAACCAAACAAAAAAGAAAACAGAGGGAGAGAAAGGAAGAAAGAAAGGCCCCAAGAGGCTCCCGGTCGTTCCAATCAGGTCACTGTTTCCATACCAATTAGGACAGATGCAAAGCACATTATTAAAAATAGGTCTGCAGACCCATCTATGTTGATTATTGTCCTCCATTTCCGTCCCCAGCCAACTCCGTTAATTAATAAAGAAACTGCCAGAGAAGGAGGGGGGGAACGGGTGGCAGGGATTCCCCTGACTGGAGCCTCCTGTTCAGAGAGAAATTGGACACTTGAGCCTCTCTGCCATTTCCCATTGTGTGTGTTTTTCCTAATGAACTGTTTAGTGATGCAGGGCTGGAAGTCAGCTTTACCCCACCCCCACTAACTACCATCCATCATTAAGTGACCCAGTAAGAGGTATTTAGTACTTAACCCTCTCTAGAAGAAGTCAGATTGTTGTGTGGCTGGTTTTTCCTTCTCCAACCATCCCTTCACTTCACATCACTTTGTCTGCCTGTGAAAACATCTCTGCATTTTTTTTTGGAGAGGATTGCTCTTCCTTAGAGGAGCCCTAGAAAGAAACAGCAGCAGTCACCCCATAGCCAGCCATTGTGCAGAAGAGGAAGCACTCATGTAGTGGAAAACCAGGGATGAGATCCTGGCTTTGTTGACATTGTCGAGGCCAGGATTTCACTCCCACAACTGTAAAGCCATCTGCCTCTGAGAAGGCAAAGAATTTGATGGAGAGATGGCCCTGTAATCTGTGCAAGGGATATTGCTGATCAATATACACATTGGTGATTTGCAAGAGGAGAAAGAATGTAGTCGGTAAAAGTCAAGGAGGACTGTGAGAAACATAAGTGATAGATAATACGTGCAACAGAGTGCACGCTTGTCTCCTTCCAATTCTGCTAGCCCTGCAGGACTCTTCTCCAGCCAAAACTAATTTATCTTCATAACCCTTCCTCAAAAAGCAGGACAGTGTTATTAGTGCCATTTTGACAGTGGGGAAACTGAGTCAAGGACAAACTAACCTGACCAAATCATTAAATGAGTCAGACAGAGCTAAAAATGGAACTGTGCAGTCCAAGGTTTCTCAGGCAGTGCACCTTTGCTTTAAAGCGGAAGTTAGGGGGAGGCAGAGAGGTTAAATGAACCATTATCATAATTAGACTTGATGAAAGCAAATCTGGGATTTGGCCCAAGATGGCAGATCACGTTTACCTTAAATGAATGTATGTCAGTGCACCTCCTAAAGTTTCTCTATTAAAATGCCCTCGTGAGCTCTGAACCTGTGAGGTAGAAGTCCCAGATATAATTTAGAGTGCAAAAGGCCCCGCATGATCTTGGTCACATCACTTATCTCTAATGACCTCTAAAGGCACTCTCCATCTCTAAAACAAGGGCTGTCACACCCATTTGTACTGTAAGGTATTTTCTGCAGGGTCTTTCTTACTAACACAGTTTTACAACACTCGTGATATTGGGAACTGCTGATACTTCTGGAAAAAGAGCAGCCACAAATTGCAGCCATGTCTGCACTCTGAGCTGACAGGCAAAACACATTCACAAGCACAAGCAGGAAGGAGAACTGTAAAGCATAAGCAAAACACCCACCTGCAGATGCCAGCAAGGCTGTTTCATCTGCAGACTGACTGCAATTTCCAATTAAATGCCAAGTTACTTTCACACAGTCTGTTCTTTCGTTAGACTGAAGGGTTTTGTTTTCTTTTTCCTGAGTCACTCTTTACTAGAGAATTTCCACATCACGTGTTTTATTTTTCACAAGGGCTCTAATGCACCACATAATAAAAACTCACATCACAAGTCCAGAAAATCCACTGCAGGCTTCAAAAATACACACAGGAGGGGAAAAAAAGAGGAAAAAAAAAAGAAAAACAAACAATGAGGCTTGGATAGAAAAGATGTTTAGATTTTTTTCAGCCTAATCATTTTTATGACAACCCCCACTCTGCAAATTGAATTGCTGGGAACATCAAATGGTTGATCTAACACTGAGGTGTGGTAACATGCTTTCCTACACAACAGAACTGAACTTCTACTGTAGTAGCAGGTCTACTATCATGGAAGAAAGAGACCACAAACATAGAACCACTTAGTTTGATATCCCCACTTCTGTAAGGATCACTAATAACTCAGGATGCCAATAATCAACAGCCAGCATAGATATATTTCAAGTTCACCAGAGGAAAAACATTATGGGAAATAAGGCAGTCCTAGAAATACAGAGCATCACCAAGATGCCTATAGAGGCAAAGGAGGTCTGGGAACTGACTGCTGCAATGGACTGTATACTGAAGTGAAATCTCCCTATGTATGATGAGACACTTCTGTATATCGAGATAAGAAATGAAACAAAAGCTACAGGAGGTGGGTGTGTGGCAAGAAGTGGTCTTTTCTTCCTACTGTACTAGAAACACTGTATTTTCAAAATTTTGGTTTCTGCAGAGTACAAAATACATGTGAGGCTGGGTACTACATCTTCAATAAGTACATTGTAAATGTGCCAGCTTGGCCTGCACTCCTGTGACTGAACCAGAGATACCTAAAATTAGAAATAGGACCTATATTTTTCACAGGTCCAGTACAAAGAGTAAAAAAGAAAAACCTCTAACACAGAGAGGCCAGAGAAACATGGGCTCAGAAACAAACTCTGTCCCACCTGAAACATCCCAGCATTTAGCAAGTATCTTTTGCGCCTCCAAGCCTTTGAATGTGGACACTGGGAACAAAGAATGTACCTGACCTCCTCCCATCCTCATGGCTTGCTTTATCAGGCCAGTGGAGAGAATATCCTTTTCCTCTCTCTCCTTCCCATGAGCCGAGCAGAACTATCAGAACCTTTTCTTCCTTGGGAAAACTTTGTCTTCCATGTAACTTTTCCTGTAGCTGAGGCTCAGAGTAACCAAAATACGTCCTCAAATGAGTCAATGGCACACCCCATCAGCTTGGGAAATGGCATCATCCTGTCCCACATTTACCTCGTGGAGCCAATTTCAGAGGCACTTCATTTCTGAAGCACTTTTAGGTCCTAGTACAATTTACGTAGGGCACACTCTGCTCTCCAGCTAAGCAAACATTGCTTTGTTTCCTTTAGCCCTTGAGAGCTCTTGCCTCCAGCACCCCCCAAGGGGAAAGGAGCAGAGCCTCTTGTGTCGGATGAATGCTCACATGAGAGGCTGGTAAAGCAAGTGGTCCCTCTTGGCTCATACACAGAGGAAACACAACCCATGGCACAGGATAAGCTCCTCATACAGTGCTGTACCCAGACCTGACCACTGTCTGCTTGCTCCCCTCCTCCTTTACCAATTTGTGAGCAAGTCCCTGACCCAATTGGAACAAACCCTCCAGCAGATGCTTCCCTAACTTCCTGAGAGGAATGTTGGTGGCTCCTTGCTGGAGAGCCCTTAGATCAGGCTGAGAGCATCCAAGTGAGTCTAAAGCATACAGGAGGGCCCTTCAACCACAGAGAGCCCAGTCATCCTCCAGCTGCTAAATAAATATAAGCAGCAGTGACAGAAAATCAGCACTCCACAAAATTGTTTGTGGGATTTGCCAGAAAAAGTTAATATCAGCAAGAGCAATGTAGTGCTGACTGGGAAGAAGACTTGATAAAGGACAAGGGAATGCTGGGAGCGAGCAATGGCATAACCAAGAGGCAAAACTGACAAAAAGGACAAAAACTGGCATGAGTAGAGATTTGATAATATTGAATTTGCCTCTTCTGTGTCAGCAATTTGTACACCAGCCACCAAGAAATACTGATGATAGAAATAGTGAGAGAGCTAAAATATAAATAAAATAATCAAAGCCAACACAAACAGAGACCATTCAGACTTCAACTAAGATAGATCTGATTTGTGCTGCATTCCAGAGTGAGAAAACCCAGGAGTAAAATCAAGTTGGAGAACTAAGTCAGCATCTAAACCAGTGACTAGCACCACAACAACGAAAAAAACCAGCTTCAGATCCAATTCTAAGAGCGCATGTTCAGTGAGCCACAGATAGAGCTCAACACACCTTCATTCCAAAGATGCTCCTGGCTCAGCACATGGAAGAGATGAGACAGTCCATTATATGCTCTATAGCATGTAAATAGCTATACATCAGAGATTCTTCCTCTTCTGCAAGTTTGCCCTCCCTTCAGCCAAGAAACTTCTTCAGCCTTTGTGAAGTGCTAATCTACTGCTTTTTCATCAGAATATTTGATTACTTATAAATGGAAGACCATCACCAGAAATAATTTAAGCAGCCACACCATAGAAATATTCAAAGGCTGAGCATTTATGGCCAATATCCAGTTTTAAGTCCTGTATCCATACAGCAAGAGCACACCTCAATAAGAACATATGCAAAACTATGAACCAATGTAAAGACAGCTGTCTCTCTCCAGGCAAGAGAGAAGTGCCTACCTGCCAGACTAGATGTCCTATCCTGCTCTCCAGCACTTCTCACCCACCAGCTTACACAGCTCCCCACTCCCATGTACTTACATCTACAGGAGCCCATATTTAACACAGATACTTGGATTTCACTGCAAACAAGCTGCCTAGAAACCAAATGTGCAAGGTCTAAACTCTTCCATGGATTCCACTCCAAAACTTTGTGTTTTGCTTCCTGACCTTAAAAATGCAAACAGCAGCAAAGAAATATGGTGAAGTCTTCAGGTACTGTTATAATGCAACAAAACTGAGTAAACAGGGCTATCAAATGTAAGGAGGGGAAGAAGAATCATAAACTCTATGGAAGCTGTTTAGGAAAAATATTCCCTGGTTATTCAACCACACCACAGACTTTGCAGTTTACAGTCAAATTCCAGTTACATTCTCTCCAGCACTGCCTCTGCCATATACAAAGAACCGCATAGCTCTCCACACTACTCTAGTGAAATTTCAATGATAGGACAAAATAGGTGGGAAGCCAGAAGCCTTAGTGAATGAAATATTACTCATTTCAGTACTCCAGTCCATACAAATCTCAAAAGGCAGCTGCTTTCCCAACATATTCATGTTTTCACAGAATCCAATGCTCTTAATGGGGAAAGTGGTTGAGAAACCTGTTACCCCCAGCACATGCCATCCTGTGTGTCAAGAATATTCATCCCTAATTTCTTACTATACTTTGAAAAATCCAGTCCTTTTCTCTTCATGGTATATACAAGAAACATACAAACAAAATTGACCTTGCAGTTATGCCCTGGATAGGATTTGACTTCAGAGCCCTGATTCAGACACCCTGTGTAATAGCAGGCAGATTATCAAGTTTCAAAGCTCCTCAGAGTTAACAGAGATCCTACTATTGTTTCAGTGGTCTTTGAATAAGACTCTTAAGTGTTTTTTTCCACTCAATCTGCACTGTGTATTTACACTGTAAGCTCCCCAAGGCAGAGATTGTTTCTCATTTAACGGTGCCTTTTGTCACAACTAAGATTTAAGTGACACTCTAACAATTATGCCCTGGTCCTACTCCAGCATACTGACTTAGGGATTGGAAGGGACCAAAAGGGAACCCTCATGTTCAGTGTATTTCCTGCCTTGAGGTGTAGAGCCTTTTGTTTTGTTTTTTGGTAACAGATTAAACAGATCCACCAGAGAAGTAAGTTTCAAAGAGAGGGAGAAAAGTCTAATGCTCTAAGATCCAATTCCTGTGCTCTGAGCATTAAATCCATAACTTCCAAAAAAGATCTAGGCTTGGCATTGCTGCTCAGAAACTTCAGGAAAGACCTTGAATTGTCTTATGTCAAAACTTGCAAAACACAGGAATAGAGTGGCTCTCAATTACTGTTGATTACAATGCTGATTGGCTACTCAAGCCATAGTCCAGCCCTTGGAGGAAAACAGATTTTGACCTGTATCTGCATCTTTCCTATTTACTAGTGCCAAAAGCATGTGCAATACCCAAGGAGAATTAGCTCCAGCACACACCAACACCAAGTTTATTTACAGTAAACAAGAGTGTTTCTTCCTGTCTCAGCATTATGCCTTTTCCTTCAGACTTTTCCCTGTATTTTTGTTGTTCTTCCCCCAAAGGCCTCCACAGGCACAGCTCCTCGGGTACTGCCAGGAGACAAGAGGCACAGCAAAGCCCCAGAATAACTCCTAGGCTTCATGCCACCAGCATCTGCCCCTGTGGCCCTAGCAAAGTTGGTGACATAAAAGCTGGAACATCCCCCAGATCTTCACTAATTATCCCTACCGACTTCAATGTCCTCCAGAACCATGTGAAGGATCTTCCTAATTACCAGCCAGACAATGGAGAGCGGAGTCAGGTCCCCGGGCTCCTCAAGCCTGCCAGCCCCAGCCATGCATGGTCCTGTTTGGCCTCTGGGGCTGACTGCTCCATATGGAGACCTCCACCCCACACTTCCTCTCTTCCATTTCCACCCAGCTCCCTCCCTGCCCCCATCACCACCACCCCCAGCATGTGGATTTTATGAATGAAACTTTCTGACAGTTATGAGATTGGCAGAAGTCTATTCAGCAAGCTGGGGAATGTGTGAACATCAGGCTTCATTAGAGACTTCTCCCAGTCAGCTGATAGCTCATTAACTTAAAGTGGCCTCTTGTTTTAAAACCTCGGAGACCAGGAGGTGGGGTGTGGAGAAGGGGGGATGGTTGTCATTGTTCCTCTTGCCTCTCTCCCCCTCTGCCCCCTGTGAGATTAGGCGCCCTTGGAGGGGAGAGAGAGAGAGGCTAAAACAACTTTAATTAGTTATTTTCAAAGATTTTCTCCCCCTTTCTTCCTTTTTTTGTGTGTGTGTGGAGCAGGGGGGGTCTCTCAGCTGGGTTTTTCTGCATGGAGGAGCTCACGTCATTATGCTTAAATCCAGCTCCTCCATCCTTTGTTTCCTGGCCAACAATAGAAGAAGGCTTTTAAAAAGCTCCTTCCAAAACTCCTGGAGACTGTCTGAAAAGGAAGATGGGGTGAAGACTCCTCTCTTTCCTCCCTCGGTCACAAAAGTGACAGTCTGGTGCCTGTGCCAACAGCGTTCCTGTGTGAGTACTGGGGGTAAGTAGGGCAAACAGAGTGCTGATTCCTAAACTGCTGCTCTGGCAGATGAAAAGTGCAGCCCAGACTCACTTCACAAAGTGTCTGCTAACTGTTCTCTGTGTGGCTTTAAGGTCAGGTTGGAGCTCTGGACACCGAGGTCAGTCTTAGGACTTCATACCAAGTCCTAATCCTTTTCTTTCTTTTAAAGAGATCATAAAATAAGTGTAGCAATAGGGCAAACTGTCCTTTTGTGATTTCGCTTCAGAAGAACCTGAAATAAACAACTAAATTGCCATTATTGTCACTTGTGGGGAAACTGGTTGAGAGCAGCACATTCATTTCTTCCAGGCAACCGAACTACAAACCACAATGGCTTTCAGCAACTTGTGCTAGATGGAGTTTGCCAGAATAGAGAAGGTGACATCCCCTCAGTTGTGGCATAAAGAGCAATAACAAGAACAAAACAAACAAAAAGGGCAACCCAAACATGAAAATAACCTAACTACAACAAAGAAAAGCACCTTTGTTTCTTGCTATTACCAAAGCCCAGAAGAGTACCCTAGAGTAGCAGTTATTATAGAGCCAACCTGCAGCTTCTCTTATAGCTCCTGTTTCAGTACTGCAGAGATACATTTCTTTCCATAGATTCTCTTTGGGGCCATCCACAAAAGAAATGTTTCTCTGAAGAGGATATAAGTTGATGTTTCAGTGACTAGATGAGTTCATGTGTGAGGCAGAAAAATCTACCATGAACTATGGTTTAAGCAGTACATTTGTACACTCTGTAAATCACATTTAATAGCATCTCCTTTGCCTGTTTAAATCAGATGTTCCTGAGAATTTGGACTAATATAGACTGATAGCTCTCAAACTTATTCCTGAATTGCAGCCCAGACACAAGACCTGAGGTGCTGGTGGATGTTGCAGTTGAAGGCTAGACCAAGGAGTAGGTGAATCAGATTCAAAAGCAACAGTTTGGACAACAGGCTTTCCAGGAGAAGTATTTCTACTGCAGTTAAGGCATTTGGTATCCAATTTGGTCAGCTTTCTTACATGAAACTGAGCAACTTTTGCAAGATTTTAGAAACAAGGACCTTCAGTACCTTGCACCTTCTTCAAAATCAGAGCATAAACCTGTTTCCTCTCAAGTCAATGGCATTCACCCATGGCCTAAGGAACCGGAAGACAGGATTTTGACCTCGTTTAAACACTGACAGGCCAAGCAGAGTGGTTTGGAGTCATTTGTGCTGCTAAAGCCCTGCACTGCTGCTGCCAGGCAGGTGTCAGAGGCATCACCTGACAGGACTCAAACATTCCCCACAAAAGCTGTAAACCAGAGTTTGTTGCAAGAATCATGTTCTAATCCAGTTGCCTAATGAGCCTAGCATCCCTGAATTAAATAAACTCTACAAGTATTACTTTTTATTGTGCTTTCATTAAAGCAAAGAAGTTTCTTCCCTTGCTGATTGCAAGGATTTTAAAACATAGATTCATTTGCATTTGTGTGAGTTTCAATTCTCTGCCCTCAGTATCAAAAAATGTACTACATTCTGTAATGAGTCACACTAATTTTCCCTTGCCGTGAACTGGTAGGTCTCAATGATTCCAGGAAAGGCCACTCCTCAGATTTCATTACATCACTCTTGAATTAAAAAAAAAAAATCAAAAGAAGTCTTCAAGTTCTTTTCTACAGTTACCACCAGAAACAGCTGTACTCATCAAAATATTGGGTTTTCCCTCCAGGAAAGCTTAAAGATGACTCACAGGACACTTACCAAATGTTCCAGAAGAAGAAAGTAAAGATATATAAAGATATAGAAAAATACATAGGTAAAGAAACATAAAGGTAAAGAAAAAGGAGACAGTGCTATAACTCTGTTTTGTTTATCCCTCAGTGATACAGAAGCATACCAACATCAGAACACACCAAGTACTACCCAACTGCAGGTAAAATATAAGCTATAGAGATGCTTGAATATGGGTTGTTTTCCAGCCTTTGGGTCCAAAGCCAGAAGCCCACAAAGCCTGCACAGAAAAAACCAACAGAGAGAAGAGTGGCTCACTGACCAGAAACAGACACTGAACCAAGCAAGTCTGTGTTAGACAAGACAGAAAAGAAGGCAAGAAAGAGTTGTTGTTTTCCTCATGTTACAAATGGATGATGCAAACACAGACTATGCTATCCCAAGATCAAAATGCAAATTTTTGACAGAAACAGAAGTAAAAGCTGCATTGCCTGACTACCACTCACAGACTTCATTTAAAAAAAAATAAAATCTTGTTACAAAGCAAGCTGCACGAAGTAGGAAAAAAGCTTGGTTTTCAGACCAATGGATATACTGATATTATTTTAACTAACAAACTTTATCTATTCCAAATCTTTGGTGTGTCATGACTGCAATGAAATACTGTTTCACCAAAAAACTGCATTCACCACCTCTTTTTGAGCATTTTCTTTGACAAAATGGAAGCTGGGCAGAATCTGCATAGCAGTATGACAGCTCCTATGAGTCCAGCAGTTAGAAAAGACTGAGCAAAAAATGGGTCAGAGCATACAATCAGTGGGCAGCAGCAGCTTTGTGCATAGCACTGGCATTCAAATACAGACTTTCCAAAGACATACAGCACTGACATTTTAAACTTCTTTCCCAGCATGAAGGCTGCATCATGACATGATCCAAATTTAACCTCCATGGGCTCTGTGCGGCCACAGCTGGGATGCTCCCTGTACCCAAGGCAGCTAATGCAGGCTTTGCTGAATTGATTTATTTCTTGGCACCAGTCAGAAGTCTAAAGCATCTTTTACTTCTCAGTCTAATGCACAATTCCTGCCATATGGAGGCATAGATTGTTATATCACTGTAGAGTGACTTTAGCCTAAATTATCACCAGCTCTCTAGCTGGATGGACCCATAGGAAGAAACTTCTTTCTCAAGAAGTTTGTGATAGGAATATTCTGAATAGGAAAAGTCTAGACACACAAAGAGATTGAACAACTTGCCAAGGTCACTGGGCAGGACAATGTTAGGTCTTGCATAGGGCTTATCTTCCAGGCCGTTCTGCTTCTCTGTTAAGGTACCCTCTGGAAAGGAACAGCTTGATATGCACAAATTACTTACCTGAAGATCCTTTTCCTTTCTTCTTGTACAGGATAATGTGGTATGATCATTTTTTGCCCCAAGGTTTCATTTTCAAATCCTTAATCACAGAATACAAGGAAGGGAAAGCAAACTTAATGTCTAAACCAAAGTGAGTGACCTTGTGTGAGCTGTTGACTGTCCTAGCACTTATTAGGGCTACAGGTATTTGATGTTTAGTTCTCTGTTTTCACTGGAGCCCAGAAAATGCTCCAGCAGGTGCTGGCCTTAGGTTTACAGATACTGCCCCACTCCTCTAAATAGGAATTTTAGGGTACTGAGTATCCCAACTGCTTTTTTTTCTTTTATACCAAAATGTAACAATTTCTACCTGATTTTTCCTCCTCCCCCTTATTCAGCAATGCCCAAAAAATAAGCATGGTACCAACCAGCATGAATCTTTCTACATCAGATAGTGCAATGCATTAATATACCCTGAAGATAAAAAGTGTCTCATCCCAGCACTGGCCAGAGGAAGAAGATGCTCTGTTCAGTGGAGCATCTCCTGGCTGGTGGGAAATGACATGCATTCTCTGTACCCAAAACTACATAAGGATGAACTTTTGACTTCAACCCCTGCCAGGGCTGAAGAACTTAAAACTTCTTTGTCTTCTCCTTGTAAAACAATCCCTTTTTACTGTGATGTCTGTGTGGAGGTGGCAACTAAGGCTCAGCCTTCTGTCATGGCCAATATAATTTCAGATTTAGCCTGACATCAAAGTTCATGCTGAACTGCCAACATCCCTCCTTGTTTTCACCAATTTAATGCTTTTTTTTTGGAAACATATCCATATGTCACAACTCCAACAGCATGCCTTTCCTAGCTGTCTTTTCCTTCTTCACTGTCACTATTTCATTTATGTATATAAAGATTCATAGATCAAATACAGATCACTCAACATCCTGACATTCTCAAGAGCTAGCTATGAACTCTGATTATCACAGAATTTTTTCCTAAAACAAGTATCACACAGAGTCTATTTTCTCTTCTTGGTGAAACCTCAGCCAGCCTAATCCTGGCATGAGGAACTTCCACATGCTCAGCCACTGGACAATACTATGAAATAAGGAGATGGTGAGTCATTGCTCAGAGCTTCAAGTTTCTGCAGGTGTGCTACACTGGCAAGAAAAGTTGAAGTCATAGCTAAAATGATACATCACCAAAAATGATAATCAATTGTGATAGAAGACAATGGCAAAGCATTACAAAACCTGGCCTAATAGTAAAATGCAAAGCACTGCTATGTTCTCACTCCTAAAAAGTGATTTAGGGAAGCTGAGGGCATTTCAGAAGACAGGGCACCCCAACAGCACAGTCCTTCAAGAACAGATCTAGTGGCAACTGCCACTAGAACAACAGTAACAGCAGCTGGATAATGAAAGACTTACTTATACTCTGTCTGCTAATATCAGATAGAGTAGAACACTTTTTATTTTAGACCAGCCCAGGCAGGTTCACATAACATTTGGATAGTTATGAAATTCTATTAGACAAGAGGAATAACAAGTCTGTCATCAAAGACAGCATAAGAACAAAAAGGCTACCATGAGGGGGCACTGAAAGAAGGCACTAGCCCTGCAACTAGGGAAAGGATTCTTGAAGAAATATC
This sequence comes from Geospiza fortis, assembly GCF_000277835.1. Lineage (NCBI taxonomy): Eukaryota > Metazoa > Chordata > Aves > Passeriformes > Thraupidae > Geospiza > Geospiza fortis. Next base: position 11,323,774 of record NW_005054300.1, read on the forward strand.
ATTATGAGGGATCAGAGAAAAAAAGGCCATCTACGTGATGTCTGTTCTGAAGGATGCAAAGTCGTCAAAGGATAAAGCAGAGAAGAAAGGAATAAATCAATATGAAGTTCCTTCAGGAATGCAGTGAGCACGAGGGGTGCCTCTATTTGGCAGCCCCAGGACGCTTGCAGCCCTGGCTCAGATTGTGTGGATATGTTTTTGACTTGTCCCAGTCAGCAGATTAATGGCATTAACGAAGTTTCCATTAGCATGGGAGATTGGGGAGGAGGGTGAAGAGACAGAGGCGTCCAAGCGGAAAGCCACATGACTGCAGAATTGATAAGGCTAAAGATGAAACGGAGCTTCATTGGCATAAGAGAGGCCAGGAAATGCCACTACAAATTAGCCCCAGGCCTCATTTCTTTTCCCTTCATTATCCAAACCCCTTCAGAAGAAGAATGGAGGAGGTTATGACCCTCTCCCAACACACACATACACAGATATTGAGTGAGTCTCTCTCAATGAACATAGACATGGGTATATCTGTGTGTGTCTAAGGGTCTGTGTGTGTGGTACATTTGTGTCTAGGCAAACCTCTATTAATATACTAAGTAAAAAAATATGCCTCAGTATTCACATCAAAATAGAGCTACCTATTCATATGTGTAAGGGCACGTGTTCTCATATCTACAAGCTTTGCAGTTAAACTGTGTAATTTTTTTCCACATAATTGAGCTTTTCCTAAAAGTAACACCATTGAATGCAGAATTCTTCCACAATTCAGGGAGAATTCCAGCACCTGAACATGCTGTCTGTGTCCACAGCAACTTCTATATTACTTTCAGAGTTAACTGGGCATCAGTTTCTACATACAGCTTTTCCTGCAGACTTATCCTTGTGCCTGCTTTTGAAGGTCTACATACAAGGTGTGTTGTGAGGGTAGCTACACTCTTCCACATGGTTTGTTTGTTTTTTCTTTTGTGTGTGCATATCCTGTGTGTCTCCGTATTCCACCAATTATGTGGAATTCCTTGTGTCTGTCCCAGCTGTCTCTTTTCTTTGCATGAGTGCCTTTTGTAGAGGTCTGCATACCTCAAATAAGTTCTGGACTGCATACACACTTCTGTGTATCTTTCAGTTTGTGTATCTTAGAATATATGTGCTGGAGAATACACATCAGTATTTGTGAAAATTTTTCTTTAAATTACATATACTATTCTGTGTAAAACTATGGACAAGTTTTAGCATCTGTTGCTACACATATTATGCTGGAGCATATATCAAAAATTCTACTTATTGCCCCTGAAACTTAATGAATACAGGTAAATGCAACAGTGAATAATAAGTATTTGTCATAAGAAACACAAATTCCATTATACAACTATTAGAACTAGCCAAGGAAAGAGAAGATCTGTTTCAGCTAGTCAGAACCCGAAGACTATTTCTTACATAGATTAAAAAAATAACATTTCTGCAAGTCTAATGGCATCCATGTGTTAGTAAGAAAGGTGGGTTCTCTTCAAAGAAACTGTTAGCCATAGGCTACTAACATGAGAGACAACTTTGCCTAGGGGTAAACAAGAAAACAACCTCCTTCTGCCTTCGGAAAACAAAAAGAGGAGAGGAAAAAAGCCGGGAAGGATGTGTAAATAGAGCTTTGTGCAATGGTGCTCTGTCATGTGAGCTGTATGTGACAATAGCCCTGAAACCCTATGCGAGCAAACTCATAAAAGAGGTCACTGTCTCTTTAATTAAAGCTCCCTGGTTTGAGGTTAAAAACAAACCCAGTGTTTTATGGCCAGGTGTGCGTGTGAAAGAGATGGGAACACGATCCCCAGCCCAGTGGCAGAGCAGCAGAGAGGAGATAAGGGAGGAAAGCTTTTTATTAAGGTGTTGCTTGAATGCTGCACCAGGCAAGGCAAACACTGGTGAGGCAGGACACACAAGCCCCCGGGGACCAAGGCTGCAGCAGGGCAGCACCAGGCGAGGGAAATGATGGAGAGGGATGATGAACTGCCAGGACCAAACCTTCAAAGGATCAGGAACAGGAGAGGAGCATCCAGGAGTGCCAGCTGAAGAGAGATCAGAAAAAGCATCAAGGTATGGGGAAAACAGCAACCACTACCAGTCCCTAAGGCCTAGAGAGGCAAAGACAGCAGTGATTCTGTAGTAACACTCAGCTGGCAAATAACAGGGGAAGAGCAGCTACAGAGCCCTCGTTGGTAGGGCTTGAGAGGGGCCAACTCTTCCTAAAGTGTCTGCAGACAAGAGCCTCATATTGTTTGTGAAAACAATAGGGACTAGACTGATCTTAGCATCTAATAAAATGCAAATCTAAGATAAGAAGCAGAGAAGCTGCACCCTCTTCCTCATCCTTTCCTGTCAGTGATGTGTACATTGCTCAGGACATTCATGCCCCTGACACCATTACTGACGGCAAATCACACTTGGAAACTGGGGCTTCCCTTTGCCATGTAATCTTTGGATCTCACTCCTAGGGTACCTGCCACTATAACATTGAACTCTAATGAAGTGCTTATATCCCATGGGTCCATTTGGCTACGGATCCTTTCTTTACAAGGACTCCAGCTGTCAGTCCCTATTCCTAAAACTTAGAAACAAGGTAAACATCAGTCATTTCTCTTTTATACTCGCATGGAGAGGTACAAATGCTCAATTGGAATCAAGAGACAATCCAAAACCAAGTCCCTGGGATGCAGGTCAGTTTCTGCTGGGCAGGAACATGACACAAGCACTAAACACCACTGTCTCTGGGCACTTGAAGCCATGTGTTTTGAGACACAAGTTGGAATTCCAACCTCAGCATGGCATGAATACTCCAGAGGCTGGAATGACAACTGTGAGATACTCAGCAGACAGATTTGCTACAGTAATTACTAAAAGAAAGCTGAAATGCAACACAAAACAAAACAACCTCATGAACCACCCATCTTGTTACACAGCTATGTAAATAACAGCAACAGCACACAATCTTGAAGTGCTGTATTATGAACAGAAGAAAAGCTAGCTTAGCATTGTCTATTTGAATGCATGAGATTTTACAGAAATTTGTCTTAATTTGTACTTTTCTTTAAGAAAACATAGATAAAACTTTAATAGGTAGTATTAAAGGCAGTAGAAGGTCAGCACATCATTTACTGCACTCAGTAAAAATATCACAGATCTGCAGATGAGAAAAGCAAAATGAGAAATGCAGAAGAACAAAAGGGATAGAGGAGGGAGCTGACTACAGTCACAGAGTGATGTTTTACTTACATTTATCAGTCTTCTGCTATGGAATTTAAATCTATTTCCAGATGAGATTAATTATCCTATCTTTAAGCTATAGGCATGGAAATTAGACTATGGAGAAGAAGTTTGACTGCCACAGAATTAGGAACAGAATCAAGGTCTCAGCCTTGTAAAAAAAAAAAAAACACTTGATCATTCCAGCAATTTCCAGCAGCCTTTCCTTGAGATTTTTCCCTGCAGAAAGACACTTTTTTTTAAAACGTACCAGTTACTGGTTTGATGCTGAATAACAACAAGAAATTCTGCAGCCTTTTCTGTGTGGCAGACCACAGTATACAAGCTAATAGTCCTTCTGGGCTTGAAAACTAGGAAAACTGAAGATTAATTTAATCTCTTGTATAAATCCACTGGAGTCAACTAAATTTTGCCAATAAATAGTTGAAATCAGTTATGGTAACCTGTTTGCTAACAGAAAACAGTCAAGGCCCAGAACTACAATTCCATGACGTTTACTTCCCTGCAATGCACACAATTTGCCCACATAGTGTTTCCACAGTCATGACTGCCACTCTCTTTTTTACACTTGTTACTAAGTCTGACTTCTAATTTCCAAAGTAATCGGGCAAAATCCTTGGAGGTGTAACGCTCTTATTCTCCATAAAGAGAGGCTACAAGTGAATTTCCCCTTTCCAGTTTCACAATCTGTCTTTATTCAACAGTCTGTGCATAGTCGTCCACACTTACAAGCATTCTGTGCATGAAACAGCTCAGAAATAAGAACATAGATGATGTAAAACAAAGATTTGTTTGTCTAAGATGGAATGATTGAGCAAGCTCTTAAAATGCAGATTTACACTGACTGCAAATTTCTTTCAGATTTGTTTAGCTATTCCAGCCTAGGCAAACTCTTTGAAAATCCAGATCATTCTGTTTGATATGCTGAATGTGAAATGTATACCCTTTAAACTCAAATCCGTAATACTTTCCTAAAATTCAGTTCAACTTTACTTTTTCCTTTACCAAAAAGAAAATCACACTAAATGCGAGTATTTCAGGCCCAAGGGGGAAAAAAATTTCTGGTTTTAAACTAATAGAATTATCCTCCAATTTGCTCCATATGTCCCACCTTTTTAGGTATTGCAAACAAACCAACAGATCAGTTATTAGAAATATCCTACTTCAGCACCCAATAATCCACTTCATTTTCCTTGGGCTGAGTTTTCTCAGCTTTGTTCACTCCTGCCCTGCTGCCCCTGACACCGAAGCAAAGCAAACTGAGCCCACAGAGCAGCAATGAGTACCAGCTAACAGGGACAGCCCCCTCCACCGCCTCTGTGCTTGTGCCAACAGTCACAAACTGGGCACCTGGCACACTTGTTTATAGTGGCCTGCTGAGCAGGAGCATTGCCAGCATCTGCTTTGTGACTGACGCTGGGTCTCCTAAAACAAGATTTTAGTGGTAAGGGCAACTAACTTCTTGGTTGGGTTTCTTTTTCCATGTCTCCCAGTTTTGCTTCTTGTCTCTTCCACTGTGCTTCCCAGACTTGAAGAAAATACCATGTCCTGTCACTAAAGCATATTAGCTTACATATAATATCTGTGCTTTAACTTTTTTTCTGAAACAAAATAAGAGTAGTTTTGTGGCACATTTAGGAGCAGACTGACAGCCAGACCTCACTGCAGCTATCCCGATTTACACCAACATGTAGATTCAGCAAACCAATACTTCCTTTCTCAAAGATCAAGCACTTTTGACAAACTACATGAATTAAAACACTTGATGAATAAATATTTTTAAATCTGCATGAAAAATTCAATTTTTCACATTCAACATTATTCCCAATACTAAGCTGTCTTTTAAAAGAAGCTATTCATCTCCTTTTCACAGTAGGATCATCAAAATCTTAAATGCTCTCCGTAGACCCAAAGTAATGCTTGAGGTTTTCTCTCATTGTAATTCACAAAAAGCACTCACAATTTAATTTCTCATCCTTACACTACAAGGAAAAGTGTCTTAGAATTTAGGGTTTTTTCCTTGAACAAGGCAGATGTTTTCCATCCAGATTTACCATAATTTTGTTGTACTACTCCCAAATATCAGTCTTTTGTCTCAGTTCATTATCTGTACAACTGAAATAACACTGTCCCTCACCAAGGCCTTCATAACCACAAATGTTTATTGAGATATTTAGATATTGGAGGCTTGCAAGCACAAAACTACAGTAAAGATGTCTCCAAAGTCATAGTTAGCCAAGCTTGTATCAAGGGGTACAAAAATGTGTACAAATTCCCTAACTGAATCATAGGGTCCCAGCAGAGTAATAGAGTGAAGCTGAAGTTTGGATACTACAGACTGTCTGAAACTTCAAAAACTTCTTGATTATCATAGTCTTAACTTTTCATTATTCATTTCAGCATTAGCCTGAAATAGAGAGGTCGTACTCATTTTTTGCTTAAGTCTCTGAGAAGGGAAGACATATCCTTGGAATTAAAAGTATCTACATGAGATTATGCAATAAAAATTCAGTTTCCAACTCAGCTACAGTTCTTTGACAGTAAAGAAACCATTTGCTTAGTTCCTTAATTTCCCTTATTTATCTCAGTTTATCAGTCCTACTCAATCATTTGCAGTTCTTATGAAGATCTTGTCATGTGCTTCTCAAATCCAGCAGTCTGTATTTGTATGGATCATTCTAGATACTTCCATAGAGTAACTAAGAACAATAATAACAGTAATTTTTAGAAAGACACACATACAGACCTTCCTGAAATAGAAATAGTTATAAAGTTATATAGTAGGGGTGGGGGAAGGGGGGGCAGCACCCACACACTGAAAAGGTTTAAAAGGAAGAAAAGATAAAAGCTGCAAAGGAAACTAACAATCTCTTACATACAATTACAGAGAAGTGGAGCTCTGCTGACTGAGACTACAGACCAAGAGAGATCCAGCAAAAGAATTCCTGCAGGGACCCCCACACACTCCAGAGGAGAGCCAGAACATGAGACTGGCTGCATTTACTCTGAGCAAGGGGTCCCTGCTGCAGTGCCCCCCAGGTTCTGCCCTCCTGTCAGCCAGCTCAGGGCCCAGGCTGGTGTGTCAGAGCTCCCTCACCACTGCTGGCCCTCCTGCCACTGCAGAGGAACTCAGGAGAGCTGGTGAATCCTCAGGCCTGCCCTATGGGACAGAGAAACAAATGAGACACTTGGAAAAGC
>NW_005054300.1:11330227-11333560 GCF_000277835.1 Geospiza fortis
GAGCTGTAAGAGCGGCTCAGAGGCAGTTCTGAGAGAAACTAGGAAAGAAACCAACTTATTCTTAAATGGTCCACAAAAAGATGCCTTTCAAAATACCATCATCCCTTTGTTCTAGGAAAGTGTCTGTCAACTTCAGCCAGTGACTACCAGCCCCAAATCCACCAAGTTCCTTTCTTCATTGTTTTTCCCTTACAAAACAAAATTAATATAGCTCTGCACATACTCTGTTCCAAAAGCCAGACAGAACATCTTTCTTCCACAAACTTTTTACCCTAGAAATAGGATAGAAAAAAGTTTCCCTCTACATTTTGTCCATACAAGTTAAATAAGATTAAAAGTAGGGGCAGTCTGAAGAGTTTCAGCTACAGCTATGACACAACACTGATACCCTGAAACTCTTCTGACCTAGATAATGACTTGGAGAAGTCACTGTAGAGATGATCTCATCCTGCCCACAAGGGAAAAATGGCTGATCTAATACACCCTTTTACATCTCTCATTCTCCACTCCTTGCCTAATTCCATTTTTCCTCTGTTCTTTCAATTATTTGATCTCACAAACTTTATGAAATAGGAAAAAAAAATAGAAATTAAAATAGAAATTAAAGGTAAGATTGCATGAAACTTCAAGAGAGCCAGGCTTTCATTCCCAGTGTCCACCACTGGGTTTTTGACAGTACTTTGAAGAGAGTAGAGGCTGACAGTTCTTACCCATACTAGTACAAGTCCTAACAAGCCAGGATCTCTATATATCCAAGTCCCCTCTTACCCAACTCCTACAGCTTCAAAAAGAGGAAGGAATGTTTTTATTCTCCACTCTGGCTTTTGCTCATTCCTCTGCTTCTGTTTCCCCTCTCCCCCATTTCCATTCCAAAAGTTTGCAGTTAAAAGCATTGCCTGAAGCAAGATCACATCTCCAATAAGAGAGGCAACTTCATTACAGTTTAACATAAAAAGATCAGCTGATATCGATCCATAATTTGGACAAGTGCCACACTATTGACAGGAAGACAAAATAAGTTAGAATGGCCATGTTTCAAAAATTCCGTATGTACACTCAATCACTAGAGCAGAAATTGCAGTCAGGTATATAATAACACAGCTGTGTTCTCTATTTCCCCTGTAGATCAATGCTAACACAAGGAGGGTGCAGAAGATGGATGTTGCCAACAGAGAACCTTGAAATCCCACGTTAGCACTTAGGGTGACTTCGTGGATAAAACATGTGTGTGCAATGGTTGTGTAGTTCATGTGCAAAACACCAAACCTGAATATCTGATAATGCTCTATTTCAAAGTAGTCACTTCTACATTTAAATTCAAGTTACAGAACACAGAAACTGACCCAACATCCTGCTTTACCCAAGTATCCAGGCTTCAGTCACACATCTAAGGGAGCCCAGATGGATTACTCAGCAGACTTAGACAAGCACAGGACAGTACACCTTCACACACTTACAGGTACACAGAACAAATGCACGTGGACTTTCTGTACAGTACTGGACAGTCACTCTTCAGAAGATATTTTTTCCACAAGGTAGGTGGTGGCAAGAAAGACAGAATGTTCCTTTCTGATACCTTTTACAAGAAACTGGCTCCTGAAGTGCCACTCAATTTCTAGGGCATGCTGGCTATGTTCCACTAGTAGGATTTATGAACCCAATGTAACAGATGTTTAAACTGGACAGCAAAGAGCAAGTTCAGGAACTTGAACACCAAATACACAATCCTCTACCATTTGAGCTCACATAAAACCTGTTACAGTAAATATCTGTTTATTCTTTGTACAGACCAATTAGTGCAGAGAATGAAACAGCCAGACAATGCATTACACTTGCACTTTGCCAAGAGCAGTTATTTTTGAGTACTTAGCCCTGTAAAGGTCAAACTCACACACATCTCTACCACAACAGGGTTGGATCCAACCACAGTTCACATGGGAGGGTTGCAGTAGAGCATAGGCCACAAAAGCAATGCCAGTGTTCTTAGGAAGTTAGCACTCAAAAAAACTCAGCTGTGAGACATGCACCGCCACCATTTCTACCTTAAAAACTCTTGTAGCTAATAGCAGGGAAAATCTTATTTTCTCTATAAGCCTGCTATTCGAGACCAACATAACTCACTTAGCAATGCATAGCACACTATTCCTGATTATGTAGGAATACCAAGTAACTGAAGAGAAATAACACGCATCAGTGCCTAGGACTTTTTACCAGGATTCATCTCTTCCTCCTTCCTCCAGATTGACAAGCATTCATTCTTAAGGCTGAGGACTACAAGACACACAGTTCACTCAAACTATGATGTTGCTTTGGTAAATCCCTTCACATAAAAGGAAACAGATCTACCTTTCTCTGCTTTCACTGCCTTTTTAGTAGTTTGCAGCTTCTTCAGTACTTTGAAGCAATATGTTTGTGTTGCTAACATTACATTACATGAAAGAGAGTACTTTTTAGAAGATGCAGAGTATGGGTCACTTACAGAAAGTGCTCCATTCTAAGTTGCTCAGTAAAGCAGACTCACTTCCCAGAAAAGATGCTGCCCCATCAAAACTTCATTCCACATTCCAGCCTTGATCTGAACCCAAATTGCACAACTAGCCTTTATCCTGACAACAAGCCAAACCTTTCTTCAGATACCCCTGCATTTTTCTGAGCCACACAATACCCACACTGAGGTTTGTGACTCATGCCCATTATTAGTTTAGCCAGATTATACAGTTTTGAGGCCTGGTTCTCAGCACAATGCTGCAATGTTTAGGAGGTGTATGGGAATAGTGAAGGAGGGGGTTGTTAGCTATACTTCTATTGATCACAAACTTTTAAAGACCTACCTGTAGGGCAGCCTGTACCAGCAGAAACACAGTAAGAGCCACAGGTCTTCAGATCATCCTTAAACTCTCCTGAAACCCCACTAAGCAAGCTATAACTGCCCTTTCACCCTGCTCCTGCACCCTCCTTTTGAGCCCATCTGGCTAATAGGTCAGAAGTGGGGACACCTGTGCACAAAGCCATTGAAGTCGGGAGATTATTTGCTAGCTCTGGACAGAGATTTAGTTCCCATCCGAAGCACCTGCTGCTGGCCTGGCTCACGTGGGGCCCAAACGCAGCACCGGTGGCCCCTGATTCACCTTTTCGCTGTTTGTTCTCTGAGCGTCACCGGAGGGCTATGCGAGGAGCTCGGCCTGTCTCGCTCCCCAGGGGCTTTCCGAGCGCTCTCCTTCCCAGCCCTGTGTGCCGGGATGCTGCCAAGCCGCCAAGCTCCTTCTGCGGCCTCAGAGTGGCATCTAGTGCTCGGCTGTGGCTCTGCTCCTGCCGGCTCCCCCGGAGCCTTTC
>NW_005054300.1:11333631-11339957 GCF_000277835.1 Geospiza fortis
CCCCCCGGCGCCTGCCCCGCCTCCTGCCGGCACCCCCGGAGCCTTTCCCCGCTCCTGCCGGCTCCCCCGGAGCCCTCCCCAGAGCTTTGTCCCTACTGCCACACACCGGGACAAGGCTTGCCCTGGGACAGCAGGCCAAGCCACTGCCTCAAATGACGAGTGCGCTTCTCTCACACCCTGCAGGGTGAGCTGATGGCACGGGAAGCAATCTATAGTACAGTAAAATAAGAAAGGGAGTAAACTTATCCGCCTGGTTATACAGACTGTGCTGTATGAAGCGGATAATTTCTACATGGCCTAACTAGAATATGGCAAGTTCTATTTAACAGCATTCACCCTCCACTGCACGCTTGGTACAGTGGTTTTACAGATACCTATGGAAATTTACAAATTACCTATGGAAATCCACTTGTAATTACTAAGCCTTTCTTCAAAGGCCACGCTTGTTCTCAGGTACTGACCGCACTGCTTGTTCATTGCTGCTCACAATAAATTTCTCTCTAACCCTAATTTTTCAAACTCATTTTTTCTTCTTTTATGTGCCAGTCAAAACTGAAATACAGAACTCTCCAACAGCAGGACGTCAAAAGGAGACAAGGAACTGAATGCACTTCCAGGGAGTATTTTCCATATATCAGAAATAACAGCTATCAGAATTTTAAAAACCACAAATTATCGGAAGCTCTTGAGGGAGCTCCTGAAGGCAGAATCCTATTTATTATTATTATTGTTATTATTATTATTTTTACTACATGACCTGCTCAAGTATAATTTTATGGTGTATAATTTAATCAGAATGCTCTGCAGGCAGGTACATTATCCCAGCTGAATATGTTTCCTATTTTCAGTTTGCCTGAGATGAAGTAGCTGGATATGTTAAAGAAAAGCTACATAACTGTATAAGAAGTGTGTAGCTCTTTCATATGTTTCTCAGTAGCAGATCTCCAAGTGCTTTAAGAAAAAAAAGTCACATGTTGCTTGCCTTACTTTGTCCATCTGTGAAGTGAGGATAATACCTAAAGACAGCGGAAGGTGAGGATCAAAGACCATGTCCTGAGCTTTTTCCAGTACTGAAATAGTTAGATTTTTTTCCCATTACATCTGAACAAAAGAAACACATCAGAATAAAAGAAATTAGAGATAGCAGTAAGACAGAGTGCTTAAATAGTGTTCTGATCCTCTCCATATTTTAGTTCTGCTAACTGCAAAAGTCAGGCATTTATTATGTAAATTCAGAGACGTGTTCAAATATAGCGAGTTACGTAGCATAATTTTCCAGTTCTTAAAATTCTTCTAAATTAGGAAAAGCTTTCACACTTGAATTCTGGCTGAATTAGCTGCTACAAAAAATAGAAGACAAAAATTACTTTCACATATGAATGCAACAGAAGAACAGACCCTGTCAATACTTTTGTCGATAATATGCATGACAAACTAACAAGCTTCCAATAAATTAAATTTCAAACAGTTTGGCCTTAACCTGGCAAACTGTCCAATATCTACTTTGGCAGATGGCTGAGAAGTATTATGGGTGAGAAAGTTCTTCTTGGCAGCAGGGCCTGCATTCACAGGCAAAATGCAAGAAATCACAGCACTATTGATGCTGCAAATGTCAGTTTCTTCAGAACAACACAACATCCTTTGGTAGCAGACTGTTGATCAAGGCTAGAGATAAGTACTGAGAAAGCCCTTTATCACACTTGCCAAGAAAAGAAGTGAGCATTGTGAGGGCTGTACACAATGACTAAGACCCAGCCTACTATGGAGCCCTAAGTGGCAGCACCTACAGGAAGCTGGGAAGAGGTGCCCATCATAGAGCACACGGTGTTTATGAGATTGCACAGCATCTCCAAATACTTGGTAGCCTAAAAGCTCCTCACAGCTGTGAGACCAGCTGACTGAGTCAGAAAGTTATTTGCTATAATACCACCCACTTTAGAGTTACATCACCATCCTATATAAGAGCACCAATAGCCTTTTGCAGATGAAAAGCCTCTTCACTGCTCCTCAGTATCATCTTCTTACTGCTCCTTTAGAGTTGGCCAAACTGGAGTGGGTCCAGACACCCCAGCCTGTTACAGACTACCTTTGCTCAGTGTATTATCATCTGAGACTGAAAAAACCCTTTGTTCACTGATTATTTTATTTTTTCACATCATCAAAAATGCCCATAAGTAACACACTTCCAACTGGATCAGTCAGTGAACACAAATTCCTGGTTCCTTTTTCTGGTTCTGCCACAGATTCATACTGGGACTTTTGGAAATACATCTCATCACTCTGTGCTCCAGCCTACTGTATATAAAACTGTGCACAGCCCAATGAGTTCCGTGACAGAAAGATGACAAATTATTCATTTACTTATTATTCACATACTTCGCTGTTTATTTTTAGGCAAATTGCTCATTTTGCTGTCACAAAAAAAATATTCTTCATACCTGCAAGCTAACTAAGTCACAATACAGGAATGAAACAGATTCATTTGTCATACACAACCACAGAATTGTCTCTTATTGGACTACAAGACCTTTGTAACTATGACAAGATGTACATGAGAGGAGGCAGAGAGTGACAGAAAAACCAAGGGAATATTCGCATAGAACTCCATGTTACCAAGAAAGTGTAAAGACTGATAGGCTCTAATAAACCCAACTGTAATCTAGAGATGCTGATTGCTCTACCTGTCAGACTCTCCGAAATTGCAACATGAGTTTTCCCAGGATCAAGGAAGGGAAACACCACTTGGAGTGCCAAAAAAAGGCGCGTTCGTAACGGGCCGAACGAGCGGAGCGCCCGGGAGCGGGGGAGCAGCGCCCGGCAGGAACGCCTGGCGTTCCGCGGCGCGCCCGGCAGAGGGCGCCAGGCCCCGCTGCCCCGGAGAGCCGCGCTGCCCGAGCTCCGGGACTCCGGGGCTGGAAAACTGGGATACCCTGCGGCTGCAGCGGAAAATGTGGGAGCCGTGGGCACTCTCAAAGGGGTGCTCACACGTTGTTTGAATTTTTGTAGAGCTCTGAGTTTGAACACTCATTGCTACTTAAAAAAAAAAAAAGGGACTACTCAAAATATCCTTTCTCTAAGTTGCAAAAATGGGGGTCTGTAGAGGGCTGAAGATAAACCAGAATTAAAATGCAGTTTGGGATAGTATAAATAAAAGCACTGGACAAAACTTAAAGATGTGTACTGATGTTCTAGGCTTAGCAGCAGGAAAGGATTTTAAGCAGTCTCAAGGACACATGAACACATGACAAGATTAACTGAAAACAAAGGGAAATAAAGCCTAAATACCAGGAAGCACATCCCAGTAAAGTGTGCCTTGTTTCAGATTAAGCCCGATCACTAGAGCCTTTCAAAGCTAGAGTATACAAAAACAGCATAATACCAATTGTAGGGAACACGAAGTCTGCACTAAGCAGAGGGCAAAACTAGGTGGGAGGGGTACTGTTTTGTTCTCTAATTTCAAGTCAAATATAAAGAGAAGCACATATAAAACTTCTCACATACAAGAATCATCCACCTACATGTTATAATGTCACAGAACAAACTCATTTTGGGTGGCATCCCCAACCATAGTGGGGAGATGATCTTTAAGGTCCCTTCTAACCCAAACTATTCTATGATTTCAAGTACATTATACCACAAGGAGTTAATAAAAGGCTGGGGAAGGAACAATTTTCCTCTGGCTTGATTCAACACACTTGGATTATTCATCACATTTGTGAAGGAATATGAATCCTATCAAATAATTAGATGGTGTGTTAACCTTTCTGGTTTGCAACAGCCTGTGACTGACAAGTAGAAGGGTTCTCCAAGAACAATTTCCTGTGCTGTTGTTTCTTTCTGCCTGGGCTTTTAATGAAGGGTGTATTTTGTGTGCTTGTGCAGAGAATCCCTGTGGAGGTTTTGTTGAGCTTTAGGTCAAAGCTCTCTGAATTTAACTTAAAATTGGGGAGCTATTAGATGCCATATTTTTTCTGGTATCTATTACCAGTACTACAAGACTAGTCCTCTCTTCTATTACTGTAATTAAAAAAAATCCCACTCTCTTACATCGGTTTGGTTTAGAGTGACGTGGGAAGGTGAAATATCAAGTTGCGAAAAAGTACACTAAAAGAAGCCACTACTTCCTAGTACTCAATGTACACAACTAAGAAGTTTCAGTAGTTATAGGAGAATCTCAGTGGTATGGTAACTTAGATTTTCTCAGATGTCTGCTTCAAAGTCCAGTGTGGCTTTCTCCTCCCATCATCATCCCAGCTGATGGTCACCTTCAGAGTCTTGGTTGTAGAAAAAAACAACAAACAGCGGTCCAGTCTGTTGGTGTTCTGAAATCTGTGATACAAAAATCATAGGATTTGTAAAATTTTTTAATTGTCAGAACTGACAGTATCTGAGAACTCTCAAAATTTCTTATGGGCCTCAAGGTTTCCAAGCAAGCCAAGGAAACTACAAAGCAGACTGAAGCTAAACAAATCCTTACATTCTGCTGATGAATAGGATGCCATGAACTACCTGGAAAACGCTGGTAGAACCTCTTAACAAAACATAGTTTAGGAATGTCTGTTCTAATTCAGTTAAGAGTTGGTGAGGGAAGTTCGGTCAAACAGGGTAACTACAATTGTTTGTCATAGCTTTAAAAATTGTTAATTTCTAAGGGCTTCTCCTGGTTTAGGGTGAATTTGGGAGGAAACTTCCGAATGGGGTCCCTCTAGAAAACAGATTCAAGCAGCCCCTCCTGGTTACCAGTACAGGAAAGATTTCCTTGGAGAAAAGTGGAAAAAACTGTTTATTTAACAACCAAGTACTTACAAACATTAAAAAATAATAATATTAAACAATGGAATTTCTCATTGTTCTGAAGAGAGGCAAATTCAGAGTTCTTTTTGTGGGGTGTAGCTCAGCTCGCTCAGTCTCTTATCAGTCCCTCCTGCGTTGGAAAAGGCAGTCCTGGGCCCTGTGGGCCACAGGCTGAGCTCCTGGTGCTTTTCTGGGTTTTCAGTCCAAAGAAAGGCTGGTCAGTTCCAAGAAAAAGAAAAGCCACTGTCTGGGGAACTTCTCTGCCCGGACAGCTAACTTCTCAGCTAGCTTAAAAAAAGTTAACTAGAAGCAAAGGAGAGCTCTCTCCTGCTGTCTGTGCTGCAGACAACACAATCCGTGAGAAAGAATGCGGGGGAGAAAGTGCAGTTTCTGCAAACAAACTGTGTGCTTCTTCTCCCCCCTTTTCCTCTCTGAACCAGTTTTAAAGACACAAAACCTATTTCTGGGCTAAACAGACAAATGGGGATAAAATTCAGCATCATAAAGTCACCCCAGGACTGGGCTTTACATGTGCTACTTCATTTTCTTCAGAAATTACCCTTCCACTTCACTGTGATGAAGCCTGTTCCAGAAGCAGCTTCATTCTCAGCATGTTCTTCACACAATGGGTCACACAATTTGAAACCTAGAAACAGTAGGCTTGGTAGAAGATCTCAAACTGTTTACCAAACTAAGGCAAAAACGCAGATGGAAGGAAAGCTAATAGAGCGTAGTTGATTACTTCCGGTTAAAGTATGGATAAGTGCAGCTAAAAAGAGTCAAAAGCAGAAGAAATTAAAAGCAGTGGATACTCTTACAATGAGGTATATTCATACAGTGTCAGGGGATGAATGTATGTACATTTCTAGAGAAATAAACAATGGAAACAGACTCTGCTCTTAGTAACACTGGACTGAGTGTGATGTTCCCTATCCAGCTGGCATTACTCTGGATTTTTTTTTTTAATAATTGCCAAAGGCAGAATCAGGCTCACTCGCTGGGTATTTAGAAACACATGACTGAGGAGCATGAGTCGGAGAACAACTATGCCTTGCTGCTTTAGGGTTTTTCTGAAGAAGCACCTGGCATAACAGAGTTATTGCTCCAAAGGTGCTCCAGGGAGCACTGCGTTGTCAGACCAGGCAGAGCAGCGAGCACTCACCTGACTGGAGCAGGATGGGGACAGGAGCAGAGCGGGATGGGGGGACGGGAGAGTGCACCCAGCGAGCAGGGAAAGACTGCTGTCCCCATCCCGCTCAGTTCCTGTCCCCATCCCGCTCTGTTCCTGTCCCCATCCCGCTCTGCTCCTGTCCCCCCATCCCGCTCTGCCCCTAGGCACACAGCAATCCTGCAGACTGGCAGAATGGATGATTATTCAGCACCTCGTCGAGCCTGGGTGTGCTGGGTGAGTCTTTAGCCAGGAGACGGCACTCGGAGGGAAACCTGGGGAGCATCCCGCGACA
The DNA here is from genome assembly GCF_000277835.1 of Geospiza fortis. Lineage (NCBI taxonomy): Eukaryota > Metazoa > Chordata > Aves > Passeriformes > Thraupidae > Geospiza > Geospiza fortis. Next base: position 11,339,889 of record NW_005054300.1, read on the forward strand.
GAGCTCTGGCTGAACGAATGGCTGGGCAGCCTGGCCCAAACACCAGTAGTTTCCTGCTACTCTCAGCAG
>NW_005054300.1:11340514-11354824 GCF_000277835.1 Geospiza fortis
CTGCGGCTCCGGCCGGGGCCACCTGCACAGCGGAACACCGGTGCTCGCTCTCCGGTGTGTCTCCTTGAAGCCTCCAGAGATAACTCCTGCTCGGCCGTGGCGATGAGGCCAGCAGTGCTTTTGTAGTGTGTTGGTGATGTGCAGGGACCACTGCTGGCCTTGCTGCATGAACCGTGGATGTTGAAAAACATTGCGGCATCGCCGTGAATTTGAAGGGTGACAGGTATACCGTTCTCACCGCCACGTTATCCTTCCACAAAGTACATTTTATCCCAAAGAATAAAGCTGCACCCTCTGCGTTAGGGGAAATGGTCGCAAGTGATCTAAAGCATAAAGACACCAGTATACAGAATGATTCTCTTGTGCTACTGCTGCAGCTAATTCAGCTTTCCTTTCCCATAAAGGAGTTCCCTCATTCATGGCTTGAGCCTGGCAGTCGTGGGATGGACTGTCAGCTCCTCTGCAGGCACTGAAGTGACTTCACAAACAGTGGCCGTGAGCCGAAGACCTCGCACAGGTGACGCGTCTGCTCCGGTAAGGGCCCTGTGTCAGCAGAGTATCCAAGTGCAGCTTTCCAGGGTAGATCTAGAGGGGAGGGCAGAGTCTGGCCACTGGCATTATTATCTTCTGTCACTGTAGTTTACTGAGACTAGGCTATGAACAAAAGTCTTATGTTAATTTTAGAGCATTAAGCAGTTAATTGTGTTAACACAGTGACCTCAGTCTGCTTTCCCATAGCAGCCACACTGTGAAAGCACTTTCAGGGACTTTTTTGGCAAGAAAAACAAAAAATTGAGGCACTGAAATTGTTTGTAAACTGTCATTTAGCCTGGAAAGTTTTCTTTTAAGCCAGCAAAGTTTGAGTTAAATAGTTCAGTGGAGTATAGCCACAGCTCATTTTCTATCCTGCACGTGTCTTTTGAGAAGTTCCCTCTGGGCCTGTATGTCACAGGCTGAACTGACGGGGCCTTATATCCCAGAGAAATGCACTTCCCCAAGCACAGACACACCAAGCACTGTAAGACATGCTCTGTGCTTTTTCGGAAAAAAAATTCAGAGAGAGCTCAGTGAACCATCCCTGTCCCATTATTCACTCACTGACACTTGAGCTAAATGAACCTTCTCAGATCAGATTTACATAAACTTGCTCTAACCTGTTCTGAGAAACATCCAAGGATACAACACCCACCTCCTTCCACTTGCAGAAACCTCTAGTCACCGTTAGGTAAATTTATGATCCCATAAAAGTTGATATACAGTTCCTTAGTTCAGAAACATTCTTCTAAATTGCTTGAGTCTGTCTTGTTAGTAAAAAGTCCAAGGCTCACAGTCATTCCCATTCCATCACATTGACCATTTGAGAATGATTACTGAAGTTGGAGTTGAAAGAGCCTTCCAAAACAATCTAGCTGTATGCAAACAGTTCAGATTCTTGCCTTTTTTTTTTTTTGAGGAAGACAGATTCATACCAACTTTCCTTCAATATAACATAAGTACCTATTTCATACACCACAAGAGCAATGGCACTTTTAGAGGGATATTATTTCTACATTTGTTTTACAAAAAGCCCCACCAAGCCAACAAAATAAATTTGACATTAACGCGTTAGGAAGGAGAATACAAGGGGATGGAGATTGTTGAGATTGCTTGGTTCTCAGGACTGACAATAGGGTGGGAAACTGGCCAAAGCATCTCATACAGAAAATGAATAATTTTCACATTCACAGTATGAGAACTGATACCACTTTTCTCTGCCTGAGGTGAGGAAATACGTGTGCCATGCGATGTTGTGTGATTCAAATAAGCACTGCTGGCATTTCAAACTAAGTCTGACTTAATGAGATGACATACAGTGCTCCACTGCCCACTCCTTGATAAAAAACCCCAGAGTTTAAAGACTGGGGTTTGTCAGAAAATGACAGGGATTTCCAGGAGCTGAAGCTCTCATGTTCTGACAGTGCAAAACTGTAAGGCTGTGAGCAGAGCAATAGGAGTATCATTTCATCATATGCTTTTAAAAATAGATTCTGTGCAACGTTACACAGAACCCATATTGCAACAAGAAATGCAGAAGGACTTTCACAAATTTATTTGAATCAGTGACAACTAGTGAAGTGATCTTAAAACCCACATTGCAGTTGTGACTGGAAGTTTAGAAATGTGGTAACATCTTTTCAGGAAAACTGAGCTCTCAGGGGAGTGATTTCTCCTTCCTTTGGATTGTAGATCATTTTGTGCATTGTAAATCACTCTCACACAAAACTGAGCACATAGGATAAGCTCTCCTAGTGAATCTCCCCCTTAACTATTGCAGGTTATCACTAGAAGAAGTGTAACATTTGAAGTTTAATGCAGAAGGAGTTTTGATGTCCTGAGTTACGTAATTCTAAATTTGGCTGTGTCATGGGATGGTTTTGTTTATATGCTGCTAACTCTGGAAGACTCATCCAGGGAAATGCCAAACCTTTCTGATTCCCATGGGACACCAGAATTGTCTGTTAGTAAGCTATATGACTGTTCCATGAGTTCTGTGTCAAACAGGCCTGGTCAGGTCCCAGTGTGGCTGAAATGAGAGAGCTGCACTGATGGGAGCATGATGACCCTTGGAACCTCTCTGGCCAATAACCATATCAGTTTCTCTAAATGCAAAGCTGGTTTCCTTCCTGGGAAGAACTTGGTGCTTATACCAGGAATTTGTCCACCCAGCAGCTCTGTAGACCCCAAGGGGAAGGAATGGTTAAGAAACAGCTTTTTTTCCACCCTGTTCAGTCCAGGCTCAGTACTGATAGCCAGAGCAGGGCTGTGGGCAGCCCCCTTCTGCCACTGCTTCTGTAGGAGCTCTGTGATTCTTAGAACTCCCCTGAGTTTTGGGTTATCAAGTGCCCCTTGTTGCAGCTGCATCAACTCTAGAATGGCTCATTTACCGAGCACAACAACGGGCTCCTGTTTGGGCAGGATTCCATTGGCAGTCCATGCCTGACTGGAGACCTTTGATATTTTGGCTGGCAGACTACTTGTCTGTGCCCTGCTTGGTATTTCCCTGTAAAATATACGCTAGGATGTCCTTTCTTTAGGAGACATTACCCTTCCTCCCACTCATTCCTGAGTCGAGTCCAAGCATCACTGCATATGCTCTTGGCTGGAAGGCCCACCCCTTTCTGCAGGGAGTGTACAAGCCCACTCCCTATTTCTTCCTCACTGGACAGCACAGTCTTCCAGCTCAGAAGGGGTCCCTGGTTCCTGCAGCTGGACACATCTGCATTTCCAGCTTTGCTTCCCAGAGGGGACTTTTTAAATGTACGGTACAGCTGCATACTGACAGCATCAACACAGTCAGGAGGGGCCCAAGATATTGGGCTCCTTTTTCCAGTGGATCCTCATACTGCAGCTTTTTATGGATATCTTTGCCTGCTGTTACCCAGAGATGACAAGACATTGGAGAAGTTTGTGAATTGTTCTCATGGGAAGAGCACGCTTGCCTATACCATACCTGCATTTTGATCTTGATATTTTGATTTTATTAAAATTATATGGAGTTTTTCTTTCTTTTTTTTTTTTTTTTAGGAAAAGGCTTAGAGAGACATGGAGATTGAAAGAATCATTCAAGACACACTGACATGCTTCATCCAGTCCCACATCCCTGCAGCAGATCTCAGGTATGTTGAGATAGGCAGTTCAGTATCGTTGCTCCTGCATTGTCACACTGTGCATTATACTGAATTCTGTAGTTTTCCTGTACTTTGTGTTGCTCTTTCTTAAGTCAGATCCAGGATGTAGGTAATTTGTACAGGCTCTGATGGGAATGCTGGAACAACTATAGTTTAGCATTGCAATCTAGCAATGGCATTTCTTTGATGACTAAGATGATTAATTTCCTGTCCAGTAATACCCATTAGGATATGGGATTTCCTTCATTCCACAGCCATCCCAAATGGCTTTCTGAGCAGGATCATGTCTGTCAGGCCTCTCCCTGTTTTGAGCTCTGCCTGCATGCATAGATACAGCCACCTTGAGGCTGGAACACAGCAGCAAGTTTTGCAGCTGGTGGCAGCAGTGACACCAGCGTGGAGAGCAGCAAGCAGAGAACACTGTATCCCACAGAAAGTGTAACTTAGCAGAATATGATGACCTCACCTGAAATACCAGTCAATATAGAACAGCCAAGGTCTTGAACATCTAGGATATTTTGGTTAGCTCAGCTGAAGCACCCACAGGAGCACAGCCTCTGGAACACACAGTGGGACTTTCATTCAGTGCTGCCCAGGAAGCAGGACCACATGCACTATTTATCTGTTAATGCTTCCCTCTCAACCACTGACCACCTGCTACTTGGCCTTAGGGGTGGTATCTCCTCGTAACATACAGTCACATAGGTCCTGCTGCTTTATTAGAAAGACACAAGGTTAGGCAGAATGGGAATGGAGAGAAAGGAAAAATTGGGCCTGTTGACCCTGCTGTTTGTTTCTCTTTGTCTCCAGTGGGATGGATGATGTTTTCTTCTCTTATATCACGGGTGTTCTGGAAGAGCTGGGCTCACCAGAGTCCTCTGAAGAGACGTTTGACATGGACACCTTTGTGGAAATGATGGAGGCATATATCCCTGGTTTTGCAGAAATCCACAGGTATGTGATTGTTACTGGTTTGTATGTGCATGCCATGCATCAGGGGCCTGGCCCCAAGACCCCCCAGTACTACAAATACTTTTGTTATACCTAGTTGAAAATGTATTAGTACTAAACCTGAGCCATCATGATAAGTCACTCTTTGCCTGAATACACAGATGCTAATCCTAACATAGTTTGCAGCTAGGTCCTTGGTAATCTGAAATACCAGTTGATTTTACTGGGCTTCCCATCAAGCTTTGTCCTTCTATAAAATGGTAGCCAAGTAGGATAGGCTAGTGCTTTAATTCCTCATGCTTATTATACAGTTTCTGTTATTATACAGTTTCTGTCTCTTGCAGTGGGGATGTTTGTGAAATGATGTTCTCCCTCTCAGAAAGGCTTGGTGAAGCTCGCAACAAAGGTGAGTTACACAAACAATGTCAGCACAAGAAGATCTGTACGTGTTTTTAGTCTTAATATTTGGAGTTGAACAATGTCACAGAAAAAGTACAAACTTGTTTGCCACAGTTAGGAACTCATAAGGTAGCCCAAATTGATTGACAGGTTTGGGGGTTTTTTTTTCCAATATTCAGTCAGGTTTTTCACATCAGCAAATGGGAGATGGGAGGTTGGAGTCATATGGAATACTGTCCAAGACATACTGAAGTAAAAAACACTTGATCAATTCTCCAAATACCTCTATTGAGATCAAAGACAGAGTAATAAGAAAGAAATAGCCAATTCAGGGCTGCTTGTTGAAATTCTGCTGTAAGTTATTTCTGAAAGAGGATTTCTGCCTGCCTCTGATAGCCATCTGCCTAAGTGGCACTACCACTGGGCAGCCTTTATCAGGTGCATCATCAAATAGGGTATCCAGCTGAATACATGTATCACATCTAACTTTGAGCATCCTCAAAGCTCACTTCATGTTCATCCATGAACCCTGGCACAGATGCAAAATCATTGATGTGCTCTGACCTGCACTGTGCAGGACTGCAGAAGACTACGCTGTGACAATGGCCCTTTCTAACCTCAGCATTCACAGGCCAGCTGGATTGCTGTATCAATTAGCTCCATGGGTACTTTCCACTAAAGAACAGACAGGTTGCAGTGCCTGGATATCAAACCTTTCAGGACATAACCAGTCTGAGTTTTGCTGGTCTAGCAGCATCACTGCTGTCTTGCCAGAAGGCTACACAATGTAGAGTAGACAGTCCTGTCCTTTATCTTTCTTGCTGCTTTCTTGAACTTGACAAAATCTTCTGCTCTGCTCCCCTGCATCCTACCCTTTGAGGATCCTGATGTAGCCAGAATGTGGAAGGAAAGCACCATTCCAGTCTTAGGACAGAACAAAAATGAAATGGTTCTTCCTACAGTGGGAAAAAGAGCCTGTAAAAAAAGAGATGCATCAGAGTAACCTGATCACAGGATGTGCTGGCTTGCATGCAGCCTGGGGACTACCACAGTGTATTTCCAAGTTTAAAATCACAACTACACCTTAGTTCAAAGAGCAAATACCAGGGAATTCTTAGAAATGGAAGTATCCACAACCGAAGCACTAGTGGACTGATAATTGAAAAGTATAATTGAACTTGCAAGCAGCCCATGCCCTTTACAGCCTGGAAATGCAGAACTCAGGCACTCCAGCAAGTGCTAGCACTGGCTTCCTGCAGATCAGTGGGAACAGAGCTGCAGCTATCCCCACTGAGGGCAGGAGAAACAGTAGTGCTTCCAAGTATTGTCACTTAAGAAGAGATTTGCTTTGGCACACAATGCACTAGCAATCTAATGCCAACAGAAAGCACAGAGCTCTAGCCTTAGTGGGACTGTTCCTCAGGAGATATCACTGTGTCTTTAAGAAAAACTTGGCCAAAAGGCTGTGGAAAGCAGGAGTGAAGCGTCCTCTGAAGATCTCACCAAGAGCCAGGAGGCTGGAGCTGGAGCCTGCAACGGGGAAAGACTGTGCACTGTAACAGACGGAGCCGGGGCCCAGGTATGAGTACCCCGCAGAGGAGCAGGAGCACTGGGGACAGGCACACAGCACTAGGCTACCAGCACCACCTGAGGGCATTTTCCAGCTCTGGACAGCATAGGCTGTGACACAGCATCACTTGTGACCATGATCTTCTCCATTGTATGGCCTGAGCAAGACTGTCAGAAAATTACATGCTGACAGACTGTGAGCCAGTGCTCTGGCTCATCCTTTTCAGTGGCTGGAAAGGGTAAGCAAGAGCAATGTCTGAGAGACCCTGTCCCAGTGCCTTCAGAGATCCCACAGAAGCTAGGGGTACTGCAGTACCTTCTACATCAACCCCAGCTTCCTCCCCCACACCCTGCTTGCTGTTTCTCCAGTACTGATCTATTCCTTCTCTGCAGTACAAGCATTCTGTGTCCACAGAGTTCTAGCAAATGCTGCTATGGTGATGCCTTCTGATGTAGCATCAGGTCAGTGTTTAGCAGCCCCTTTCCTTTCTAATCAAAGTACATATAACTTCACAAAGTGGGCAGGAGTCAGGCATTTGCACCACAGGGTCCAGGAAGCTCGCTCACTCTTAAGCATGGCCACGCAGATGAGTCAGGTTATGGGAGCCCTGCTTTAAAGCAAGGTGAAATACAGAGGGAGGAGATTAAAGGAATGAGAGGAGTTTGTCTTTCCAAAGATACAGTCCCCTGTTAGCTTCAGGAATCAGATTTAGTAATGATGGTAAGGAGAGAGAGCTTTCAGCAAAAGGCAAGCTGAATTTCCTGACTATGAAAAAACAGAGGCCCTTTTCAGTAGCCCGCTCCTCACTCCATCCCCAACTTACCTCTGTCTCTTTCTCCAACTAGGAAGGTGCTGACTTGAAGGATGGGGTGGAGCTGCTCCTGGAGATGTTCCCAGCCTGTACTGTGAGCCAGGCAGAGAAGGCTCTCGCCATGACCTTGGGGAACTTGGAAGAGGCAGTGCAATTAATTGTGGAGGAGAAGGTGGAAATTGGCCCAGCAGGTGCGAGTGTGAAGGTACTGTATTCTGTCCAGGGTGGCAGAGGGCCAAGGAGCAGGGCAGAACTCAGGGACATACAGGTGCCACAGCTGTCTGCTACAAGCAGAAATTTTGACTGCAGAAACTTTATGCACAATAAGCCAGGAGGATCATGCAGAGTGACAGCTCCTCTCCCTCCCCTGGCTGTCTTAGTATAGGCTGTGCCCACCAAGGCAGGACCCAGTGGAGCTGTGGCTGGCACCCCTTTCCCCCTGGAGTGCTCCACCAGCAGCTGGGTTTACTGAGCTAGCAGGTAAGCTGTATGCCCTGTTGTTGTGCTATTCACACACCAGCTTGTCTCCTCCCAGGAACTGGCACGGCCTCGCAGAGCACCCAACCACGAGGAGCTAAAACAGGTCATCCTACAGAAGTAAGTACCCAGCAGCAAAGAACCCCTTGTTTTGCTCCAAATCAATTAAGAGGTAGCAGTTTGGGGAACAGTGTGGTCTATAAAGAACTAGGGGTGGGTACTGGCTGGACACATCTAAGCACAAATACAATCATCAGCTGGGAAGAAGGGAAAAAAATGAAAAAACCAACTAACCAAACACATACACACAAAAAACCCAGACAAACAACCCACAAAACCTAGACAACAGAACAGGTTTGGTTTCTTTCAGAGCTCTGGCACAGAAACACATGACCTGTACCAGCTGGGTCACAGCACTGGCTGCGTGCAAGGTTTCAGCCTCCTATAGATGCAGTGTAAGTCACAGTGCTGTTAGCTGAGGTCCTGGTTAAAGGTTCAAGGCACAAACATCATGCTGCAGCTCAGGTAACAAACACATGGTGACCTGTAGAACTACAGTAACTCATTCATACCTCCATTCTTGGAGACAGTCCAAACAAGGTTAAAGATACCTTCAAGAGACTGCCTGTACAACAGCACTGGGAAGATTAAATCTCAATTGCTGAAGGTGTGAATTCAATTTAAAGAAACCTCTCTGAAGTTCTCTGGACTTCTTGGGAATGAAAGTAGCCTGAGATTAGTTTACCTATATTCATTTCTAAAAAAATTTAATTCTCAATGGGAGAACCCACACTGTGGTTTCATCTATCTGCTTTAAGATCTCATCTTTCATGAGTATCCTCATGCAGGCATGCAGCTTCCACACGTCTATCTAGCCACATCTTTTCCACTTTACATTCTCCCCAGGGACAGAATCAACAGTCAATGGGCTAGGAAAGAGAAAGCAAGGCAGAACAGCATCCAGGCAGAAGTAGTAATCCCTGTCCTTGCCTATCCCCTGTGCAGGCTCATTTCAGAGGGACAGGCAAGGGAACAAAAAACCACCAGCTTCTTGTTATGTTTCTGAGAACTTCACTTTAATGACATTTTGGCAACATCCTGTACTTTAAACATCACTCAAGCACAGGTACAGAAAGCAGATCGCCATAGCTGAAGGTACACAAGAGTAACTATACTAACTACTGAGGGAGAAGTCATGGTCACCTGTGCTAAACCAGCATCAAAATCTCAGAGTAGCAACTCAGCAGTACAGCAAGCAAATGCTTGGACCCTGATGTTTCAGTTACATAGGAAATGAGGTGATGCTTTTATCAAGTTGCTTCCAGCACAGACCAGTTTCACAGTCAAGTAGTAGGAGGAGTGTGAAAGGAACACCATCATTCAGGGCAAAAGCAGACAGATTGGTCCTGTAATCTCACCTATGTCTCATTTGGCTGCCATCACTTAGACTTAGAAGGAACAAAGCTGCCTCAATGGCACACCTTAGTACCTCTCTCAGTTCTGCAGTGGCTGTCAGCATTCTCGACCACCTGAGTTTTCAATACCCTTCACATACAGGTAAAGATGCCACTCCAGGAAAATCCCACTAGATTCTCACCAGAAGGGTGACATGCTTCTTGCCCATTTCACCCAGAGGGGAACATCAAGTTTTCCTAGCTGCAATCTAGGCAAGTAGGACACAAACCAGCCAGGGGAGAAGGGACATAGGCTGTGAGTAGCCCCCAGCTACTCTATGTATGTTAGAGTGTTCACTGAATGCTTCTTGTGTTTCAGATACATGATGGTGGATAGTGCAGATGATCAGAAAACACATCGGCCAGCTCCACCCAAGGAGGTAAGCAGGCCCAGCTCACCAGCCATTTAAATGTCCCAAAGGTTAAAATAAAACCAGGCTGCAAGTCAAAAAAACAACAGGGCAGGCCAAAGGCAGGTCCATTCATAGAACCTGTCAGTCAAAGAGGGAAGATTAGCCCAGCTGAGGTGCTGCAGGAAATGTCAGTTCTTACCTTTGTTGACTACCATGACTGTTGCTCCCTCCCATCAGATAGCACCCTTCCCAGTTTTGGCCAAAATTCCCAACACAGACAATGGTAAAGCAGCCCACCCACCCACCTCCCATAGTGCAGCTCTGCTTTTGTTTGCCCCCTCCATTTCTCCAGCAGTGTGGCTGTCCCTCCATTTGGTGTTGATATCTTTCCTCTCCAGGCTCCCAAGAAGTTGATCCGCTATATTGATAACCAGGTGGTGAGCACAAAAGGAGAGAGGTACAAAGACATCAAGAAGCCTGAGAGTGAGGAGATGAAGAGAACCTACATCAGCCTAAAACCAGCCAGGAAGTATAAGTTCCACTGACAGCCAGGTCCTCCTGCTCTTCAACCTTCCACCTCACTGCCAGGCATGGCAGGATGGATGTGTGGTGCTAGGAATGAGGTTGACTCCACCTGCCACTAACTTGAACTAACCTGGAAGCCAGGACACTGCTTTCAGCTTCCTCAACTAACCTGGCTGAGCAGACTTCTCTCCTTGTGTAGCTATCCCTCTGCCCCCAGGGGCACACCGCAGTGGCTCTCCAGGACCTGGGCATTCTCTGCTATTCCTTGCATGGGACATTTTTAGATCTGAGATGTGGCATGTGCTTTTGCAGCAACCTTTTTAACAAGTCTTTGTGCACTGTTGCTTTGAGTGCCAGTATTAATAAAGATGATGTGAGCTGGTGTGTAGTTCAGCCAGAGCGTGCACATGCTTTAAAACACTGCCTCCAAAGACAGGAGCAGGGTCATCCTCTCTTCCTCTAATTACTCTCTTCATCACGTTCTCAAGACGCAGCTGCTGTTTGATTAATTGCCTAGCGGATAAAAGGGCTTAGGCTCAACTCCAGCACTAGGCTCCCCCTGCCAACACAATCTGCAGCTCTCTCCATAAACTCCAGCTAATAGCAGAGTCAGTGCTCCTACCATGTCTCACCACTGTTGAGAGCCAAAGCTCCAGCCACACAACAGGGAGCAAAATACAGTAGCAGGCCTGGGCACTTCTAAAATACTAAGTCAGATGCTGGAAGAAACAAATGACAATGACCAACTGCTTTCAGTGACAGCACAGCTAGGTTTGGCATTTTTCTGTCAGTCAAACTGCCATTTGGAGCACAATTCCCACCTTGTTCCAGCCTAAACCAGCACACTAGGCCTGGGCAGACACACTGCCTGTACTGGGGCCATGCTAGTCCTTTGGTGCCAGGCTAGCCAGTGGCTGTGGGCTGGAGCTAGGCTCACTGCCCTCCTCCCAGAGCCCAGAGGGGCCTGCCCTCTCCCAAGAGGAGGGTTGGTAGTTATTCTTTCTGCTCCAGCTGGTCTGCTTTGTTCCACAGCTCTGCTGGCATGCCCTGCACACCCACCCCAGGGGACAGTCCCCATCAAACACTCCCCTGCTTTCTGGACAGCTGCCGCTTAAAAGATTTAAAATACAACAAATAATAAGTCCTATCTATCAGCTGGCCTGACCAAGCACCTGTTCAGCACCATGGTGTTCCTGCAAATCACTCGCTCTTTCCACACCACTGCAGAGGGAGTTACTTTCCCCAGAGGCACCAATGAAGTCCACTTATGAACACTCAGTGGCTGCTACACAGCCCCAGAGGAAAAAGTGAGCCCCACTCAGGCCAGCCTCACCAATGGGACTGACCTCTCCCTCTGCACATCCCTACAGCAGCCAGTTCCGGCATCCTTCTGGAATCCCAGCATTGTGTCAGTCCCCCCCTCCCCAGCAGCAGCAGTTCTAGATCTGAAGGTTGATGAAAGGGGCGAAGCCAACCACATCCTGCAGCAGAACGAGAGCCCTCTGCAGCGGAGGCTCCACATCCAGCTCCACCCCGCGGCTCCGGAGGATGCTCAAGCTGGACTCAGCCACGTTGTGGCAATGCTTGACCTTCAGCGAGCGCAACTTGGGACAGTACTCAGCCAGGACCCTGCCAAGAAAGACAGCATAGGCAAGTTGCAAGTCAGGACTCCTAAGTGCACCACTCACACTCCTCTTTACTCCCAGCAGCCTAGCACTCATGACTGTGCCACACATGCACCATCCTTTGGGGACAGCACCATGGTGGTATGAGATAAAGTCAAGGAACATCCAGATCCCAGACCTATCCTCCATGATGTGCTGGGAAATTGGCTCTCAATAGCACACAGTGCTTCCCCTGAAGGGCCTGCTAGTGGCTTCTCTCCCAGACTAAGCTCTCACTGCTTTCAGCATGAAGAAACATGACTTTCCTCTATGGTTCTCTCCCTCTCCCCATCCCAGACATCTGCCATCCCCACCCTGGCCTCCCATGTCGCTCAATACCTGATGGAGTCATTCTTGACTCGTAGACACCCCGTGAGGTCCAAGTGCTCCAGCTCTGGGCAGCACTTGGCAGTCTCCTCAACTGCCACATCGCCCACGTTGGCATTGACAGCCAGTGACAGAGACTTGAGCCTGCCACACTTCTGCACCAGGTAGCAGATGGCCTCGTCCTTCAGCTGGCGACAGGCTGTCAGGTCCACAGCCTCCAGGGCCTTGCAGTGGTCAGCCAGGCTGCGCAGGGACAGGCTGTCCACCCACTCACAGTGAGCCAGGGAGAGCTGGCGCAGCTGGGGGCAGCTCAGCGAGATGGCCACCAGCGCATGGCGGCTGAGCTGGGTGCAGCCCTTCAGCTGGATCTGGTGCAGGTGGTGGTTCTGCCCAATGACCGGGAGCAGCTCCCGGTCCGTCAGCCACTCGGAGCAGTTCTGGAGTGCCAGCTGCTGCAGAACTTCGTTGTCCTTCAACAGGTTAACAAAGGCGGCCCGAGGGATGGCAGGTCCGATCTGCGTGGGGAACCCAGGAAGAATGAGGCATCCCCCCAGGGTTTCAGATAAGCCTGGTCCTCACCAAATACTCTCTCCCCTCCTCTCTTCTTCTGTGACAATAGTGACCAAAGCCATCCCCTGTCCTCATCCCAAGGCAAACTCTACCATCAGACTGCTCACCTCATGCCAACACTACTGCCACAAGCTAGATGATACTCTGGTTTCTCCATCCCACATTATCACTCCTGCATTTATATCTTCATGATGAGCTCCACACCTCTGCTCTCCAAATATCCCTTTGCTAGACCACCCTGTGTCCTCACAGAATAGCAGCATCTCCAGTCTCTCCCTGGCAATGGCTGCCAGGAATATCACAAACTTTTCCTAAAGACCAAGCAGAGTTATCTCCCATCAGACCCAACCTACTGCACAACTTTCATGAGGACATGCCACTCCAAAACTCCAAACTGCCAGCCAGTGCCCCATAATGGCCTGGGTGGAGCTTCCAGGCTTACTCCTCCCAGGGCCTCTTACTCAAGACACTGGCATTGCTGGGCCCTGAATCACTGCCTCTCCTTCCTAAGCCCATCTGTCCAGTTTGACACCTGCATTATTAACCCAAACTTCTGGGCAGAAACTACCCTCCTTGCCTACCCTTTCTTCTCCCCACGTAGATGCTCCCCTGTTACTTCTAGAGCAGTAGGACATCTGTGTCCTCCCCCAGCCTCAGAGCCATCCAATACCTGGCTTGAGTCAAAGCAGCGCATGTTGGCCAGGTACAGCTGGATGAGAGACTGGAATGACTTGCTGACCCTCTGCAAGCTCAGGAGTTGCTGCAGTGGCAGATGACAGAGGATATGTGGAACCAAGATGTCTTCCCAGGGCAGGTCCAGGAGGCTCCCCCTGGTCGGGGTCACACTCATCATCAGACACCAGAGAGCCAGGCTACTGCAGGAGCCAGGCAAGATCAGCTCACACCTACTGCCAGGTGCCTCTAGAACAGCCAAAAAGAAAGACTCAGACTCAGCGACAATTCCCTCAATCAGCCCACAGGGAACAGCCCCTTGGCTAGCCATCAGCAGGGCACGTGCCTGCCGCCTGCATCACCACCTCCCCAGCCTGGGACGTTCACTGCTCAGGCATCCGAGTCTACCTGCCCACAGTGCCCTCCAGGACATCTTGGGTGGGGCTTTCCACCAGCTGCTGAAGGAAGCCCTGTCCCTCAGCGAAGCAGCAAGAAGCTGCTGCAGCATTACGGCAGCAGTCGCACGGTAGCTGTGCCCAGCACTCGTGTCCGAGCATCGCTCTACCTGTCAGCAATCCCCGCATCCAGTGCCGGGCCACTCAGGCACCCTGCCAGGGGGAAAGACCAGGCGCTTGCTCCTTCCCACGGGAGAAACAAGGCTCCGGGCTCTCCAGGCTCCCCGCAGACAGCCTCCCTCCGAGGAGCGGACATTCAGCGTCCCTGCGAAGATGAGGCCTGGGGCCGCGAAGGGAAGGAGCAGAGCCCTGCAGCCCAAAGCCCATCGAGCTGCGGCTGGAAGCCGCGGTTACACTCGGCCCCAGCACAATCCGCACTTGGGGGGCCCTCACCCGAGGACCCCATTCCTGCCC
>NW_005054300.1:11354871-11354976 GCF_000277835.1 Geospiza fortis
CCCGCCCCGCTCCCCGCCGCAGTACGCCCAGCCCAGCCTTGCTTTGCTTTGCTTTGCTTTGCCTTGCCTTGCCTTGCCTTGCCTTGCCTTGTAATGCCATGCCAT